>NW_024884142.1:10588614-10666250 GCF_019232065.1 Centrocercus urophasianus | reverse complement strand
AAAATAAAATAAAATAAAATAAAATAAAATAAAATAAAATAAAATAAAATAAAGTAAAATAAAATAAAATAAAATAAAATAAAATAAAATAAAATAAAATAAAAAGTATAATAATATCACAGTATTTCAATTTTGCATTTGAAAATGTGGTTTTGTTGCCATCATCATTATCATTATTATTATTTTATTTAGGATTTTCTTTCAATTTACTTTAAGAAATACAACATCACATTCTCATGTTCAAGGCAAATAGTTCAGGTCAAAGAAAAGACTGTTTTTTAAGTGTTGACCTCATAAAATATTTTCAATTGCCGTATTTTAAATGAAATTTTCTTAGTTTTAATTTTGCATCTATTTTTCTTAACTGAAGAAGTTGGCAGCACAGCTTTAATCCTAACAGGATCTGTAGTAATGAGAGCAGCTGCTCACCAGAAAAATGGCTTTCTTTTATTCACTCATTTGATCTTGGACATCTAATTTGATTGACAAATGCATCTATTCAGGTTTTGCACTTGTACTGACATCCTAGTGCTAGCAGAACTTGAGTTACTTGAGAAAATCAGACTCTGTTTCCACAAATCAACAGGTGCAAACTCACAAATGTTGTTTGCACCACGCATTGCGGAAATAATCTTAAGAGAATAATTATGCAAGGAGTAATGATGGGTCTTTCAAATAGGAGGCAAACAGCCAAGTCAGAGATAGCTTGCCATGGGTCACTGGAAAGAGAGTGCCTACCCAAAACCAGTGATAGAATATGAAGATTTTGCTATAGCATCTCTGATACTCAAACTTGAAAGCATTGTTTCATTTACTCTCTGAATGAGCATGGCAGGTGCCTTAATGCTCAGGCTGTTTTTGTAAGTTATAATTGTGCTGAGCTACAGGAGTCGATCTGGAAAAGCTGTTGAGGATTTAACTTTGACACTATATTTGTTTGGTTTGAGGGGCTTATTTCAGTGAATTTTGTTTATTTCAGCTTTATTTTGGTCTCATCACCTAAATGCCCATTCGTGGCTGCAGTGCACAGGACATGCTCCTGGCATACATCCTCTACCTTGGCTTTAAATCAAGAGGGATCCAGGATGTTTGTTTTGGGTGTGCTCTGAGATGTGTACCAAAAGATGGGAGTGAAGAAAAGTAGGACACTCACTTCTACTCCAAAGTATGAATGTACCCTTATGTACCCTCAGCCAGGGAGACTTCTTTACGTTGTGTGTTTGTGACATTTTCATGTTCCAGTCACAGGAGTGTTCAGGCTCTGCAGACCAACCTGCTTTGGCTATGAGCTTAACAGACTGCCTGTGCCTACTGCACTTTTTTTTGTTTTAAGCATATTCAGTCCTCTTGGTAAGCATCTAACTTAAGAACTAGGGTACCATCTCAAGTAAATGAAGGAAGGTAATTACATCCTGAATATAAATCAAGATACCTAAGTAGACAATGGCTAAGCTATTAATGTAAGGATATTCAGATGTCCCTCTGGAGGCACGTGTTTTTATCATTGCTTACTATGCACATTAGATACCCTGCATTATTCAGCCCTCCCTCTCTGACCCCTTGCAATGTTCCTTACAATGTCCAAAATCTATGGAATAGTAATCCATGGAGTGCAAGAGCATAAGGTGATATATAGTAACTCTGAGTACCTAAATGTAAAACTCGAGCCACAAGTTCTATTTCCTCCAGTATTTCTTTTTCCAAAGTAAATTCAAGGCATCAATCACATTTTTTTTTCTTACCCTAGGTCTTCTTTGGGGCCCCTATATTCCCTACAGTATTATATTTCACAAACCATCTGCTGAGAGTCAAGGAAAACCTTTCTGCTTCCTCCACTCCAGTCTCCCCCTTGCAGGATAACATAGCCACAGGTCACAGCTGAAAACTCCTACAAAAACCTTCCTGTTTTCTGCTGTTCTTCAGCTCAGTCAGGCCGTTGCTGACTTTTATGAGCTGGATTTCTTAAGCTGATACTCGACTATGCATTCACAGTACCCTAGCTGTATTCTGAAACACAACTGGGGGACTGACAGGGGGCGACAGGCCTCTGCCCTCCCCCCCCACCCCAGTCCCACAAAAAATGGGAAGGAAGGAAGGGAGGAAAAGAGCAGCGGCAACAATCTACGGAGGAAAACTTATTTTACTATGATATCGGAATACAAAATAACACAATATATACAATTTAATTGAAATTGAGATTAATAAATCAGACAAGATGAGAGAGAGAGAGTTCCCGGGACCGATTCAAACCTGAAAAGCTTGGAACGGCTAGGAAAGCACCCTCCAGCACCCACTGCAAGGCAGCAAGAGAGCGCCCCCCCCACCCGGAAGGGCCAGATCCCGTGACTTATGTAATGTACAGGGATAGGTACTTGGAACTGGGGCAGTGACACTTTAATGCCCCGTACACTACATGATGTTTTGATGTGGAATACTGAAACCCAAAAGCAAAAAACAAAAACAAAAACAAAAAAACATAGAACCATGACAGTGACTACATAAGCAGCAAAAGTAAAACATTTTTTTTGATTTTTGGATAACAATTTTTCCTCCTAGAATTTGTATTCTTTCAGCACTGAGTGATTTTGGCAGAAAACTTACACAAACCTTATGGAAAACATAGAACTAGAAGTAAAGGTGTTGTTACTGAATGGTGTAACAAATAAGAAAGCTTTCCTTAGTTTTAATTATTATTACAATAAATTTCTTTTCATGCCTGATGTAGAAATTATCCACATCTCCTTCTTGTTCCTTTCCTACTCTGTATTTCTGCTTCTCATGATTTTCATGGGAAATCTCTCATCTGCTCACCAAACAAGCAAAGCAGCAAGAAATTTCTACCCTCACTGCTGTGAGAGTTCTTAGTCTATGACCAAGAAAGACTTAGCCACTGAGAAGGACGTATGTAGTATGATAAAAACGTTTTAACCAGAAAAAGAGATGAAAGTATGTCAGTCCCTGTTCATATAACAGTATTAGTTTTCTTAGGAGTTAGATGAAGGAGAAAAAAAAATGACAGACCTTACTCAGAGCATGAGAGATGTTGCCACTCCACAGCACAAGACTGAAAACCTTGTCCAAACCTGTTGAGGTCCCAGATATACATTTTCATGTATATGGTGTCTGCATGAAAAAAAAATCTGAAAAAATCTAAAGTTTTTTGCAGCTTTATGGGAAGAATAATAAAAGTTCATTGTTCTGAGTAGCAGAGAACCTCTTGTGACTATATGACCATAGTCCATTACTGCATGGAAACAAGTAGTAAATATAGCCATGGAAGGAGTGAATATACTGTCATAAGGCTTGAAGGCAGGTGTGTGTCTAATTGTTTGTTTGACTTATGTCTAGCATGTTCCATTTCTTACAAGATCAAAAGAAAGATGAATGAAAAAAGCAAAATGTAAGCTTTCAGATGACCAGTATTAATGCTAAGCATATGTACAACTTATGCAGACAACACAAAAAACACTATCATTATGCTAAGCACTTTGTATCAGGCCCATTAGGTGTATTCTTCTTATTCAGATTGCTATCAAAGAAATTATTTAATTTTAAATCATTACGTTTAAGTAATTACTCATTCAAATTACTTTAGGCAACAAAATATATTTCTACCTTTCTAACAGCAATTTCTTAGTGTATTTTCATCAGTTAATAAAAAGAATAATTTATAAGCACGGTGACATTAACTATTTTAAGAAATGTTTTGTTTGTCAGGAACCGTTCACACATTTTTCCCATATAAAATAGTAGGCACAAGACCAAGAGCTTTTTTTGTCTGCATGAAGGAAGCCAAAGGGCTGCAGAATCCTTTGGTCAGTTCATTTTCGTACGATTTGCTAATGCAACATTTTCTGCTGCTTCCAGATTCCCCCAGCTCTGACTGATCAAGAAAAACCAGGCTAGAAAAACCTAGAGGCAGCTCTGAATTATAAAGGCATATGGTCCCAGAAGGAACTTTCTCTACTGGGAAATAGCTTGTTTGTAAGGAGACTATACCCTGTATTGAATGGTCAATTCCCATTTTTGTTCTAACTCTGAGCATACTGGACAATCTTAGTCATTTCAGATTTAGGCCAGGAAGAAAAATTCAGACTTGATTATGAATATCACTCTCTAAGATGGAGGGTTTTTTTGCAGTAGCCTCTATGAAAATATACAGTAGCCTCCACTACGAAGCCTAAAGAGTTTTCAGTCCTGATGAGTGTTCATGAATGTCCATTTCTCCACACAGGTTTTATGAAGAAAAAGTCAAAGCAGAAAACCAGGTTCCTTTGTTTAGCAAATATTTAGTGTGTTGGAGTTATCTCTGAGCCTTTATCAGCTTCAGTGCATGACAAACGGAAGATATTTTAAACTTTCTTTTGGAACTAAAGTCTGAAGAGCAGAGATGTTAGGTTGTTTTTTCGTAAAATGGCTTGTGACAAGTTTAGCCACTTATGGAATGTTTAAGAAAAAAAACTAAAATGAATGATAAGCTGGCTGTATAAATATGTCCTCCTCCCAGTATGTAGAAGTTTCTTAGTAAAACACCAGACAGGGTATTCTCAAACAGAACTATTCTGGGTGGTCTAATACAGTGACACAGAATATTATGCAAAACTCTCAGCAAATTGGCAATGTGCATTTCCTACCTACCTATCTACCAACAGAGCTGCCTACTAACAGTACAGCAGGGCTGTGAACCACAATTGAGTTAATTCAGGAATTTCCATCCCACACTCCTCTGCATAACATAAACCTGTTCTCAGAGTCTAATGCAACAGTTAAGTATGTTTAGATCAAAAGGAGGACATTACTCAACCCCATAAATACATACTCTGCTGTGCAGAATATGTCACTCTCAAATCTGTTATCTCAACATCTCAGTTATAAATTGTGCTCCATTTCAAGCAAATGGATACTGCCCATGCTTGACATGATAGTTCCACAGCAGAGAATTACACTTCTAGGCACGCACAGCAGGATCTATTAGATCTGATGCCAGACAGATATCAATGCAGATTTATGCCACCTGAGAATCCAGCCTATAAACCTTTATGAAATAAAAGTGAAAAGAGCTGAAACCACAGAAGATCCAGATTCTGATTTCAGTTACGCTGTTAATAACCTTGTACAACATCACTGCTCTTGATTTTTCTGTCATACAGTTTTATGCTCAGACAACTCTTTTGTTTTAAATAATCAAGCCAGGACACTGACTCTGGATTTACTCACGTATTTTTGGAATAAGGAGTAAAATAAAATAAAAGTTCTTCTCATTTTATCAAAGATCAAACAGATATATTCTGATTCAAGAGTACATCATAAAGGCCATAAAATATTTTTTTTTTTTTCCCAAATAAACTCAAGATAGTGTATTTTGTATGCTGACACTGTCTCATAGTCTGTGCAGCTGCCTGCTCATGCAAGAAAAGTATTGCTGCTGTTAGATCAACAAGACTCTTTAGTATGGGATGCTGTGTATAGGAAAATAAATGTTGTATTTGATAAAGCTTTATCACCTCCAGGAATAGTGTTAAGTACATTTACAAAGTTTCTTGATTACTGCAGTTACATTCAAGGTGATAAAAATGTTTTGACTGAGTCATTTAATTCAGAGAGCTTTCTTAGCAAGTACTCAGCATTGAGAAAAATCCTCTAAAGCTTTTCATGTATTACGTGCCAACAAATAGGTACAAAGTATTATAGACAAAAGATGGGAAGAATAAAATTGCTCATGCATTCAATGCACAGGCAATTCTTGATGTCCAAAAGCAGATGATGATGAGTGGGATAAGAGGGAAACACAGTGTGTTTCTTCCAGCTGTAACATGGGACTTGCCAAGACAGAAAATGGATTATCACTTTTTTTTTAGATGGAAATGTAACTTCCAAGCAAAGATCGTCTCCCCGCGGCCATTGGAGTATAGACAACAAAATACAATGAGGCCCAGAAATTTCCAAAACCAAAAGTGTAATGATCTCAAGTGAAGAGATTCGGCTGCCTCCATCACAGGAAAAAATAATTTACGTAACATAAGGACAATACCAATTTGGCAGAGTTATCCAAAATCACATCTGTTCACCATGTATTATGTTTGGTGACAGAAAGAGCAAATTGCCACGGAATATATGATAAAACAATGAAAGCATAGCAAATCAGATGACTGGTAACGAGCAGAACAGGCTTGTTGACTGTCATCATGTTCTCCTATAATTCATATGGACCTGTGGTGGCTGTGATTAAAAAGATCTTCATTCAGCAACAAATACTAAAATATTATTTGTTTTTATGACTAAAACTAAGATTGTTGTTTTGTCTGCATCCTAATAAATGTTACCTTTTATTCTATCTATTAGAACTTATTACCCTTAGAATGCTTATTTTTTAGAATTACAGTCATAAAATCATCAAAATATTTATATTATTTGATAGAAGGCTATTTTTGTGGATTCAAAGAGAAATTCCTATTTGTGTCTGTGTTATCCAGTGTAGTGCAGCATCTACAACAGATAATCAGTATGGGCAAGACTTTTCTCCAACAGTTTCTCATACAACCTCCTAATTGTCTTAATCTTGCACATCTGTTTAATCAGAGATTAGAAAATAAGGAAATGGTGTGTGGGTGGAAAGCAACTTAAAACAAATTTGCAATAGCTATAAATTATAAACTATTAACAAATTGATGTTTGTCCTTTTCCTCTTTGAAATTACAGTTTGGAAGACTATTTTCATATCTGAATCTAGTGGACATCTCCCTACACAACCCATAACTTCCCAATTTAAAGTAAGAGAGTAAAGCACTCTTTGCATTTCTGGCTATTGTACATTTTAAGGAACGGCTGAGAGCCAAAATCATTGAGATGACCAAAGTTAGAGCTTTGCACTATGACATTATGATTTTTTTACTGACTGCAAATGTTTTGTGTTTTTGGATTTTTTTTCCAGATAGTTGCAGTATATTTTGAAATGTGAAAGCATCTACTTATGTTATTTTAAACACACAAATATAGTTCTCAATATTGACCTTACTCTTATTTTTCTAACTCACTGATTTCTTATCCTAAAGAGCAGCTTGAGTCATTCCAAACTCTGCATGCTACATACATGTCATTGTCAGATTACAGTAAGAGTTCACCAGTCAGTGATTTCACCTCCAACAGCAGCAGGGCTTAAACTTTGAGTTAAAGCTCCAGTGAAATTCATATTTAATATTTAATCTTTGAAGATAAAAGGGAGATGGATTCCTGGTTATTTTGAAATCAGTTCTGGTCACCAGGTAGGCACACCAAGATGTATTTTGGCCAGAAACCTGGCACCCACATATTTTAAAGCATAGACTTGCTGTGTTCACAAGTGACCTTCCTTCCCTGCCTTTTCCAAATGCCTCCTAATGTCCCCAACCAGCCTACTAACAGGGAAAGACACACAAAAGAACTGGCTCAATTTTTCCCTCAAAATAGCTATGCTTCACTGATGGATAAAATGATTGCTCTCAGTGCCTGTGGTATTTTGTCTGGGTGAAAGGTACTGTAAGCCATAAAGCCAATTATCTGTCATTATGTTCAGGTGTCTTTCAATCGATCATGGTTTGTATGAATCAAGTGTTCCTTGGTTTGCAAGAGAATCATTCCAAGCATGCCTCTCTTTAATGAACAATCTGAAAAAAAATAAAGACAAACGTATAAACTTGTTCCCAGCTTTCAGTTCACATTTTTTCACTTGAGCTAAAAGGACATTCTCACTTATCCAGATAATAGTTGAAACTTACCCCAAGGATTATAGCAAATATAGGGTTAATTGCATTCCTCATCCTTATTTAATGTAAACCATGCCTTGGCATTGTAAAAAGAGAATGTGGGAGGGAAGGGAGTTACTCCTCTGAAGTGTAGGAAGAACATAGAAAATGGAAATGCTCTGGGAGATAAAAGAACAGGGCCTAGTGCAGTGCACAGAGAAAACATTGGGAAAAGAGGAAGCAGGTGGTGGGTTTTGGATTTCAATTGAAGTGCAGGACAATTCAGTGACCTGTGAGAATGTTTTAGCACTTTTTATGAGCATGAGAATTCTTGCAGTTTACGTTTGCTGATCTTACACCTCATGGGTATGCATAGTGATCTGTGGATTTTGCAGCCTTTGGTTTACAGAACATTTTATGATGGTTTTTGAAGTAGGGGAACTCTTGCTTATGTATTGCTTGTACGATCTTGACAGTTTGAGTGGTTTCTGAAGAAATTAAAGTGAATGATATTATACAAGTAGAAAAGCTAGGAAAAAGCGGTTGTTTCTTTTTTTGTTTGTTTGTTTGTTTTTCATATTTTTTTTTCATATATTCTACTCAGTAACACGCTCCTCCCATCAAAATACTTGAAGCCTAGTATTGCAGAAGATCCAGCAGGACCTCCTGCAGAAGTTTTGTATCTGCAATGGAGGATATGTTTGAATGTTTGTTTGTACACCTGCAACTCGCAGTCCCAGTCCCACCGTTATTCTTACCTTCAGATTTCTGATTGCTGTGCTTAATTCTTCTTCTGAAGTATCTGTCATACTTCTCTTAGTTCCATCTGTCAGATGTCCTGAAGGAATAAAGTTACAATCCTCAGCTAGGAAAAGGGAAGTGTATTATGATGATAACATTGGCAGAATACCTGCTTGAAAATACTAACTGTGCAATGGAAATAACATTAAAATCGGATAGATTTTTGATTGCAAATACAAAGAGTTTGGAAATGTAGTTTTCTGAGTTTCTATGGACAGCATAAGTGAAGTTTAATGGCCTCAGTTGAAGGAATTTAGCAAATCTTTGCTGCTCATCTATGATGCGTAATCTTTGGAGATACATGTGTTTGTTTTAACAGTGCAACTCATTTTTTTTTTTTTAAAGTTAGTCATAATAAGCACCCAGACTACAAAAGAGTGATTTAACATAGGACTCAGCATGAAAGCCCACCAACTGCAAAAGTAACTAGCATGCAAATCTTCAGCAGTTTATAATTTAGGTAGCATCAAAGAGCAATCCAGCTTGTTTATGTAAAAAATGATTTCCAGATTGTTTAATTTGAAATGACTGGAACATATTGTGTGTAATTTTAATGTCTTGCACAAAGTATTTTGCCAGTGTGAACTGTAGGAAAAAGAAAAAAAATAAAATAAAGATGGGTGGAAAGTGAATTGCTAGATCTAATATTTGTCTTCTGCTCTTAAAAACAGACAGACAAACAAAAACAAAAACAAAAAAACAACATCTACAACATCACTGACTACAGCTATTCCATTTTGTTTTTTCTTTTTTCAATCAAGAATATGTTGTTATGCTTAGTCCTTCCTCCCTTTAGTACTATCCTAAAAATATTCTCTAAGATTTTCTGCCTGAACTGATTTTCTTTTATTATTGAATAAGTCTCTTGCTTTTGGTAGAAAACTAATGAATATGTATGATTTTACTAATCCCTTAGATATGCCAGTTTAAACCGATTTCTGTATTTGCAGTCAGGAAAGAAGAAAGGGATATTCTCTTTGACATGCTGGAAAATACTTTATGAGCATCCTTTTTGATGTTCATTTTTGAATTTATTTATTTATTTATTTTGCTTACTTTGCAATATTACATGGAGATTCATCGAGTTCTGTCAATTTCCTGCAATTTCAAAGAGGCCATTACAGATGTCAGGGAGTGTTCGCCCTCAAAGCTGTGGGTGAGACAGTATTCCAACTCTTGTCCATAGGCATCACTGGTGATAGTGCTCTGCTGAGCTGTGTCCTTCTGTGGTCTTGTCTACCATTTTCCTGGCACGTGTGTGCATGCACTGAGGACATTGGTTGTGGATTCAGTACCAAGGTAGGAATCAATGCCAGAATCCTGACAGTATTCTGTTTATTGCATTAATACAACAGTAGTATAATTTTTTAATGTCCTGCATCTATAAAGTACAGATTCAAAAAGTCCTTGATAAAAAATGGAATTCTGGTATTTATAAATAATTGTAACCAATGAACAAAAAAGTCAACTAAATATACATCAAGAAACTAGCTCGTTAAATTAAATTACATTGTTTCTGAATGGTCAACTTTAGCATCTTTTCAAAGCAAGATGAATGTAGCTTTATTTGATTTTATGTATATATATCTCTGATTCAGAATGAAAACTTTCAATACCCAAAAGTGCATGCTGCTCTTACCTTTTCAGCAAATTTCCTGAATCACTTACATTATTTCTGTTCCGCTGAAACAACTAATTTTAAACCAGTATATAACAAAGGTTCCCAGTAGCATTTTCCTATTTAAGTACCACTGAGGGGAGAGTGTTTCTATTTGCTGTTATTTGTGAACTATCTATCTGCTGCAGGATGATAAATACATTTTTTCTTTAAAAGTGGAGAGATTGTAGGTCTGGGAAATATGAGATTTCTGTACAGAACTACTGAGATACTTCTGCCCTGCTCTAAACATTCTTGACTTGCATACTTAGGAAAGGAAAGGAAAAACAGCAATGTTCCTGTTATGAACAAAACCTTTTCACATTTTAATTCTTTCATTCTAGCTCAGTCTCACCTAGCCAGCTATAGATGCTGTGAATTATTCTCTGTTTCAGTATTTTTAAGGAAAAGAAAGAACATCATTGGTTTAAAAAGTGTTTCAGCAAGGTTATAATGACAAAACACGCATAAAAATAACAGAAAAAAATTACTTGAAATGCATTATTTTGCATTCACATAATGAATCTCACTTGTACTTTAAAAAAATTTCACTTGCTAGTCCTCTGTCTTGAGACTGTTTGAGCTTCATGACTGTTCCTTCTGATTTGTAACTGGTTTTCATTAGAAATATATTCATTACTACATGCTTCTGTTACAATTTTTAGTCTCTTATTAGGAACTCATGATAATACCATGTTGTGTTGGGTTGCACCACATCACATTTTCATCTCATTTAATGTGACCTAAAGCCAGACCTTGTAATATATGTATGCCACAGCTACATTACTCCCATGTGATAGATGTGACTACCAAAACACTTGGGATGATACATCCTCCCACTTTACCAATTAAAAAACTTTTCCATGTAACAGAGGAATGAAACAGAGAGTCCTATTTTGGATATCTTTTGACACACATTTACAATTAGCATTGTTGGATCCCAACAGGGAAAGGCTGACACGACTTCTATAATGAAAACACAGCTATTAAGAGTGTGATTTTATCTGATGGAAAGCCAGTTGGATTCAGACACCTTACTGAGGCTGCTCACAGGAGCAGTCTTGAGTTGTCACTCAACTGTTCTCCTAATTTTCTTCATTTCCAGCAAAATGAGATTTACTGTGTCAAAGTCCTGTAACATGCACAGCATTTTATTGTTTTTGAGGTCTGAAACACTGCCGCTCTGGTGTTTGACTGCACAGCTTTTACCACAGCAGACACTTTGATCTGGATGTATTTCCTCTGTATGCTATCTACTTTTGGAACTAAGTAGGAATTTAATCCTTTTGAACTTCTTGCTTTTCTGTCGGGATTTGTTGAAATTACCCAAGAGTTTTGGCAAAAGGGAACAAACTAAGAGACTGGTTTGGAGAAGCTGGAATCATATGTGTTTTCTTTCTCTCAAAAATATATATTAAAATCACCTTCTTACTGCTTATTTTTAAGCAGTTTTTCAGATTGTTTAAATTTAAGGCTGTGAAGGTACTCCTGTAAATGTTGTTTAGTATAACTGAAGTCCAAAATATGCAGAAATTGAGACAACATCAGAGTTATTCCTGATGATTGATTTAAAATTGCAAGCACCTTTTGTTTGGTCTTTACCACAAGCAAAAAATGTGTCTGATTACAAAACATTCAAAGGAAGTAATCTTTTCATTGTTAAATGTATCATGAAATGTCTCCTGTAAAGCAAGGGACAAACAGTGTTTCTGAAGAGGATGGTGAAATGTAATGTGGCACTGAAAAGATCTGACAAATAGAGACAGTTGTCACCGTCAAATAAACAGAAAGATTAATATATGAAACTATGAGTGGTGCTTTGTTTCATTTCTAAATGTAAGAGGTTCATTATATGAGACAACAATTTGAAGCAAGAATGCATCAATTTACATAGGAGATTTTGTTCCTATGAGGACTGCTTGCAAAACCATCTTCCAAGCAGTGGAGATGGGGCTAGTGAACAGTGACAAAATCAGAAAATTCCATATGTCAATATTGGTCAGACTATCTTAAAATTCTGGAGAAATAGACCAACAAAGGGGATTCAGATTTGAATTTCGTGCCTCTCAATGTACCAGGTGTTTTCATCCATCCAGTTATAGTTTACTCAAATAAATCAAATTTTTCTTCAAATTCAGAAGTTTGATAGGAGTACAGTTTTCTTATCCAGCTTTTGCTCTGAATCAACTCAGTTTTACCTTGATGCAAACTGTAACTCATTCTTTTAAGGACTATGTAGTTTGGGTTTATATTTTATCATCATGGGTACACTATCATCTGTATTGATCAGGTGGGCTTCTTAGCGATGCCAAGATGAAACTGTATGGTTGGTTATCCAGATCATCACAGAAATTTATTGACAATGAGAAGCATTATTTCATGTATCTGTGAATATTCTTTAATGCTGAATTATGATCTGCTGTGAGAACATTTTATTTTCATTCCCACTTTTGGTGCTTCAAGGAGTAAAATTGATCCTGGCCAAAATGCTACTAGCAAAATTTTTGTAAAACATACATTGTTGAACCATAAAGGAGGGTTGATGGTGTGGGCAAAGTGAGTCTCTCCAGTAAGTATGGGAAAGGTTGCATTTGAGCAAGACGCATTTAAGTTGCAGGGTGAAAATTTCATATTGATGTTGATCTTTTCATCTCCCACAGTTGGTACTGTCTGCAAAGGGACTGTAACTGTTCTCTGAGCACTCTGACCCCCACATCTTGAAAAGAAAATCCAACTTGTTGTTCATGCCTGTGAGGAAGTTGGATTCACACCTCATTCCACCTGCTCACATGCATAAACACAGCTACAGAGAATTCAATTTTTCATTTAAATAATTCTGGTGAGAGTTTGGGGTATTCACTTTGCTCAGTTGAAAACCTGGAAGCAGTTCAAATACTGGAGAAAAGTAAAAGTAAAAGACAGAGTCTATCCCATTTCGATTGCTCTTCAAGGAAACAAGAGCTACAAGATTAAAACTGTGATGATAAGGTAAGAGCAAATGTTCATTTCCAAGAGCAGTGATGGAACACTAACTTTAGCGAAAGTCAGTATCCTAGATATTCCAGATAACAGAAGACTTTTACCAGTAACAGTAACTTGATAGATCCAGACGAATATGCCAGTACTACTCAACTTTAAGTTCTAATGTGCTAGGAATAAAGAGAAAAGTAGAGACACATCCCTTCTTGCTTGCTTGCAAAAACTATGAAAACCTGCAACATATCGTACAAGAAAGAAAGGCATTTTAGTTACTATTTTCCGGGGGGTAATGAAGAGGAGAAAAATGATGAGTAGTGGATAGGAAGTAGAAGGAGAGGCTTTTTTGAAAGTATTAACTTTAGGTCAGCCAGGGAGGAGAGAAGTGGGTTAATCAGGGAAGAAGAAGCTGCATCTCAAATGTGTTAACTCAAGTAAAAAAGCCTAGAATAAAGAACTGAAGAAAAAATTGCAAACATAGTAAAAAGAGAGTCTGGTACATTGGTTAGTTTATAAAAAGTAGAAAATAATCTTTAAAATACATCCCAGGATTAACATACATAGTAGTGGTTTTTGGGCTTGTGCTGATAATTCCTACTTCTGGTTGTGATCCTCGTTTCTACAGCTGAATTTGACCCTTATTTTCAGAATAACTGACAGAAGCACACTTACAAATGCCTGATGCAAATCATCAAATATATGCAAGTGTTTCAGTTTACAGTTTGTCAGATCTGATCCAAGATTTCAGCAGATGTTATCTATTTATTTAATCAAAAGCAGATTTTATCTAACATTGGTGCAAAGCTTCAAAGATTACATAAGCTTTTTCTCTTCTCTCTGTAAAGTAATGCTGCTTTCTCTGAGGAGCTCTGGAAAGCTGTTTGTGCTGAAATCAGGGGCAAAATTCTAGTTGTCTTCTGTTTTGTTATGTCAACTAACTCTTATCAGAGAGTAATACCAAACTAAATTCTTGCCCTGTCCTCAGATGCATTAAGTGCAGCAAGGCCTAGGTTAGCAAAAAGGTAATTAAAAGCTTTAATGGCAAAAGCAATAGGAAATTACATTATTTAAATTTTGAAGTTATTTAGAATTTCACCATTCAGTTCAATGGAACTGAAATTCCTGCCTAACCCCTAAAAAAATTTGTTAATTTAGCCAAACAGGAGACAGTGAAAAAATTTCAAAATGATAAAATTATGACCTTGATTTTCTTAAATGTCCTTACAAGAAACCTTTCATTTTCTCTTTATTTTTATTTATTTATTTATTTTTAATCTTTTTTACATTCTTATTAATGTGGGCCATTGTAATGCAAATCAGGATTTGTTTCAGGTGTGAAAGAAAATAGCAAGAGTGAGACATTCAACTTCATATTGCAGGGAAATAATAATTTGCCTGCATTCTTCCTGCCTGTTGGCCTACAACTCAGGCATTAAATAATTCAACAGTGAATAATCGGAAAGATCAGGAAGAACTGAGTTTGAATAAAAACACCATAGAGAATATTACAGGATGACAGATTATTTTTAAAATATCTATTTCCTTTGGTTTCTAAACAAATTATTCTGTGTCCATATGGAACCTATACAGGAACAGCAAATTATAATACGGTTTTCTCTAAATGAAAAGTATCAAGTTCTCTGTTATTCTAACACAATGAATAAATAAGACTAAAGTGAACAGGAAGTGCTGAAGAAAAAATGAATATATTTTCACTATAGTCTTCGAAATTATATAAAAGTATTTAAGTTTATCCCTGTTTCTGAGTCTTCATTTGCTCACAAGGTTCATGTCCTCAAAGACAGCTGGGATAGCAGAAGCACCAATTACTGTTAAATTCATTAAACATGCAGAAGTATCGAAGAATACTTCGAAGTATCATTTGAATTGGAAGGGTCTCTAAAAGATCATCTAGTTCAAATCTCCTGCAATGAAATGGGACATTCACAGCTAGATAAGAGCACCATGCACCCTGACTTTGAGCATCTCCAGGGACAGGGAATCTGCCACTTCTCTGAGAAATCTTTTCTTCAAAAGTGCTTTACAACTCATATCATAAAAATCTTTCTTCCTTTTATCCAATCTAAATCTCCTCTCTTTTAGTTTGAAGCCATTTCACCTTGTGCTATCCAACACCGTCTGCTAAATTGTCTGTCCCCTTCTTTCTCACAATCCCCAATTTAGATACTGAAATGCTGCTCTCAAGTCTCTCTGGAGCTTTCCCTTTTCCAGACTGAACAGCCCCAGATCTCCCTGCCTGTTCTCAGAAGGGAGGTGTTCCATCCCCTGGATCATTTCTGCTGCCCTCTCTGGACATGCTTCAACAGTTCCATGTTTCTCCTGTTCTGGGGACTCCACGTATGGACACAGTACTCCATTTGAGGTCTTACCAGCTCAAAGTATATGGTCAGGATTCCCTCCTTTGACCTGCTGGTTATGCATTTTGTGATGCAGCCTAGGGTACAGTTGGCTTTCTGAGCTGCAAAGGCACACTGCTGGCTCACGTTCACCTTTCCAAATACCAGTAGCCCCAAGTCAATTTCAATAAGGTTATGCTCAATCTTTTCAACTTCCAGTTTGTAGTTTCTGCCACAGTCCAGCAGCCAGACCTTGCACGTGCATTTGTTGAACCTCATTAAGTCCTCCTGGGCCTAATTCTTAATCCTGTCTACACATCTCTGAATAGCATCCTGTCCCATCAGGCATGTTGAGCACACCACACAGCTTTGTGTAATCTGCAAACCCACTGAGACTGCACTCAATCCTACTGTCTATGTCATTGATGAATATGTTAAAGAGCTCTGGTCCCAATACTGATTCCTGAGGAACACTTGATGGATGAGGAACTGGTTGCAAAATTGTACCCAGAGAGTGGGTACAATGGCTCAATGTCCATCACTCTCTGGGTACAATTTTGCAACCAGTTCCTCATCCATCAAGTGTTCCACCCGTCAAATCCATATCTGTCAAATCTGGAGAGAAGGATGTTATGAGTGACCATGTCAAAGGCCTTGCTGAGGACGAGATAGATGACATCAATCACTCTTCCCTTGTCCACTGACACTGTTACACCATCATAGAAAGCCACTAGATTGGTTAGGAAGGACTTGCCCTTGGTGAAACCATACTGGTTGTCTATTATCATCTCTCTGTCTTCTGTATGCCTTAGCATTGCTTCCAGGAGGATCTACTCCACAGTCTTCCCCAGCTCAGAGGTGAGGCTCATGGATTGGTAGTTTCTTGAGTCATCCTTTATACTCTTTTTAAAAATGGGTGCAATATTAGCTTTTTCACAGCTGGAGACTGCACTGTCTACCTGGCAGCCCATTGCAGTATCTGACCACTTTTTACATGAAAAATTCCTTCCTGATATCTAATCAAAACATCCCACAGTGAAACTTGAAGCCACTGTCTTGTGTCCTATCACTTGTCAACTGAAAAGAGACCAACATCAATCTCACTACAACCACTTTTCAAGAGAGCAATTAGGCTTCCTTTTCTTCAGAAGTTTTTCTACCACCCTAGTTTCAGGAGCAGATATTTGTGAAAAAATAATGTTGCATAAGAATAGTTTGGATTGAGTAGATTTCAGTTTGTCTTGTTCTGTGAACCAGAGAACAATATAATTCTCTAAGCATTATAGCTTTGTTTATGTGGTATTGAGCTTGAAGCAGTAACACCTAGATCTGAAGTCACTCTGCACTCTGTGCACTTTGTGAACTGGATAATTTGAATTGATAAACTTGCTGCAGGTAAACAAGAGCAGAGTATTGTTTCACTGCACATCTGTAAATGTGTTGATGCCAGCTTATAGGCCAGTACAGAATTCACTTTGCCTGCAAATACTAGGAAATGTGAATTCAGAGTGAGTTCTCTACCTATTTTGGAAATCTAGAGAGATATAGTCATTGATATTTAAACTAAATTTATTTGTCTTCTGCAATTCATTTATACATTAAGCAGATGTTTTCATAAATGTGAGAAAAAATGAATGGTAATTTCTCAGCATTTGGTAGTGACTTACCAAACTACCTTCCCAGAACCTTTCTGATCATCTACCTAGTCATTGTAGAAGGAGTAAATAAATTAAGGCCAGGGCCAGCAGCTTGAGCTGGACCAGTGTCATGGCTTTGGCCAGAGCCAGTGTGGGCTTCCTGTTGGCAGAACAGGTCAGTGGCCATGCTGCCAAATGACTTTATCTGAATGTAAGTGAGCCATGCCATGCCAGCTGGCTTCAGGGCCATAGAACAAAACTTGGTCCAGTATAGCTGCTAGAAAAAACACTGCTCTGGATATTCAATTTTATTTCTTAATCTGTAACTGGACTAAAAGAACACACAGACAAATGTTTACACTTCAAGAAGATTTTGTATCTTTTTAATAGGAGAAATGAGCAGACGTATGCAAAATAAAGAACACACAGACATTTCTTTATCACAGTTTCCTCTCAGCACCCACAGGAGTTTTAGCCAAAGACAGCATCCTTTCAAGATTCTCTGACTCCTCTTTCCTATAAATGTTTTTCTTTCCACTGAAAAATGTTCTTTCACTCCTCTTCTTAACTGCAGATTACTTTTATATGATTTTGGCAGGTCCTGCATTTATAAAAGATTTTTTGTTATGAAAACATACATTGAGCTTCTTGATTCCCATTTAAAGCTTACTGACCTATAATATTTGTTTCTCAAAATTATATGTATTACCACTCTTTTGTTCAAACTTGGGGGATTTTCTACTCTCAAATTTATCTATTTCAGCATATATTTGGAATTACTGGTTCTCTTCACCTAGTTCGAGGTATTCCTGTCAAAATGAGAGGTTAGTAATCTAAATATCATTCGTACCTTAGATATGACAATAACTGCCTTATTAAATGGTGAAGTAACTTGATATCAAAAACGAAAGTGCACATAATCCATGTTGTAAGCAGTTAAGTTTATGGACATGGGTTATTTATCTACGTTCAGTTGTCTCAAACCATAGCATGGGTTACCCTGTTTGACCTTTCAGGAGCAGTTCCAAAGGAAAGAGTTTTGTGTAGCACTTGTGTCACATCTATCAGCTCTGTACAAATACCCTCAGAGATGGACTATGACAAGTCAAATCGCTGTAAGGCCCCTATTTTTAGACAACCTAAGCATGATCATTCCAAGTTTTGAGGCTAGAGAAAAATTCCGTCACCTGTTTGGTATGTCACCAAGTGTCTTAATTTCTTTGAACTCCATTCTGATAAAACAATAAAATTAAATGGGACCAGAGTCACATCTATTTCCCATTTCTCCTTCAGCAGAGCAAATTTGTATTTTATTGTGGGCTTACCTGGGTGACTAATTAATCTTTGTCAGATTTCTCAAGATCTTTGCAGAAAAGTAAGCAAAGCAGGACTGGTATTACTGTTTGAGAGGAGCTGAGGAGGAAGGCTTCATTGTTTTCCTAACCTGTCAGCTCTCCCAGGCAGAATACCATCTCATCTAACTTCTCTCACCTTTTTGGTTAAATGTGTATAAAGTAAAGATAATGAGTCAGTTCTGCCCTCATGTTGACCTGCTCAGCTCTCAAGGGCCAGTGGTATCACATCTTTCACATTCAAGGGAAGAAAGAACTTGATAAAACCCATCTGATGCCTTGTTACTCCAAGATTATAAGCCTCCTAAGAGAGATAGCATGGATGCGATGAAAATGGTGACCAATATAAAGATAAGGTAGAGCAGAATATGACATTTTACTTAGAAGAAAAAGTAACAAGGCATTGTAGGACAAGGACTGGCTCTACCTATTTCTTATAAAATTATTTACTTGCCCTGTCCACTGAGAATTTATATTTAGCTATTTGTGCAGTGAAGAATACCTTTAATTTAAGAGCAGGAAATGCTACAATTTTGTAAAGCTATGTTTAATATTTGAGGAGTAATTTTGCTCTGGAAAAGTGTCAGAAATAAACAGGAGTAAAAAAAAAAAAAAATCTCAGAGATTCATTGTAATCTTTCATTTCAGTCATTCCTGCAGTTGTTTTTGCTTTGGTTCAATTTTTAGCCACCAAATTGGAAACAGCTACAAATGTTTTATCTCCAAATTTTTATGTACCGTGAAAGCAGATCACTCGTCAGTGCCACCAGACCTGGTGAGAGTGGAAGGAAGTAAAAAACAGAATGACAAAATCTGAGTTCTTTTGAACTACTCTAGCAAATACAGTTGAATCAATTAATATGATTGACACAAATGTGCTATGGGCCCTCATGGCAAAATGCCATTCTCAGCATGGATCTAAGTTACAGTGCTGCAACTGGACAAGAGAATTTTTAAACTGCCTGCCTGGTTTAGCAGTGTGGAAAACTATACTCTCTAATTCCCTAACCAAAGAGTTTTTCAGTATTTTTGTTGCCTTTCTGTTTTTTATTTTTCTTTTTCTTTTTTTATTTATCACAACATGTTTTACTGGTTACTACAGTGATCATCACTTCACTACTGATGCTGTTGATGAAATATTTTTTTTCAGCACAGACAGTGTTTTATCTACAGGACTATATTGATTTAATGTATAAAATTGTCTCCAAATAAGACATTTGGAAATTATTATTGTTTCTTTTCAGACACACTATAATGGTGCAATGAAATGTCCATTTTTAACTGTCAATGCTGTACTGCAATTCATTTAACTTTACCTGCCCAGGATTTCAGCCATTTCTGCTTAAACACCACTCATATATTTCCAGAGATGTCCTTGCTTTCACCTACATTGTTTCTATTAAAGTCAGTAGCACAGCTGATAGAAATAAGTGATTCAAATCTTGTTCTCAAAGCTGCTGCTTTGAATAAATATTTATTATAGTCACAGTGATATGATCAGTATGTGTTAAAAATAAAACAAAAATAGTTCAAAAAAGGATATAATTTAAATATTTTAACAAGGAAAGATTTTAAGTCTGTGACAAAACAAACAAACAAACAAAAAAAGGCCAAGCAAAGGAAAGCACCACTTGTAATTTCACAAAATAATATCTTCTTTAAACTTATTCTAGAAAATTGTTGCTATTTTGCTTGGTTTGCTATTTTTTGCCTGATATTTACTGTTTTATTTGGAATAAGCACTTGATATAAAAGTTGTAGAAGTCTGCTATGATAGGATTTTCATTTTCTAAACTGTCCAATAACAATTAAATTGGTGATTGATTTTCTCTGTACCAGAGCTTCGTGTTTTTTTCTAAACTGTAATAACTTGACATTTGCAATATATATGTTTTTTGTTATGTTGTCTCTGCTGAAAGAAGAAATTAAGTAGTCTTATAAAAAACTCCTTCAGCATTTGCAGAAAGTCACCTCTGTTAATTACAAAATAAAATAGAATAAACTTAAATTCACTCTATCTAATTTCTTTTTTTAACTGTTTTATTGGATGTGTTCTCACATGTATTGATAGAAAATATCTTTAACTAGCCCAAAATGGAAACTACTTAAGGCAAACAATCAAACAAACAAATCAAAACAAAACAACAACAAAAAAGAATTGCATATCTGTTCAAATACTATAATAGTCACAAGTTTTGCATGCTGCTTTTGGTTGAAACTCTTTTGACTTTCTCATCATACATCCTTCCAAACTTAATTCCAACCCTTTTTTAACAACTAGGTTTCTCCTTCCTGTATGCTGTTTTGGGAGGTTGTTTCAGTGACAGAAGTGAATCCTTTGCTGTATTACATCAAGTAAATATTAGTACTGAACTATTTTTAAGAAGGTAATTTGCTTCATAGCTGATGATTCTCATCTCTCAGGTTTCTGGTGCTGGGGATACCTGGATGCTGATTCAGACTCTAAAATAATTAGAATAGGCTTTTGTATTGTCTGGAAATAAGGGAAAGCTTTGAGATCCAGCCTCAGCGTGGATCCAGATTTCAAAAGAAGTTAAAGATGAATCCTAAAGATTTATGTGTCTGGAGTTTGAAATCTAGTGTTTCCACCTTGAGACGTGTAATATTAGCATAGTAACTGCATTGGTTTTGAGTGATCTTTAGTTCTCAAACTGTGCATTTTGAAAAGTGAGAATCAAGCTCATTTATTATTACTATGGTCATTATTACCATTTATTACTGCTGTATTGCAGAGAATTTCCAGTCACTCTGAAGCTGAAATGAAGAATAGTGAGGAAAGGTGTATTCAAATATGTGTAGTTTTCCAGGGCATTGGCAATTATTATTGTTATCAGCAAATAGTTCTCAGCACCTGTTCTTCCCCTCGACCTATTTATTATTTCTTAATAATTTCTTAAAAGCATTCTGAAATAGGAAATGCAGAATAAATAATAGTAGTTATACTGTGTGCCTTACATTCAGGCATTTCATTTATTGAATGGCACTTCAAAAAATTTATACAATAAATAATTCTATTAAACCTCCAGATATCATCGCAGTTGTTTTTCCCTATCAGTTGAAATTCAGTTCAATTTTTCAGATATATTTTTTTTTTAATTTCAGAGCAGCATTAACAATCTAAGTGGTTTTCTTCTCATCACACACAGTAGATTTTTCTTCTCTGAGCTTTAGATAAGTTGTTTTACTTGTGAAACTACTTACCTGCATAAATAATTCACAAATGATGCCCTATACATAAGAATGTGAGGCATGTCGACTCGTCTAGTAGGCATCTCTGGAACAACATATGTCCTAAAAGTCAGCTTCCCATCACTGGGGAAATGGTGACATGTCTGAGGCACTGCTGCTGACATTGCTTGAGGTTAATGAATGACAGTGCCAAAATGCCAGCACTTACCTTGTCACCGCCAAAGAGCTACAATTAAATTGCCCCTTAAAGAACTGACAAGTGACGAAAGGGGTTTCAGTGAAGGTCATGAGTATCTAAGATTTCTATTCCTTTGAGCACTGCTGTAATTTCTGATTTGCCACAAAGAAATCACAAGACAAATATCCTCTATAACCCAGCAGTCTTCCCATAGAATTATTAAATTACTGGGGTGCAGTTAGCATTAAACCTGTAATATTAAGACATATTGTATGGCACCACAAGTTTACACACTAAAACTGTTCCGTGTCCTAAGTTATATTTCTTTGGTGGTCAATGGAATCTATAAAAAAGGGGGGGAGAGTCAAAACCCTCCAAAATGCATTGGAATTTTCTTTTTGAGACAGAACAGAAGATATTTTTTTCTCTTGAGAAAGACATGATTTGTATCTCCTCTACGAAGGGAGGATGGGTACTGTCTAACAAAGATTTGACTGTGTATCCCCTGACAACAGAAGATGGAATGAATGTACCTCTTGTGCTGATATTAACTTGAGCAAAATACTTCAGCCTTTTTTTTTCTTTCATCAATCAGGCAAAAATCCCATCAACAGAGGTTACAAAATTTGGTTTCCAGGGTTTAAATGGACACTTTCAAATGATGCACGTTTTAAAGACTTCATCCTTCTTATTGCATGGCAAATATAAATTATATTCTTAGAACTTATCAAAGTTTATTTACACATGTGTTAGACAAATTGATGACAGCATTTGCTCCATATTACTTTTATCATGTATGAGTCTTTGTAATATTAGAAGTTTATTTTAAATTCTTGAGGGAAAGGGAATGTTGTTTACATTGATAGATCTTAATTATCAGTATTGACTTATATAATATCAACTCAAAATTGAAAGGTAGATAGAAGAAATAAAAACATTATTTAAACAAGTCAGCAAGAGATATATTTGCATCTGATCTTTGAAAATAATGTGGAAGATCTATGAAATGGAGACTTCTTCCCTCTCAGATAACAGAATTTTCAAATGACAAATATGTTCACACAAAAGCAGAAATATGGAGCAAGAAGATGGAGAAAAAACATCATCAACTGTGGCAAGAACAGGGAGGAAAGAAGGCAGAACTAATGAAAAGGGCAAGAGCTAGCCCACGCCAAACTGAAATGGAAAGAGTAGCTTTATGTTTTCCTAAGAGCACCAAGTAAACATTGAACGCTTTGACAGTACTTACCAGGACTCCTGAAACTGAAGCACTCTGATTCAGAGATGGAATTCTTATTTATTAACTTGAGTGCTAATACTTTGAAGTACTGAACTTTTGGTCTTGCTTGGACCTGTGATCTGCAGTCAGGAAGCATCTGTACAAGCTCTGCAGTCAGAAAGCATGGTGAAATTGCTGTTTAGGGTCCATATCCATGTTTTGTATTATGGTGGAATTTTGCATTATGATTTCTTTCTAAAATGTAGATGGATAAAGAAATAATAGTTCAATTTTCTTTTTGCAAAATAGCCTAGTGATGACAGTATTTCTACATGATAGAGCAATCTAGACTTCTCAGCCTCGGATAATTCTACAAAGGCATTATCGTAAACACATTTTTTTTTTTCATGGATTCATTCTGAATTCTGTATGTCTCTGGATTGTTTCGTAGTCTCAGAGGTTGTCAGACAATGTCACTTTATGTCACTACAAAAGCAGATATGGAGGCTTCTAGATAGGAAACAAGATACTGTACACCCCACATTGCAAAAAACTGATGACTTGGAGCTTCCCCCATTGAGAACGTAATGGGTTGGCCTAAAACTGAGGTGATTAGTGTGCATTTAGCAACCATGGCGTTGGCCATGATTTGTGGGCAACTCCTGTAAAGGATGATAATGCAGCCATAGCAACAGAGTAGAATATTTCATGTATAAGACACAGCAATGCAAAAAATTGTTCAGCTGTCAAAAATTAATGTTCTGGACAGCTGCTTAGCATACATAAAGTCAAGCAGCAACTCTGTTTTTGTTTTCAAATCTATTATTTTTAAATTTAAAACATTCTCGGGAGTAAACTCAAAGTTTGCCTTAGAGCATTTATTTCTTATGTCTCATATGTAAGAAATGTGATAGATATCTCCAATTTTGAATGCCCTTAATTTCAAATTCTTACTTGTCAATTTGCAACGAGATGTGATGAATATTTATAGAAGACTTTATCTATACCTATTAATTTACTATGATATTCCACTGATATCTTTGCATTTTTTGTTAATAAGAAAAAGAAAAATCAAATGAAAAAGTGAGAAAGCTTCTGTTTGCCATATGAGACTTGAACATTATGTTTAAAGGGAAATATGTTCCACATGAATGATGTTTGACTATGTAGTTTACTGGCTATATCAAATACAATGAAGTGACTCTACGGATGTACTTTGATTGCTAGTATGGTTCATCATTTTTCCCCTTATATTTTAGACAAAAGCTAAAAACCTGTCTCTCCGCACTTAGTAGAAACCCAGTGTCCTCACTTTCAGTGAGTTATTGTAAGACTCTCAACAAATCTTTCACTTGGATTAAAGATCAAAGGAAAAGCTGTGATTATAATTCACACAGTTTTCACCATAGTGTTTAATAAATGGTTTCAGTTTCAGTCACCAAGTTTTACATATTCAGCTTCTTGACACTGTATTTAGTTTGACAACAATCTTCCCTTTTTAATTGCAATTTTAAATGTTTGTTGTTTCATTACTTAGTTTATATAGAGACATTGATTCAAATGTTTTAACTTTATTTTTCATTATGAAGCAAAATCCTGTAACAAATTCTGTGGTGTGCTGAATTTCTGTAATTGAGTGTATTCAAAATGTTGAATATTCAGATTTATGCAGGGGAAAAAAAAGAAAGAACAAGTAAGTTAAAAACATTTTATTAACTTTATTTTATTTTATTTTATTCTTTGGTCAAGACAAATTTCCCTTGCAATTTCTAGTAACTGAAGATATGGAAATAATTTCTAGTCTTCAGAATTTGCATTTTATATTCTGCAAGTACGCTTTACACATTAGGGAATTATTTAACTAAATTGCTTAAGTTCAGCAGACAACACTTTGTACAATATAAACTGATTGAGTTTGAATATATATACAAAAAAAAATTTGCACTGGAAGTTCAAGTCTAATATGGTTCATTCATGCTTGCATAAATTAAATGATAATTGTCTATTACTGTAAATCTAATGTAAATTTGTTTTATATTCTGAAACTACAGAAAAAATCTATGTTCTGAAAAAGAAATATCTAAATGCTTTGCTGCCACTGTACTCCTATAATGCCTTCATTGCACTAAAAAGACAGTGTCTTAATTGACAGTGTCTTAATGTCCTAGCCATGGGATTTTACTCTATTTTTTCCCTTATCTACTTGATTACACCACTTTTTTCCTTTTCCTATTGAATATTTATCAGTGCCATCAGAAGAATTTGAGTTAAATCAGACGATTCAGAAAAGGGAGTCTTCTTGGAAAAGTAAATATATTTCTCTTGGGGACTCTGATTACAGAAGCCAGACAGAAGGACCTGATAAGGGCCTCCTGGAGTTATACGTACATTTTTTTCACATGCTTTGCAAAATGAAAACTAGCCCAGAGATTGGTCTTTCTGCATGGGCAGCTATGGTCTGTCAGAATTTTTAAAAACACACTGTATGTCTCTCAGAAGGTAAGTGAAATGTGAAAACATATGACAGCCAAATATAGAAATAGCTATTGCTTGAGCATAAACAAGTATACTTTAATACATATAAAAAATACCTATATTGAAACTCTGGGTTCAGCTTAGTTTCTCACTGCTTAAAAAAAACATTTCTGAACACTGTTTTGAATTCTAAATGTCTTCTAATGTGAACTATATTTATACCTCTTTGCTACTTGTCAAAAGCTTTCAAAAAAGATTTGTTGATGGTGTGCTGTTATTTTTATTTGTTTGCTTCTTTATTTGCCTGCTTGCTTTGCTTTACAAAAATCTGTCTTGACCTGCTGACCTGGGTAACAGTGCATTAAAATAAGGATTTTGTTATTCATCCCCTGTCTTGCTCATCTCCTATCTTATATGTTTTACATGTAGAAAAGAAAGCAAAAAAAAAATGTCTAATGATTGAGGTAGCCAATCACACACAATCAAGTGGCAAGCCATCCATACCTCACACATAAGCAGCCTCCATGCTAGACAGAAGGAAATTCAGCGAATATCTTCACACTAAGTCTTATTTGTTAAAATCAAGATTTCATCCCTCGTTTTTTCTTTTTCCAATATCCTATAATGCTGAAATCATTATAATAGATCCTGACATTTGCAATCTCTTATATGAACATAGGAATGTGAGATTACAGACTTGAAATCCAATAACCATATATGTTCTTCTGCCGCTGGAATTTTAAATTTGAGAAAAGAAAGGTGGATAATAAATCTTTCTAAAAATGGCAGAACATTGATATGCTTCATGGTCACACTTGGTTTTTCTTACATTTATGCAACTCGTGTGCAATATTTTCCACAATTTTCCTGAAAGAAAATCAATATAAAATATCTCCAATTTCATCTGGGGATAAAGATATTTGAGGTCATATCCCACTATGCAGAAAGGTGGCAGTGGTTTCCCCTACTTGTTAGGGCCACACCAGATGTTTCATTAGAGCTGTGGGGCTGATATAATGGAGAATGGAACCAGCGCTAGGGCATGGGCTTAGGCCTTGATTTATTTCTAACTCTGATGCCCCAAATGATGCACAATGGCTTGCTCAAATAGAAATACTGATTTCAAGAGCAGACACAGATATTTCATGTTGGCAAGATAGTATGAGGGTTTTATGACCATTATTTAGTGGTATCTTGTATGTTCTTATGGCAAATAGCAGAGAGACTGGGGAAATTTATAGGAAGGATGAAAATTTGAGTACTTTATATAAGCACTGAGGAGTCCTGGAAAAAGGTTTGGGAAAAGCAGACAGATCTATGGCTGTAAAAGGGATTTGGATTCATGGACTTACACTGTCCATTGAACTTTTATGTGTTCAGAAAATAAAGGTTTTTACTGTCTTGAATATAAGTAGTACTACTTAAGTCCATAGTCAATCTCTTTTTCTAAGACTCTAAAACTTAACTGCTCCACACAAAACATCAGAATGATATTGTCATGAAACACAGGCTGATGCCCAATCTTGAATGAAATGGTTCAAGAAAAGAAAAAAGAAAAAACAGTGCTGAGATGAAGTACTTGTACTTATTAATGCATAGAGTCTCTGTAAATATTAATTTAACAAATGCTTCTGGTAGGGAAATCCATAACATCAGAGCTATAAGAGAATGATGTGCTTGGATCCAGCCTTCAAAACTGAGTATTTTGAGCTATGCACTTCTCTAGCAATTCCATGCATTTTCTCAGTCAAACTCCAATCACCAATATCAAGTTTGTCATTTTGATTTTAAAGGGGAGGTAAAAAAAATTGGAAAGGTAGCTTGCCTTTGTCAATCCCAAACAGGGTTGCCAGGCAACTCGCTGACCTGGCTCAGGATAGATTGTTACTGTGACCTGACTAAATACCCTCAGATCACCTGGGAATGCATAAAGAAAATACTGCAAATCTGAATTATTGCTGGAATAAGTATTATGTTTCCAATTTGCCTCTACAGAGTATTATACTTTAAAAGTATATTTTTATAAAAGGCGTAGACTATTCTTTGCGCCAAATAAAAAATGGATAATTATGTATTATATAATGGTATTATAAACTTTGAATTTACATTGTTTCCATTTGTATTGCCAAATATATATATATTTCTATATTTACATTATTATAGTTTTCTTGCTACAAGTATGCTGTTCAGATGAGCTGTGTAGGACAGAAATGCTCTGATTAGGCTAAGTTCTAAAGAACATTTTTAATTTTTTTTTTCAATAAATCTTTATTGTGCTGTAAGGAATATTTCATATTTACTGAGTCAGTTTCTTATCTTAACTGAGTATATAAAAAATATTATTGATATTTTCTTAGAATGGTCAAGGCCTGATTTCAATCACTTTTTAACTTTGTTATGTATCAACCATATTGATTAAATTGGTGAAATTGGCTAAATTCTCTGTGAATGTCAGATGAAATCATTTATCCATTTATCTAATGAGAAAAAGGAATACGTGAGTTATACGGGTCACCTGAATCTCTGAATTTTGGAGCAGAACTACAAAACCAATAACATAGATTATAATATAAATTATAACATAGTATAATGATATGATACAGTACATACAGTAGGTGTCTTTTGTGATCTTTTGAAAATCTGCCCAAATACAGCCAGGTTATACCTGTCCTGCAGAGGAAGATGTGTGTAATTTACTTCTCTGAAGTCCTGCTCTCATGAGATGTATCTAGATCAGTGAGTATGGGAAACACAATATTCCCATTCCCATCCCCAATCCAAAGACATTAGGGGCATTACATCTCCATCACTCTCAGGCTCAGATGCACCCCATCAAACAAGTATTTAAATTATTATCCTAACTTACATGGGCTTCCTCTTCAGTACATAGAGAGAGGTGCAGGGGACAATTTTGGCCAACTGACACAATAATGACTTTCCTCATTGACTACAGGACACCCTAGAGGAATTTACCATAACTATATCAGGATGCCTAAAGTACCATTAGATGGAGTACGGGTGTCCCATGGATGTCACCCTGGCAACACTGGAGAGGAAGTTGTCTAATTTAAATGAAGAGAAAATGAGAATTACATCATAATCTGGTGAGTAGATAAAGAAAAGGATTCTGAAGAATAAAACTTTAAGCTGTAACTATGTTAGTATGGAAATGACTCTGCAAATCAGAAACCTGACTAGGCTTTCATGGCAAATGTATTTCTTACTATCCTTTCTTCTATTGGTCCTCTAGGGAGATGCTTGTGTACTTGTCTCCCTACTGCCAGCCCTGGAGTATCCTCAGGGATGTTGGAGTTGTAGTGGGAGTGGCTTGGACCCTGCTGCTCTTTTACGCAGAAGGTGATGTGCTTGGGAACAAATTAGCTAGAGGTCTGATCTCCTGTGTCCAGTGGTCCCAGTGGTCCTCCAATCTTATGTACTAAATGAAGTAATTCTGAATGGACCAATTAACATCTTTTCCAGAGTTTATAATTTCTGGGAACATGGAAGACAGTGAAAAAGGATTTCAACAATCTGACTTTCCATTTGCACCCAGAAGTAAAGGCAAAAGGATGACAGTCTATTGTTAGCATCTTTTTCTGAAGCACTTGACATTTTCATAGCTTTCAGCCAATTTAATCATGAGAAGGTGACCCTGAAGCTGTATTGTGATCTGAAAGGTACTGTACTCTCTGTAGAAATGAAGCATCTGAGAGATGTTTCTTATCAAGAGGTAGATAATACAGTTGAAAATATAGAAGAGCTTATGAATGATTTGAGTCTGAAAAATGTACTTTACAATTCTGGTAATATATAGAAGCCTTGATAAGATTATGGTTGTGATATGAAACAAAGCGCTTTGAGGAAAGAATATTGGAGAGTGCAACATTTACCAGTCCTTAACTCAGTTTGAAAATTCCACTTAAGAGCAATCAGCCTTTTCAAACAGATTTTTTCTGTGAGTAGCTTTGTTGCTTACTGCAGGAGCTGGCAGAAGTGTTTGTTTGCCAAGCCATTTTCTGTTATTTATCACCAGTCCTGATCAACAGAGAAGGTCCCAGGTGACTGGAGATGAGACAATGTGACCCATCTACAGGAAGGAGAATCCAGGGAACTGTCAGATTGATTTTGGTACTATGGAAGGTGATGTAGGAGATCATCTGGAGTGCCATCAAACAGCGTTTGTGCGAGAGCCAGAGGATTAGGCCTAGCCAGCAAAGGTTCATGAAAAGCATATCCTGCCTGATCACCCTGATCTGGGTGATCTGCCTACTGGATGAAAGAAAGGCTAGGAGTATAGTCTACCTAGGCTTTACCAAAGTCTTGAGCCCTGTCTCCCATAGCTTTCATCTGGAGAAGCTGGCAGCCCATGGCTTAGACAGATGTATTCTTCACAGGGTAAAAAAAATTGCTGGATGGCAGTGAATAGAGTTGAATCCAGCAGGTAATTGAGTAGTGTTCCCCAGAACTCAGTACTGGGGCTAGTGCTGTTTAATATTTTTATTGATGATCTGAACAAGGTGTGAGTGCATCCTCAGTAAGTTGGCATATGACAGTAAGTTGGGAGCAAGTGTTAATCTGCCTGAGGGTAGAAAAACTCTACAGAGATCTGGATCAAAGGGCTGAGGACAAATGCGTGAAGACCAAGTGCTAGCTCCTGCACTTGGATCAGAACAACCCCATGCCACAGACTTGGGGATGAGTGCCTGGAAAGGTATACAGTGGAGCTGGGGGCACTTGTCAACAACAGACTGAACACGAGTCAGCAGTATGCCTAGGTGACCAAGATGTATTTATGTGGCACTGAGGAACATTATTTAGCAGGCATGGTGAAAATGGGTTGACCACTGGATTAGCTGATCTTAGAGGTCTTTTCCAACCTTAATAGTTCCATAACTCTACGATTCTATGATTGTGATCTTTCTACAGTTACAAGTTCTTGAAAAAGATCTGCAAGAAGACACATCACCTCAGCATTTGTGTAAGGTCCTTCAGTTTTTGGATGCTCTTTCTCTCATTATACTTGATTTATTAGCTTCAATTCTAATTATATTGTATTATAGTGTGTTATCTCACCATATTTAGTAAGCTAGTTTTTTTTCTCCTCAGATCATTGCCACTGTTTTTAGTTATTTTGGGGTTCCCTATTTCCCCTTTCTGTAGGCACAGATTCATGAATCCCTCCACTCTGCTAGTCACAGAACTGGGCCGAACCAGCCGATAAATCATAATTCCTATTTTCTATTGATTGTGGGTGATGAAGAATAAAAACCACAATTGTTATTGCTCAACACAATAACTTAGTTACTTTATTATCTCACTGCCCAAAGCTTTTACAACAATAAGAAACATGGAGAGACTGTTATGATAGTATTGTAACACTGTATTACATATGGTAGTTTTGTACCAGCAGGAAAAAAATAAAATTACAGTACTATTGCTTAATGTTTTTTTTTACTATTAGCCTATTATTTCTAAGGCATAACTTCTTTACTTTTCATTTTTCAAGAGTACTTCACATAAAAACAGAAACCTTTTCATCAGAATGCTTATCCAAATGACTAAGACACTGCTGCACATATTTCTTAATTTTGAGGAAGCAAAGAAAAGGGAGAACGCAGTGTTCAGGCAACTTTCTCTCTCTTACTCTTGAGAATGACTCTGATTTGTAGCTTACCATAAAGATGTCTTGATAACACAGAGTTAGTGCGGTCAGATTTATTCTCCCAGTTTGAGAAGACCTTGAGAGTAATTGTATGTTTGGAGCAGAAATTACCTCTTGTTTCTTCTCCAGTCTTAGTAATCTATTTGAACCAAGGCCTTGAAACAGAACTGAGATCGCCTGTTACCCTTGACTTAGTCTTCTTTTCATCTACCAGATCTACATGTTTCAAGCAGCTTTTTTCAATCCTACATTTTATGGCACTTCTTAAGCATTAGTGGGTGGATATGAGTGGAGGTGGGATTATTATGAAGGTAGATGTGATTAATCAAAAATCAAAAAATCTGTATTTTAAATCATGGTCAGTTTCCTAGATTAGTTCTATCCCTCATCCTAGTAAAACCCTGAAAGATTTTAAGCAATACCTGAACCCAAGATTTTCCTTTTCCAGTCTTTTCTGTGTTAAGGGCTAGAAACAGAATAATTTTGGGTTCTCACTGGAAATTATTTTTCATTATTCCTGTGAAATGTTCAATAAAAATCTAGCATTTTCTAAACAAGAAAATATCCTTTCTGTTTATGCTGTTCTTTTCTTTCTTTTCTCTCTATTTTTTTCCCCCAGAAATTAAGTCTACAAATGATAATGAGCTCAGTGAATCTTATTAACACAATTTACAACTGACCGACAAGTAAGTACATAGCTGTCATGTAATCTAATCACAGTGTTATAATTCAATTAACTACTGATTTTAATTATCAATATGATATTCTAACTGTTGCAGGAAAACATTCAATATCCGTATCAATACCTATCAATATCCGTACCCACGACATCCTTATAACAAAGCTGAGGAAGTGTGGGATAGATGAGTGGACAGTGAGGTGGGTTGAGAACTGGCTGACTGGCAGAGTGCAGAGGGTCGTCATTGGTGGTGCAGAGTCTGGTTGGAGGCCTGTAACCAGCGGTGTTCCTCAGGGGTCTGTGCTGGGTCCGGTCTTGTTCAACATCTTCATCAATGACCTTGATGAGGGGATAATGGCCACCCTCAGCAAGTTTGCTGATGATATGAAGTTGGGAGGATTGGCTGACGCGCCTGAAGGCTGTGTTGCCATTCAGCAAGACCTGGACAGGCTGGAGAGCTGGGCAGTAAAAAAACGGATAATGTTTAACAGAAGCAAGTGTAGAGTCTTGCATCTGGGGAGGAATAATTGCATGCACCAGTACAGGTTGGGGGATGACCTGCTGGAGGGGAGCTCTGCAGAGAGGGACCTGGGTGTCCTGGTGGACGACAGGTTGGCCATGAGCCAGCAGTGAACCCTTGTGGCCAAGAGGGCCAATGGCATCCTGGGGTGCATTAAAAAGAGAGTGGCCAGCAGGTCGAGGGAGGTGATTCCCCCCCTCTACTCTGTCCTGGTAAGGCCTCATCTGGAGTACTGCGTCCAGTTCTGGGCTCCCCAGTACAAAAAAGACAGGGATCTCTTGGAAAGAGTCCAGCGGAGGGCCACGAAGATGGTGAAGGGCCAGGAGCATCTCCCGTATGAAGAAAGGCTGAGTGAACTGGGTCTGTTCAGCCTTGAGAAAAGAAGACTGAGAGGGGACCTGATCCAGGTCTACAGATATCTAAGGTGTGGGGGGCAGAATGGTGAGGCCGGACTCTTTTCAGTGGTGAGTGGAGACAGGACAAGGGGAAATGGCCAGAAACTGCAGCATAGGAAGTTCCGCACAAATGTGCACAAGAACTTCTTTACAGTGAGGTGACGGAGCACTGGAACAGGCTGCCCAGGGAGGTGGTGGAGTCTCCTTCTCTGGAGATGTTCAAGACCTGCCTGGATGCCTACCTGTGCAACCTGCTGTAGGGAACCTGCTTTGGCAGGGGGGTTGGACTCGATGATCTCTGGAGGTCCCTTCCAACCCCTACAGTTCTGTGATTCTGTAAAGTGATGTGGAGTTTTTTTTAAACACAACTTTAGTCTGCCCCAGACATTATTGTATTCAGACATTACTGAATTGTTTGTATTTTATGTTTAACAAAAACACTGCTGATTTTCACATATTACTAGCTATGAGCCATTCTGATGTTTCTTCAATTGATCAAACTAATTACACTTGGAAATAAAGACAGGGTTATTATACTGTTTATTTAGCCCCTATGTAGCTCTGATACTTTATCATTTGGCATTTGTACAGTCATTTGAATGTATGCAAAATGAATGCAAAATAGACATGAAGACTCATTTTTCAGACTGTTTACTTATCTGTCCCTTTGGACTACTGTAGATCACTGCACAAATGGCAAAGTGAGTTGCACTCAGGCATGAAAAGAGGATCATTGAGTCCAACAGAAAATAGTAGGATGAACTGCCAGATGCACTGCTACTTCAGTGAGTCCCAGGATTCTCTAGCACTTATACTAGTGATTTGAGTAGTGAAATGTGAGAGAAAAATTCATTCCCTGTTCTCATCAATGATTTTATTCATTTTGCATGTTTGGTCAAGAAGTCAGGCTGGTGGAATCACGGAATCATAGAATCATTGAGTTTGGAAAAGATCTTTAAGGTCATCAGGTCCAACTGTCAACCTATCTCTACATGCCTACTGTGTCCCTCAGTGCCACATCTTCATTTCTCTTTAAGACCTCCAGGGACAGTGACTCCACCACCTCCCTCAGCAGCCTGTGCCAATGCCTCACCACTATTCCTGAGAAGGAATTTCTCAGAAAATGGTCAATAAAAAAAAATGGTCAATAGTTTTCCAGTTAACATACTTATGGTTTTACTGGAACCCAGAAAATCTACCGGGAATATGAATAGAATCATGGAATTAAAAAGTCACCAAGGTTGGAAAAGAACTTCAATATCATCCAGTCCAACCATCCATCACCAATATTTCCCACTAAACCATGTCCCTCAGTACAACACCTAAATCTTTCTTGAACACCTCCAGGGACAGTGACTCAACCACCTCCCTGGGCAGACCATTCCAGCACCTAACCACTCTTTCAGAGAAGTTTTTCATAACATCCAACCTGAATCTCCCCTGGTGCCAGTCCCTCTATTCCTATCATTAGTTAAATGGGAGAAGAGGCCAAATCCCACCTCCTCACAACCTGTCTTCAGGTAGTTGTAGAGAGCTACAAGGTCTCCCCTAAGCCTCCTCTTTTCTAGACAAAACTATTCCAGTTCTCTTAGCTGCTTCCCTTAAGACCTGTGATCCATATTCCTCACCAGTTTCATTTTCCTTCTCTGGACGAGTTTCAGGGTTTCAGTGTTTTTCTCGTAATGAAGGGCCCAAAACTGAACACAGTACTCAGGGTGTGGCCTCACCAATGTGGTTCTCCTTCCAGTGGTAGAAGCAAAGAATTGAGAAGTTTGATTACAAGTCATAAATTTTTTGATCATAATTACTTAATTATATGATCTTGCTTTGCTTAAAGGTGAAAACCCTGGTGTGCAGGGTTGCATGACATTTTGGACTGGAACACAAAAATCCTGATTTTGGATATAGGTGGATACTAGTGGGTATATTAATTCCCACTTTTTGGATGTTGCCCATTAGTTAAGTCTGCATCAATTAGTACACTTCCTAGAGCCCGCTTACAGTAGTCTTTCAAACTACTAATCTTTGAATCCTGTTTTTGAATTGTGTCAGGGACTAAAAGCTTTAGACACTTTCCTACAAGTTGCCAGTGCCTGTCTTGAGCTGCTTAGATTTCAGATTGTGCTTTTAAAATTGACTGTGTACCGTTTTTGCTTTAGTAAAGCATTTATCTAGTACTTTGAATATCCATCAGACATTTCTCTCTGACTCTGGTTACACCAGAAACTTCAAAATCTCAGGGTCTTTTACATGACAGATCTATCAATCAATTAAAATGACTGAGGCTTGCCAGCTTGTATGCATACTACTTATATTAAGACCAAAGGACTAGCAAATAAAACAGGTAATTCAAAGTAAGAGTCTTTTATGACTATCACACATTATTTGCATCTATTGAATAGTGCATTAGAATGACTTGGTAAAAAGAATTTTCAATTGCAGAGAATTACTTTTTAATGTCATTGTTTACCACACTTCTTTTTCCAATACGGCCCAAGCCAAGGCAGTTTATTTTGTCACTGGTGTTGCCAGAAGACACAGACGGCAAGTTAAATTTAATAAGCAATCTGCCTACTTTTGGGAAAGTATTGCGTTATCTCACTCTCACAAATGGATACCTATCACCAGCCTCTGTGCATAACCATTTTAATATGAGTGACATCCTAGCTGAAGACCACTTCTTCTGTGTTGTCTTAGCAGATAATATATTCTTCAGAGTGACTCAGTTTTGTTCCATTCTAAATTCCTGTCATGGTTTTATGATTTTTGGTTATCAGTATTCCACATCATAACATCATGTAATGCACTGGGGGTTTGACTGTTGATGCTCAAGTTCCAGGTGCCTGTCTGGAGGAGAAGAACTACATTCCTCAGGGGGCTTTGGGGTCAGCGAAGAGATATAACGGCAAGGTCACCTGATGCTTTCTTCTCCGTCTGCTTTTCTTCATCAGCTCAACTGGACTGCACATCTCACCTCAGCATTGTGGTGAGGCCTATCCATCTTTCAGTCACACTCTCGTTATATTTTGATTTATTAGCTTCAATTCCGTTATCTTGCATTCCGATACCATGTTTAGTAAATTACTTTGTCTCACCTCAGATTGTTGCCACTGTTTTCAATTATTTTGGGGTCCCATTTCCTTTTTATGGAGGTGTGGATCCCTCCACCCCACTAGTCACAGAACTGGGCTGAACCAGCCAGTAAACCATTGACAATTCCTTTCTAAAGATTATATCCTCATAGCAAATGAAAGTAGTACAGGTAAGGAAGCATATAGCCTCAGTGCTGTTAGCCTGACTGACACTTAAGATTTGGTGATGGGGAGCCTGCTACGTGCTGTATAGAGCATGTTCAGTGCAATGTATAGCAAGCACTCTGTGCCCTCATAGAGTGCCTGTTAGCTATGGTCTCAGCTAGCACATGCAGTTGCTTTACAACAATATTTTTTCCCTAAGAAAACTGTATAAAAGTGGCTAGTGTGTACGTAGTTTTTACAGTCTCACTCAAAGTTTCTCTGTAGAGTTTTTCATCGATATTTTCTAGCATAAACAGTCATTCTTCAATGGAGAAAAAAAATGAGTAAGAGACAGATGCATTTCACCATTCACAATCTGACTTATTTTTGTTATGTATGAATACTCAGATTTTGTAGTAATAATATAGTAATATATTTTTTTTTCTTTAATTCTTATTATTCATTTTATTCAAAACATGCCTCTGATCAGCATCATGTAAAATAACAGGGCAGGATGGAAAAAATATGAAAGGTGCCTTACAGTATAGCGCAGAAGCACCTTTCTACCTAATGAGATGGCCCTGTAACATTGCCAACCTGCAGTCACAGCTCTCAGTCAAAATCAGCATTTTTGTACAGAGAGAGACAAACCTTCTTTAAATTCTACTTAAGGATTTAATAGCAGCACAGAATCATTTTAATTATGACATTAGAACAAACCGTGATGAAACAGGGCTCTGTGATTTCTAATAAAGTTTAATTTTTCTACTGGGGTTGATTAATAAATTAAAAATCACACTGCTGAACTCTGAGAACTGCCACCTCACAACCAGCTGGATCACCTTCACCTGATCTCCCTGCAGTCCTACTCTCTTGTTTGGGTTCACCTGGAGAAGAAAAGACTCCAGGGAAACCTTATAGTAGCCTTTCAGTATCTAAAGGGGGCTACAATAAAGAAGGGGACAGAGTCTTTACCAGGGTCTGCTGTTATAGACAAAGCAGAAAAGGTTTAAAAATAAAAGATGAAAGATATACTGGATATACTTCCAAAGTGCCTAAAGAAAGCAAGAGAGCAGCACCAGGCAGTACCAGGCACTACTGCAAAGACACACATGTTCTTGTGCAGATTTGAAAAACAAAGCTGACAAGCACAGTTGCCTAAATTGAGAGGGCTGGTGTTCACCCAGAGCTGCCACTAATTCAATGCAGATTGTCTGTGTAATATGAGTGCTTATTTTCAAAAGAAACAGGGTGGAAAAAGTGTGTGCAATCCTCAGGAGAGTCTGATTGCAAAAGGCACGGTTGGAGCTGATTAGCCTGTTTACCCTGCCAGTTTTCACACACAGACAGATAGGCAGTCTCATGCATTTCCCCAAGCAGATTCTGGAAAAAGCTGATGAAGAGAATGAAATCTGGCTTCGTTTCCATTTCTTACTCAGCCCATTGTTGTAAAGACAGACAGTGCTTCAGCAGGATATCTCATCAAAAGTGGGGAGAAAAAAAACAACAACTAAGTTTTCATACAATCTATGTGGCATATCTGTAGTTCCTGAACTTACTCCCTCATTTTGCCTTCCAGGCCTGAGATTGTTTAGCAGTTGGTCATAGCACAAAACCTACTTCCTTTGTCTTCTACTTTTTGATGTCGTGCTACAATAGGATGCTGTTTGTTGTTTTGTCACCATTTTGTGTTACTTACAAGGTCTCTTCAATATTTGTGCACTTATACTATATTTAAAGACAAGAATAGTAGTTTCCCTTTCTAAATTGTTCTCAGTGCTTCGATGTTCCTAAGTTACAACCTGTCTCATGTCCTAGCCAGTCCATGGTCTCTCTTCCAGCTTCATATTTTTACATACTTGTAACTTGTGCTGTCATTGTTCCTTAACTAAGTATTTTTTCCCCCTATTTTAAAATCACTATTTCTTTTCCTGTTAAAACATGAGTTTTTATTTGCTCAGTGAGCCTGTCATGTGGCCTCAGGTATCCAAAGATGATGCAGAGAAAAAATGCCTTGGTTCTGGAGGTTCCATACTGTTTGAACTGATTTTCCGGAGGCTAACTATGACAGTTTTAGGACTTCAATGTTTAGGATCCTTAGGATAGGTGAAAATTTATGTTCCTTTTGATTCTTTTTTAATTGCTAAATGTTCGTAATAGAATTTCATGAGTGGGACATGTCTCACCAAATTTCATCTGTCTAAACTAGTTTAATAGATTTCTGCTCTAAATCAGAAAGAACAAAAGAACAAAGAACAAAATAACACTGTTTGGTAGAGAAATTTATCAGCTACAAAACATTGTTAGCTCTGCATTTTTGCCAGTGACGAACAAGAGCCTGCATGTCACGTTTATAAAAGTCTTCATCAATGGAAGTGGCCCGCTATCACTGTTACCACTGTGAAGTACACCACCCATCTCCTCACTGTGCACACATCCACTATTTGGGCTCCATAAACATTCAGCAAGCATTGATGAATGTTAAGAGGTGCATTTTTTTCCCCACACAGAGGAATTGAATGACACACCTTTGTTTCATATGTGCTCCCATGATAGCTGTCATTTTGTCAGAGTGCCCCTTTGCTGCCATCTGTCACATGGCAACAAAACGTAATTGAATGTTGGTGGGAAGATTCAACCTCTACTATCATACCAACAATATCTGTCTCTGATGTCACAGGCCAACATAATAAAATAGGAGACATTACTTTCAGTGTAGTCCTCATTGATGAATTTGAAATGATAGGAGAGAGTATCAGCAGAACATAGCAGCAAGTAATCAGGCTTGCTCACTAGGAGACCCCAGCCATTTCCTTAGCCATTTCAAAAAAGCAAAAGAAAAGTCACATAATAGAGCAAGCCCAAAATAGATAGGCTGCAAGAACACCTGACCACACTGCCATACTAGACCATTCTGGCACATTAAAAAGCTTGATGGAAGTATAAATATAGTTTACTCCCACTGGAAGACCCTTTTGTCCTATTTGCTTCAGATTTCATCCGATTTAAAAACTGAAAATTTAGAAAGATGTGTCTTTTTGAAGACAGATTATTTTATACGTCAGTTGCATGTTAAGCAAAAGAGTTAATATCTTTTTTTTTTTTTCCTTTTGTTTTTCTTTTCTCAAAAGCAAACTACTCCAAGGCAATTTCAGCGTGTACAATAGTTTAGGACAAAGTGGCAGCTACAAATTTCTTGTTGCCTGACACATAAGTATATTCTCAGAACAGTATTTAACTTGGCATGAAAAATATCCTTCTCAGAAATAGCACAAGTATGCAAAAAAAAAAAAAAAAAAAAAAAAAAAAAGCATAACTTATCACTCTAGAGGAGTCATGCTAATAGTATTTCTAAGTTACTCATCTCTGTGATAATATTTGGAGAATACCTAGTTTCTAACCAAGGCTGTTTAGGCCAAGCCTGTAGTATGCACGGCACAGAGCCATCCTGGATATACCCAAAATATTTAATTTGTAGGCTGCTATTTGTACCAAAAAAGCCTTTGTTTTAGATTTCTGGTCTCATAGATATTTAATTATGGGATAATTTGTGTCCCCCTGAAAGTGATGTAAAGGACTATTCTGTCCTATCTCTAAGGAGATGTCTGTATGTTTCTATAGTCAATACAAAGTCACTTTCACCATGAAGGCAATCAGGGACGCTCAGCTTGGTACAGCATCTTGGGACCTTATTCAGGGTTACTGGGAAAATCACTTTGCATTCTGGGTCCTTTTCCTGATCTCTGCAATTATGACAGGTGAAACCAGCACATGGTTTTCAGTCCTTCCAGAACGGTCTTTCCTGTCTTCTGCTGATAGAGCACCACTTCATCTGTTGCACCAGTTGACTGACAATATAACATCTGGAATGAAGTAAACTGTACAGCAGTAGTTTCATGAGGCAATTTTACAGGCCATTTGTTGGTAGTAGGGGTGAAATGTGTCATTCCTAATGCTCAATTTGCAGTTATTAAAAGACAGAAGAGAAAAAAAGAACAAACAAACAAATTTAATCCAGACAGGAATGCACGTTTCCATGCTGAGATGTTGTAAGCACAGTTACAATTTACTGAGCTCAGACAGACTTGAGAGATACATGTTTTCTGATTACTAATTCCAGAGTTATTTTGGGTTTTAATGTTAAACAATAGTGAGGAAAAAATATCTACTTCATATATAAGAATACACATATGTAAAATTCATAAGTATTTCTATACTTTGGGGAGTAAGGACTGAATTTCATCACTATCATTCCATTTTAATATAAGTTCCTTCCTTTAACTGTTATATTTGACTCCTAGAAGTTGGCTGTCTTTTTTCTTTCCTTGTGCGGGCACCTCCGAAGAACTCAGGAGAAGAACATGCAGTTTTCTGGTTCCTGGCTAGCTGGCTTATGTATGTGCCAAACATGCTCAGATCAACAATTTTAGAACTAAACGTATTACGAACATCTGCTGATGCATACCTTGAGTTATGTATACTGCAGTCTGCTGTGTCTGTGATACTTTGGTCCCCACTACACTTCAATATCTGTGCTGAAGTTCTGAGATAAGACAAATTATTTTAAATTACCTAACTGTATTGCAGTGTGAACTGTACTAAGCAGTTTTGCTAAATATCATGCGCAACTCGCTGTGAGTCAGATGCTCTCTCTTGGGAGGAATGTTTCCATGCTGAACACCTAATTAGAGATGTCCAGACTAGCAGTTTGTTCAGTATCCTTATTTTGAATAGCTACAGGAGGTGCTGACACATGATGTTCAAATACTTCTCCAAAGACAGAGGATGACAGTCATCTCAGTCTCCCCAGCGTGACATGCATTTACAATTCCTTTGCATCAGTCCTCCTGAGGGCTGACAGATAACAAGGCACTTTGAATATGATCTGCTGCATTTCAGTATTATCACTGGCTTCTAATAACGTTTGAATGTGGAATAACAGGTAGAAGAATTATTAACCACATTGCAAAACACTCAGAACAGTTAGGTTAGGAACAATGGCTGCCTTCAGCTTTCCTAGTTACCTGGATTTTCAGACATCAGTGCATTTGACAGTTTCTCAGATAGGACTAGAAATACCAAGCAGTCCTTTAATTTTATTTTTGTTGCTATGTTTCCATCATGTTTTTGTCAGTGCCCCTTTCTTTTCACTACGCTTTGGAAGCAGGCAAGAAGGAACCATAATTTGGATCTTTCAGAGGCCCGTAGCCTTAGGAAGGCTCCCATAGCAGACCCAGTAAATGAAAAAGAGGGGCAGGATTTCACTTTACCCTCATATGTAATACATTCACATTTGGTGAATGTGAACCACCCACATTCCTTTGTTTCTGTGCACACTTCTGTTTGCCATTTCAGTATTTAACCTTCTGTTTCTGAAAGATTTGCTGGGACTAGATGATCATTACAGTCCTTTTCAACCCAAGCAGTTCTGTGATTCTATGTAGTAGAATCTGTAGATTCTACTAGAAAGTCCAGTACACAACAGTCCAAGAGCTCACTGAACTCTACCACTCATTAGATTGTATCTTTCAAGTTTATGGAGAAGTTTGTGCTGTTCAGCAAGATCAGTATTAGCAACATTAACACTAATATTCATATGGGAGCTCTGATCCCACCTTGAGCTCTGTGAATCCTGAAGACAACACTTAAAGCAAGATAAGTATCATCTTCAATGCCATTACGATTAGTATGAGTACATATCAATTTCAAGTGTCCAGAGATCAACAATAATTCTAGCTGATGATCTCTCCGAAAGCTCATAAAGTCTGAATACAACATCAGTAATACAGAAATCAGAACTGTCTGAAAAATAGTTGTGAATACAGAATTTTGCCTTTCACTATTACAGAGCAATGGCAAGCCAATCCAAGTTTGAAATTCATTAAAATGAAGTGCATCTCAGCACTGCACACAAGTGAGGATGTTTGACAAATCTTTAACACTGTTGTTATTCCTATGCATTTCAAACCTTCTTACCTCAGTTCTGTGAATACCTAAGTTCTCAGGCAAGGTATAGCTGAACCGAAATGTTAATAGGACAAAAGACTCACTGTCAGTTTCTGATTGGTCAGTGCCACTCCAATGATGCAAGAAAATAGCAAACCTCTGTGGTGCATTGTGCTGAGGTTGTCAGTAACTGCTTTATGGCTTCAAAATAGTGCAACAGAGCAAGGTAGATAAGTGTAGAGTATTGCTGAATGTGACTCAGATTTTCACAACTGTTCTTCTTTGTCTTCATTCAGCTTTAAAGAAAATACATGAACTGTGTCCAGGCTATGATAAAACTACTAGAGTTATCCAGTGTTGAAAGAATAATTATTTTTAATAAAAGGTCTGGCAGTAGTTCTTAGCTAGAAGTGATATCCCAAAGCAAGTGTTTAGACTCATTAAGGGCCTAATACCCTGGGAGAATGAGCTACTGCACATCAGCTGATCAACTGCAACCACATCTGCATTCACATTTACTGTAAGTACTTCCATGAGGCTAAGCCTTAGTGTGCTTAATACATGCTACCATGCTTTGTGGTCACACACCTCGCAGCTCTAGCTACCAAAAGCCTTCTAATATGTTAGAGGACTCTGCTGAGCACCAGCCTACTCTTCTGCTTTCCTCTTGAAAGTGTCTGAGGATGGGACATGCAAACAGGGCTATCTGTGCCAACGTTTTCAACCTCATTTTCCTGGTTTTATGTTATTTTACATCCTAACTCTTCAAGTACCTGTCAATTCAGGGATATAAGACCAAAAGGGTCATGTTTTTTAAAAATCATTGGTTCTGCCATAACTTTGTGTTTGAAGCTGGCATTCCTGATAAAGCAGTACGCCATCTGAGTAAAGTGTGCTCAATCATCTTAAGATTATCTAGTAATGAGTCTAATATATATATAAATGAAGGAGGATTAATCTTACTGGCTAAGAAAGCATCTGAGAGATTTGTAGATCACAGTAATATAGAATCATAGAATCATTAAGGTAAGACCTCTAAGATCATCTAATTCAACAGCACATTTACCATCAATATCACTCACTAAACCATACATGTTTCCTGAACACCTTTACTGGCAAGTATCTTGATGTGACTCAGGGATAACCTTACTGGGGCAGGAAGACAGAATATGAGAGATTTGAAGCAATAGAGCAACGTGTTTGGTAAAAGGCTTACACCTCTGTTGTAGTAGAAGTTGTCTTACAACAAACAAATGCAGTGGAGCATGCAGGATTTGGCATGGGAAAAGTCATCTTTCTACATCTTTACTTTCAAACCCAGTAATTCTACTCAAAAATTAACAAGTCAAATGACGCGATTTTGAGACCAGTTGCAATGCGGCATTTCAATGAGAAAAGACTCCTAACATGTTTCTAAGATAAATCTTGAATGGTAAATATATAATCAATGAATATTCAGATGTTATAACTAAGAAGTACACAAGAGAGTTTGGCTAAGCAGGTTATTACACCAAAAAAAGAATAAAGGTCTTACCCATACCCTGGGCTGATTGGAAAACTCCAAAGGAGGGATTGCCAGAAAGAGATCCTCCCTGATTGGTAGACAGCTCTTCAATAGGCGTAGGAGGGGTGGAGCCAAGCTTCCTGCAGCACAGGTGAATTGCCTTCAGCTGTGCTCCCAGGGCTGACTGACTCATTGCTCACCTCAGGTGATTAATCAGAGGTTCAGGTGGTGATTCAGCAGTTTCCATAATAGATCAGCCACTGATCAGTGAGTCTGAGGCAAATGCAATAGTATGGAAGAAGAGCTCTCTTCCATGCATATTTCTTTATACAAGTTGCACAAGATTGTTTTATCAGAATGATTGTTTCATTATGCATCTGTCATTTTCTAGGAAAAGGATTTCCTTCATATATCTTACCCATTTCTCTGGGCTGTAATAGCACTTCCTTGGCTTTTTAGCTGGCCAGCACTAACATGGTTTCTGGAGGTCTGACAGGAGGTTTCTGCAAAAAAACAGACCACCTCCACCACCATCCCAGTCTCCAAGGGAATTCCAGAGTACAGAATAAATTTACCTATCTTATGTTGCACACTGTGGGAACAAAAACTTTGCCTACAGGGAAGAATTTGATAAATCCCCTCTTAAAGAGAGCTCCTTCATTTCTCAAATTACCTGAGCGGATAGGTAGTATCGTATGGGCAACTTTCTGTTATATCAGAGGCAGTTACTGCTGAATTAATCCTTTACACATGCAGAAATGAAAAATGTCTGCAAGGTCAGAATGTAAATAAACAATATTCATTTGTCTCTTCCATCATCTCATTCATTCACCCTTCTTATAGATTAATGAAGTATCAATAGATGTGTTAACAAAGAGGCAAACCACAATGAGATTTACTATAGCAGTGATATTCTTGCAGTATGGAATTCTGAACGTTTCAAGAACAGCCTTCAAACTACCTTCAAAAGCTACATCCTTCTGGAATTCCAGTGAATTAATGCTTATTCATCCATTTCTAATGGTACACGCAGCATAACTCTAGTTACTATAATGTCATATCATGGGAAAAGACAAAAGCTGTTTATAAAGATCTGGAAACAAATTTCCCTGTACATGTTTCACAGCACCTGTATAAATTATTTTTCGTATTGGTGCTAGGTGATGCAAAAAATACTTAGGGCTATTTCAGTGATCCCGTAGGTTTCCACATACAGCATTGTAGAGGCAGGGATTTAACTTTTGTTGCAGAAGTTATCTTATTATTGGAAGTGTATGTGTCACTGATGAGAAGTTTAACAAGGCTAGTAAATGAGAGGTGCAAGTTGTATTCTGTACTGAGTTTTGCTCAGCAGAGAGATTTGACATTTATGCTGATGTCAGCTGCCATGCTATACCCTTGTCATTTTTACGGAAAAACAACACCTCATTACAAAGGGTACAATTTTTTTTCCATTCTCTCTTAATCTCACCAATTATGCTCCACATTTACAGTCTAACTGAATGACACTTTTTTCAAAACATGCCAAATTGGGCTGGTTTGGGATTATACGTCAATGCGACTGGATATAGTTTGAAACTAACAAGTAAAATATAATATGTAAGGAATCATGAAATCTGTGAGAGGACCTTTTTAACAGTATTGTAATGGATTCTCACACAGTGAATGAAAAAACAATAATATAATATCACATATTGGTAAAATATATACATTTTTTGATCCTGGTAGTGTACATCTTGGCAAAACAGTGGCTTTTATTCATATTACTTGGTATGAACAGCATTTGATTGTATCAAAATGTTGTACACTGAGAATATTTCTTCTGGACCTGGTCAGGGAGGACCAGCAGCAAAGGATAAAAGTTTTGAGAGGCATGGGGAAAAAAAAAATGTAGTTATTTAAAAGAGAAGTGAGAAAATAATGAATAGGGCAAATCTAAGGCAAGGAGTACACGGATGTTTGAGGCAGACCAGAGAGATGTAAATGTAGGTGGATGCTCTCCTGCTGCTCTCTGACAGGAGTCCAGGAGAATGTCACCCATCCAAACAGTCCTTCTCCCCAGTCACTCCATTAATCACTGCCTGCCACTGGTTGTAAAGCACAGAGGTCAGGTTAGCATGTAGCCATCCTTCATTTCAGCTCCCATAGCCAGTCACACACTTATCAATTTGAACAAGCAGCACTCTGGATCTCAAGGAAAAGAAAAAAAAAAAAAAAAAAAAAGCAAACAAGATGGAAGGAAAAAAAAAGAGATAAAAAATTCTGAGGACTTTGGAGGAAGATAAAGGGAGAGGTGTGGGTTGCAGAAAGGGCATAAAGCAGTGGCAAACTCCAATCTTCTCTACAGAATGGTGCAGTCTATCCAACCAAACCTCTGCTGCTGAAGTGACAGTTAAACTTTATTGAGCTAAGAGTTTGTATTCCTTTTTTTTTCTTTTTTTTTTCTTTTTTCACTAATTTTAAGATTTTTGTGATGTGTCAGTGAGAGCTAAGAGCACTTTATTTGCAGGACACTGTCTTTTCATAAATATGGTTGGCTGTTTCAGGTAGCTGCAATTGGAACATAGCCAGGCTTCTTATATGAGGGGAAGAAGTCTGATTTGCATTGTTAAGAGATGCTGAAGTGCTGCTGTGGATCCTAGGTGTTATGAAGATCTTGCACTCTTAGGACAACTCACATTCTCCTGATGGCATCTGCATTTAAATCTGTAAAATTTGTAGGCTTATATCTGTCATAGCCCATTGTGTCCAGTTGTAGTTATGACCACTTAAACAAAACATGGAGCTGATCTAGCTGTTATAAAAAGACAAGGCTGCATTTACCGAACTGGAATGTCAATTTTCAATTTGGGAAAAAATATCGTTATTTTAAATGTAGATTGAATATTGAATGGTAATTTTATACTTCAGCAGCAAAAGAATTCTACAGTATATGAAATCTGAAGTATTTTTTTTTGTTCATAAACTTCTTGGAGTTCATGTCACCAATTCCATATAATTTATCTTGCATTTGGCTGTTAAAGGCACTGTGTCATAGAACTGATTGACTGAGCTGAATTAGATGCTGCATAGTATCTACTTTTTTCCTTCTTGATTAGTACCTCTCTGAGCATAATAATGTTAAAACACAGAAAAAAACAAAAAATTTTGGAACTACTGTAAAGAGCTTCCACAATAGTTGAGCACAATGCTTGAAAACTCTACATTTCCTTTTAATTTTATGAAAATTGTGGAGTATCTATGATCCACTTGAGTCCAAGAGACTTTCAGATTTTATTGCGTACATTTCGTGCATCACTGAATCAAAGAATAACTTGGGTTGAAAGTGACCTTAAATGCTGTCCAGCTCCAACCCTTCTGCCTTGGGCAGGGTTGCAATGCATTAGATAAAGTTATCCAGGACCCCATCCAACCTGGTCTTGGCATCCCATCAAAGTAGTCAAGGTTATGTTTTCATGTCCATTGAATTTAGTTCCATGTTCTCCATTCACTGATGTGATAGCAGAAGTTCATATTTTTCATTCTTTCTTGTGAATAAAAGTCTAAGCAGTTTATCAATAGACAAATATCCGAACTGGTTTCAGAGAGATTTTTGGGTTCATAATTAGTACTGAGATTTACTTTGTAAATTGCAACATGCTCTAAAACTGACCAAAAACATCATTATTATTTGTTTGTAATAGAAGCTAATGTATGGTGTGGTATATAAAAGTAGCAATAAAGTGGAATTTGTGTTTACATGACTCACTGTGACTATATTCATGTTTATAATTCACCAAATTTGAGAATATACCTCTTTCCTGACCCTGCCATAGCGCAGTGACAGCTTCAGTATGAAATGTGCATTCCTGGACCTGCAGGTGATTCTCACTGCAGAAGATCATGTATTCACAACTACTCAGGAAAACCCGAGAACTGGTAAAATGGGGGATAAAATTTAACTTCAGAAGATTATTCAAAGGAAGCCACTCTGAAGTCAAAATCCTCAAACCAGATTTAAGGTTTGAAGTAAGGCAATTCACCTCAAATAAGAGCAAATAAAAGATACTTTAAAAGCATAGGATTTAAAACTAGACATAAAAGAGTAGTGATACCCTCTTTTCAAGTAATAGAACAAACTATATTATGAGCAACATTTTGAAGTGTACATCAAACTGATTTTCTTCCCTTTATCCTTTTTAATCTCCACCAGATGCACTTTCTTTAAATTCAAGTTTTACATTCCTAACCATAACTTGTCTGAACACACGGAAAGAGCATTGAGAGACATTAGTGGCATTCTTTTCCTTTTCTTACTCTGTCACTCTATTTTTTACAGCTGCTGAAAGCTTATCTTCTTAAGTGTCACAGTTTTATAGACTTGGTTTGCTTTATTTTCATCCATGTTTTAGACTCAAAACAATTCCATATCATTCCTCTGCAGGCTGCTTGCTATAAAAAGATGCGCTTGTGCACACACACATTTATATACAAGTGTTCCTTGTATAATCTACTATGGAAAATCTCCTATGATTATTGTTAACGTGAGAGAAAAAAAAAGTAAAAATCACAACAATGTTTTAAAGTTTAAATGACAGAATATATTGTGATGGAAATCTCAGAATGAAAATGGTGCAGGTGGAAAGAAGGGTTTTAATTAAACACGTTGATAATCAGTAGCACTTTTTCTCATTGCCCCGGAATGACGAAATGCAGTTTCCTTTCCTAGAAATGTTTTAGATTTTTGCTTTCTTAGGAGATTTTTAGTAATAATTTTCTCCTTTATTCTTTCTCTCTCCGCCCTCTCACTTCATTTAATTGCGAGTCAGGATAGATCAGGTGTTTTCATTGTTTCTTTTAATTAGAACTACACTCACGTGAAGCAAACTACTGTTTTACTAATGCGTTGTTTTTTTACCTGTACAAGGAATGCCCATGATGATTAACTTACAGTAACTTAGTCTCAGGAATAACTTTCATTTTTTCATTAAGGCAGCACAATATGTTTGACAGACTCTGCACAATTTCAGCAATTCTATCTGCTGTCCTCTTGCTCTAAACATAGGGCATATTCCAAGGTTTACAAAAGGCAGCACAATTTTTATTTATTTATTTTCCTGTGGGTAGTAACCTACCTGTTTATTATTTACTGTGAATCTGTTCAGCTGGATGGACAAGAATAATTGCATTTTTAAACATTGTCAAATCCACAAAACATAAAAGGTGCAATGCATATAACCCTGGAAATAACTCTCTGTGAGGAAACTCTAGGATAAATGGTACAAAATAAACCGCTCATACATTTGATTAATCAACTCCATTTCCTCTTTCCCCTCATCTTTCAAATTCATGGGCAAATGACATTTGCTTTTCCCCAGCATGCACCTCTCCATTAAACCAGGGAGTTTGCCTGGGGCCATACCTATATATCTGATCCATGCATAATGAAGCATGAAGCTGCCAATTGTAGGGAGCGTCTGCTGTGTCAGAGACTGATAGGCATTTCATTTGCTGAACTCCCAAGGGCCCTTGCACATCTCTGGGTTCATGTAGTATTTATTTTAGGCACTCACATTTCTCATCTGTGAACTTCACACCATATGTAGAATGAGTAACACAAGCTCTGCGTGAAAAAGCTCTCCAGGTAGTTTTAAATGTAACTCAGTGGAGTGGGGACATTGTGGGCTTGAAAAATAGGCTTGCATGGGAAATGAAGGAATATTAAGCTTTGTCCATACAACAGCTGTCTGAGTCTTTTGCTGGATAAGACTGGCTGTATTCTAATAAGATTGCTGCTCTACACTTCCACTGCATAAATTGTTGTGAAGCATGTACTTTGTGGATCTACATTTTTCACAAATTATTGCTTCTCTGCAGTGCCATCTACAAGGAAATCCTCTTGTGCTGTTTCTAAAGTGCAGACTTGTTAGGTTTGAGGTTTCTAGTCAGAGGGAGCTGATGGATAACTTGCCCATATGCAGTGTGTCTTTGAAATCTGAGGCTGAATAACAACCCTGAAAGGATTGCTTTAGTTCTCAGTATCTGACCATAGAGAATTATTAATGTGAATGTGTAGCTCATGTTTATTTGGCTGCGAGGGAACTGGAAAAAAAAATCATATGCAATTCTCTATTTTATTATTAACAAAAAAGAAAATAATAAGGAGAGAGCAATAAAAGAAATGTTTATTTGCTGTAGGTGCTTTTTCCAAACAGGTATTTTTAAACCCAACAAAACGTTTGACATTTGCTTCTCTGTATATAGGTAAGACTGTTACAACAATCTTGTGAAAAGTGCTTGTATGTGAGCTTTCATAGGGGAGACACTGCAAGGGCTTGCAACCAAGAGACATAGTCTAGACAGTAAAAACAGCATTTAGAAAACAGATTTGTTTGACTGCTAGGAATTAAGTTTGTTTCTGGGAGGAGATAAATAGTAGGTTTCCAACTGGAAGTATTTAAACATGTGCACAACATGAAGCTTTTTGCTATTTCAGTGGTTCCATTCTGAGATTACTCTAGTTGTAGTAAATGCCTTTGTAGGTGCAGGATGTGATGAAGGACTGGACCTTCTGCTGTTTTTAAATGCCTCTGATGGAACAAGGTCAATTTAAAACAGGAACATTTTCGTTCTGAAGTTCTGTCTTCATCTGTTTGTCTGCTTTCATGGGTGCTCCTTGTCCAAACTTCTTTTGACATCAGCTGTCTCTATTTTGGCTTTTAATTAAGAGGATTCTGAATTGTTGTGTTGTGTTTTTTTTTAACTTTAAAAAATCTTCAAAGGCCTTTTCCGTGGGTGTTTATATGTACGTACGGTTTTTAATAGGCAGTGCTGTCAATGAGACAGTTCACTACTATTAAACTAATGAAATACAAAGTGTAAGTCGTTTCTTTGTGCCAGCAGCAATTACTTCCAACATTTCACTGCAATTCTTATTCCACAGTATGCTGTGCAGTAGGAAATTCTATTGAATTTTTTTATTATTATTATTAACTTTGAGCTGTAAAAATGTGTAACAGAACACTACTGCATGTATATATAATCTTGAAAACATATTGAATGAATAGGGTTGCCTGCATGGAATTAGGGTATTAAAATAAGCAAGGCAATCATGTTGTGAAAGGCTTTTCATATTGTTCACAGTCACATGAGAGTGCAGCAAGGTTTGCCTGGAAAGTAGCATTTTGGCATTCTTTGGCTTACAAATTCCTAATCACAATTCTATCTTAATCTAAGTATTTTATCTGCAACACTTTTATTTCTAATACTTATGTGCACTCATAAGTGTATGCTGCTTATTTTTTTTTTTTAAAAAAGCACATAAAGTTCATTAGCATGACTGAAATTCAGTAGGTGTTATTGACAGAAGAATAATAGCACAGTGGTGAATTCAGTTCCTTTCATTACAGCTGCTGCGGGGAAAGCTGTAAATGTCTTTAGGCTGCCTTACTGGTATACGTATGTGCATGTGGAGGTGCTTTCGTTTATGTGAATAAATAATACGTGAATGAAGACAGGTACTGCATGTATGTATGTACACAGTTGGCCTGTGGCCACGTACACTTATTTTCTTTAATTGCCATGTTCAAAAGCCAGTGTGAGGCATGCACAGGAAAGACGCAGACATCTCCTGATTCACGTGTCATCCACGATGCAGCTGACTGCATTGCAGGTCTTCTCCTGCTGCCAGTGGAATTCAACCATGTGAGGAGGGACCACCCTCTAATGGAGAAAAATAGTATTTCTGCTTCAGGCCTCATTTGAATATTGGCTTGCAGCTTTGCCTTTGTAGCATGGCTGCCACATGATTCAGTGAAGCACAGACCACACAGTACCTTAGCACAGAAGGGGCAATTTACAGACAGCTGGCCCAAAACTGTGTCAATTGCTTTCCATTCAGACTGCTCCTGTGATTTTAATCCTGTGGTGTAAGACCTCATCTCCGAGTTTAGTTTTTAGTCAGCTTGCATTTTACACATGTCAACAAACATTTTAGGCTGTAAATCCTAGCAACATAAATGGACATTTTCCCTCTGAATCTCACCAAAGAAAGCAATGTTCACAGCAGAGAGAATTTGTAGCCAGGCAGTTGCAGCTCTCTGAGAGGTGTATTTATTTTATAAGCTTACACGCTTATAAAACATGCATTTCTGGTTAGTGATACAAATGGGAAAAAAAAAAGAAAATGTATCCCTCTTGAAGGCTGGCTAAATTACTGTGCATGTAACAGACTCTAGCTCCACATAGACATATCCCCAAATGCAACAGATATTTCCCTCAGTAATGACAAAAGTTCATTTCTCCAAGGAATTTGTCTGGTCATCTTGGTTTTGTTTTCTTTTTTGTTCTTGTTTGCTTGTTTGTTTGCTTGTGATTGCTATTGCTAAGATTTCAGTTATCATAGTAAATGAGAAATGGCTGTTCATGCAGTTCAAAGGGATGCACAACAGGAAATACTCAAATGTTCAAATCCTCTGTCAGAGGAGCCACTTGAAGAGCACAATGCAGGAGCAGATAGCACTGTAAATATTCATTGCTGTTAGTTGTCTCTTAATCAGCTCTGAAAATACTTCTTAGCCAATAGAACTGACTCATGCATTTGGTGCTGAAAGATTCAAACCCCTCCAAATCTGTCAGCATAATCTTAAGAGTACCGCTTATTTCAGTTTAGGTTAACCTTAAAAGGTTATAAATTGTGTTTTCCAAGCAGTGGGAAATTTAGACATTCACACATGCAAAAGTCTGCAGAGGTAGTGTAATAAAAGATAATATTCAAACAAAATTAGTGAAAGCATTGTTATCCAGCTTGTAAGAGGTAATTACATTTCACCTCTCTAAAATCTCCCTGAGTGCTTCAATAGCAAATGAAGGCTCTTTTCCTGAACTGCTGTGTATTGCTTTTACACATCAAAGATAGCGGGCCTTAATGTAAATTTTCTAGTGATTATATTGTTTTCTAATTGATTAGAAGAAAGTGCATGCATCCATATGTACATGCATACGTATATGTGATGGTTTTTTTTTTTTTGTGACCATTTTATAAGGAAATGATACCTGTATACAGGAAAGAGAACTGTTCATGTGCCCCCCTTTGAGGAAGCGCTCACTTGTTGCCAAACAAAGCAGAATACAATGACATTTCCTCTTTCTGGTCACTTCTTTTTCTAGGTGGTATTTGTGTATATTATTCTCAACAATCAGAAGATTGCACAGATCGCAGCTGGGAGGAAGGATGCTCAGGCAGAAGGTCTAGCCTTGCATGTAGAAGAAGAGCCAGCTACAATCTGACTCAAAATTTCTGTATTCTATCCTTAAATTTTGAGGTGCTTCAACATAATGAAACATACTATGAAAATGAAATATACTGAAAAATATACTGTATTGAAGAAATTCAGAAGTAAATACAAAGAATGGAGAAGGGAACACAGGCTGAGCAATACGTTTTTCCAAATCAAGAGCTGCAGTAAATAATGTATGTTATTTGATTGATTCAGCTGAGGCAATCTCTGAATCACCACTTATGTTTTATTCCTCCATTGCCTTATAAGGTTAGTTGGAATGGTCACCTTACAGAAGTGAGATAGCAGAATTTACCAGCTCTGTCCCACGCAACTTTTCATTTTATCTTCTACTTTTTTGTTTAATGACTTGCATGGCTTTTATCCAGAACTAATTTAATGTGGATAGAGGTGCCAATACCTGTGCTAAAATACTAATTAATATTCTGGTTGTAGCACACTGATCTATTACTGCAGTCTTATTACTGTCGGTACTAGATCTGAAAACTACTCTGTTTTTTATAAAATTGGCCTCCCAGTGCTCCTGAGGATCTGGGATTTCGGATTGCTCTTGTACCCATTTTCCAAGGCAAACATAGAGAGCTGTGGGATGTGACTACTGAAAATCAGTGAGCAAAATGCTGCCTGAAATTTAGCATTGTGAGATTTATTCTGAGATTTTGGGGAGATGCACTGTAAAGACAATAACCCACATTTATCAGAATTGAATCTGCACCAGCTAAACTTTCACACAAACCAAATATAAGCTGAGGGTCTAGGGCTCCATCTTTAGTAAAAATGAAGAGATTTTTAGTCTCCTGGAGTGTCACTCCACAAATCATAGTATCATAGAATACCTTGAGTTGGAGCAGACCTGTAAGGATCATGGAGCTCCACACAGGACCACCCAATTAGATACTGAATACCTACTTTAAAATTGGAAGAATTGATCCTTTGGAAATGTGTTTTCTTTGGATACAGGGAAAACATAGCAAAATTAACTTCAGTGACTGATTTTCATGCATCTAAATTATGAAGAACCCTGCATTACATGACTATATAAGCATCTAGGTCCCAGTTAGCCACATAGAAGGGTAGGTAGAGCTATCAGTGGAACACCATGTTGATACTTCAGTATATGGGCTGCAGACTGCAGCTCCTGTGTCTTTATGCAGATTTGAAAGAGTGCTAATAATGTAGCTGCCTCAGAGAGATGTTGTGTATCTCTATAGACATGCCATGGAAAAAAACTTTGACAAATTCTAGTTAAAGACTGTAGAAATACAAACTAGGAATTCACTGAGTGATAGATTGTTGCTCATTGTACAGCACATGCTTCATGTCCCTGGTCAATTTTTTTGTCTTCTTTGAAATAATTTTGAGTTGAAATGATGGAAAGATACAACCAAAGAAAAAGGAAAAACAAACAAAAAACAGACAAACAAAAAGCCAAGAAAACAGGAAGAGAGAAACAAAAGAAACAAAAGAAACAAGGTTCAGCCTAGGAAGCTCTGGATATTGAGTTGCTTACTAAGAGTTGGGAAGGAAAGCCATTCCCACATTACTACCTCCTTTGGAGCTTCAGCCTGCCTGGGTTGTTTACCCAGTGACAATGGAGCCAAATAGGTGGGTATCAAACAGTGCACTTACTTTCAGGCTGCCTTCTGTCAGGAGCCTTGGATGAGGATGTTATTCCATCCTTTTTCTAGTCTGGTCATCTTCCTTTCCTTCCTTTGAAACACTTATGCCTACACTTCTCTGTGGTGTAAAATCACCCACATCTCTTGGCACCTATGGAGTTTCATGGATTTTCTGAGATTTTTAGCCATCATCAGAAATTCCTGTTTGATTTATATCCAGAGGGTTAAATTTGGTGGCAGCAATGTGAAATACTTCTCCTAGCTACCAAGCAACTGCAAGAGTATAACTCTTCGCTGAAGCTACATAATTTTGCTTTACAAGAGCACAGCTCATTTAATCCTTTTAAGACTTGGAATCACTTTTATTCACGGTCTGACTTACTTGAACTATCATTCAAGGTGCTTTTATCTCTTGATTAATTAGGAACTAAAGCAGAAGCATGCTGCCTAGTGAATTTTGTATCCTTCTTTTTTACCTGTCAATAACCAGTGACCCAGCTCCACATTTTGAACTAGCAAAGCATTGACTTCTTGCCTTTTTGCAAGAGAAAAGATCCATCTCAAAGAAATATTGCCTATGCTCACTTGGATAGCTTCCAAAGATAGACTATGGGTAATTCACTCATCTGTCTGTGAAAGATCTTTGGGCACAGAAGGCTTTCAGTGTGACATGGATCTGGACACAGTAGTTAGTTAGAATATCCCTGAAATGCAGACCAAAAAATTTCAGGTTTCAATGTTCTGAAGGCATCAACTTGCCATTAAAAAAGAAATAATAATAATAATAAAAAATCCAGGCTTTATTGACAAAGTTATGTCTCATTAGGCCTAGGTACGTGATCCTTTGACACAGCATTAGTAACCTGCTCCTTCTCATCAGAGTAGCTTTAAAATTTTTCCCATGCACTTTGAGTAGGAAGACAGATTCAGACATGGTTCTGCTGCATATTCTCTTCCGTTATTTATCCATGCCAAAAATCCTTTCTCACTGTCACAAGCAATGGAGGAAATACAGCTTACCAATAGCTTGTGCCTGTCTCTGCTGCTTTACTCATGGGAGGCTGCTGATCCTCAGCCATAATAAACTGACGCAAGAACAGTTTCAGCCCTTTGTGAGCATATGGAAATGGAAACAGACAAGACATTACAACACAAACTATAAGTATTTTTAATCAGTTTTCAGATTTACAGTTTATTCCTCCTCAGTCCATCTGTGAATTGCATAGGGCATTGACATACAGCAACTGCTCCAAAAGCAATGCCTCCTATTATATTATGTTGGCCCACAAAGTTAGAGGCAGATGTTGGTGGCATGGCAGTAGAGATTGAACCTTCCACCAATTTTCCATTACATTTTGTTGCCATGTGACAGATGGCAGCAGAAGGGCACTCTGACAAAATGGTGTCTGACATGGAAGCAAAAGTGTGGAACTAAATTCCTCTGTGTTGAAAAAATGCAGCAGTTATCATTCACTGATGTTTGCTGAACATTTCTGGACACCAAAGAGGGGAAGTGAGCACAATGGGGCAGTGGGTGGTGTATTTCAGCAGTGGCAACAGTGACAGTGTGTCACCTCTGCTGCTGGTACAGATTTTCATGAGTGTGGCAAGCTCTTCTTCATTAGTGGCAAAAGTGCTTAGCTGCTTGTGTTATGTTGAAAAATAGTGTTTTGTTGCTGATAATTTTCTATATCAAATAATTTTATTGTTCTCTTTGTATCTAATGTAGTTTCCATGGCAATATATATGAGGCATTGCATTCAGAGTAACCTACATGTTTTGAATTATTCACTTTTTCAGTAATCTGCATTAAATATTGGTATATTGTTGGTAAATATTGTAGAAAACAGCCTCTCTTCTATTTAATACGTAATACATATACGTATTAAATTTTCCTTTTTTTTTTACCTTTTCTATTTTTTTTTCTATTATTTACATTTTCTATTCCATTTTCCTTTTCTATCTGTTAAAGTACAGTAGATTACCTGCTATCCTTTCACTTCTCCACATAAATGGTTTTGTACTGCTTCGGAAAAATTATATCACTAATAAGGAACTTTAAAATAATGTTGACCTTCCTACATATAAATTGAGTGTAATATTAACGTTTAGCTATCAGTTCTTCTAGGGTTGTGCTTTTGATCTTTTTTTATGACTAGCCAAAAAGGAATGTATTTGAAGTCTTATTCAGTCTAAATGTGTTGCTATAATCAACCTTACACTCTATTATTACTTGCAAAGTTTTGACTGATCTAAGTGCGTTTTCAACTATTGATTCATGTTTAATAACAGCCATATCAGGAAGACAGTCAACGCTTTATTATTTTGTAGATTCTGCCCTTAAATCACTTGTATTAATCATGCCTGATGACTGAATATTCAATACTCATGACTTTCCCTTGCTTTTTCCCCTCCACCTCCTTCATTTCACACTTCTATAACTTCTTTGATCTCTTATTGTCAAGTCTAGAGCCAGAGCAAAAAAATCACTGAAGTCTGCTTTTGGCCTATTCATTTAAATGTCAAAGAATCAAGCTGTCAGTATCTTCTGCAGAGTCTCTAGCACAACTAAAATAACAGATATTTTGTGGTTTGATGCCTACAAAGACAAGGAAAAGAAGAACAATCACTCTTCTATAACATTATATTTGCTATAATATTATATCTGCTTTCTATTTACATCTCTCACTATCCCATCAAAATCTACAATATAAATTTAAATATATAAGTCAATTGCACCATAATTGTTCAATTTTAATTAAATCTAGGACCCAAAGTTGGTTATAAAAAATAAGACTCAAAAGCCTACATCTCCAAAAGTGGAATTTGGATATTAGTTTCTTTTTCTTCCTAAGTGTATTTGTCTATTTCTATTTTCACAGTATATTAATCTGGGCAAAAAATTTCTCCTGAAAGGTCTTTTTACGTTGCTTTTACAGTCAGTGCTTCAACTGGGCATTTCACTTTGGACATAAGATCTTTGAAACAGTAACTTTTCTTCTGGCTTCATGTGATAAACTGGGAATGTAGTGGTTAGCCCCTCTCTGGGCTAGCTGTAGCTCTGCAGTGTTACAGGTGGAAGAAGTTGGAGAAAAGGAGTTCCTATGTCTGAAATGACTTATCTGTCTCCAGATTCTGTTCTCTAATTACAGGTAGGATCTGTCTTCCCTTTTAATTCTAGTGCTGCAATCTCTGGAGATCCTGCCAACTTTATCCTTTCTGGTTCTCTTTCAGTATATTTTTGCTAAGCTGTAGATTTTCACTTCTGTCCTGGCATGAATGCAGTGCCGTCAAAATTCTGCAGTTGGCAATTCCTCAGGTTACTGTTATTCTTTGGCTGAGCAAGTCTTACACATGAAAACTTTTCCTCTGCTCCTTGAACCTGTTCTGTTGTGACCACCCTTTTAAATGAAAATCAAGACTGTCTAACATAATAAAGTGCCCTAAAAATTAAACACATCACATGCAAGAGAAATTGCACTTAAAACCATGAAAGGAATCTGTCAAATCCTTTTTAAATTATTTCATCCACCGTATATTCTGTTTAAGGGATGCTGTAGGAAGTTCAGTATTCATTCTCTGAATCTTAATATCACTAAGTTATGTAGAGCTCTAGGAGTCAGAGATTCACTTGATGTGGATCCTTTTGAAGAAATATTTCTCCGAGTAAAGCTGTTATTCCAGCTGTCTTTTCTATATATCTTTTATACTTGTGGGCAGTTAATTATAAGAAAAAGTAAAGCTTGCATGGAAGATTATGACTTCAGTATGATATAAAAAAAAGTAATTTTATCAGTATTTAACACTCTCAATAGCTGTAGTATTTACTGTGGATTATAAACAGTGAAGACAAATGACCACTTTTGGAAATGTTATGGATGTTTTATTTGTTTGTTTGTTTTCCCTTAGTTTGACTTTTCCAATCAGAAAGGGAAAAATACAGTCATTCTGCTGAAATTATCCAGTCAGTGACAGTGGAAATGGAGAGAATCATAGTTAATCACAAAATTCCCCCTCAAATGTTGAACTTACTCATATCTGGAAGTATTAGAAAAAGGCGTATGGGTATATGCTCAATTCTGTACACAATCTCATTGAAGAAAGAAATGATCCCCAGAGTTTTACAATCCCAGGTATGACAACAAAAACATGATTGGATTTCTAGTTCAGTCAGAGCAAAAACATGCTTGATAGCCCATTAACCTAAGAGAATAATCTTCTGTTCCCAAAATTCAAAAAACTAAAATTAGATGTTAGGCCATGATGTGAAAGAAAAACAAAATATACAATTAGAGAATAAAGTTATCCGTGACATGGAAATTGTCTCAGCAAAAAGAAAGCTACCAAATTCCGTTAGTCAATGACATTATTTCACTATGATCAAAGTAAATAAACAGGATACATTACTAAAATAAAGCATAATTATTGGAATTGGAATATTATAGAAGATAATACATTTTGCAAAAAATTCTTGAAAGTGTGGAAATAAGACGTTTTCAGTAAGTTTGGTGTTAATGCTACTGAATGAGGAACTGACATTCACTTAAGTATTTACTGTGATCCTCAAAGCCCTTTTGGAATTTTTGGCCATGAAGCAACAAATCCTCTCTACTTGCAACCACGGACTGCCTTTTCTATTACAGTTTGCGCAGTTATTTTTGGCTATGTCATCATGAACTTTGCTGTTGCCTGGTCTTCAAGTGATTCAGATTATTTGCAACTGGTATACCAATCATGTCATCTATCATCTAATACTATGTATCATCTAATACTAGATATCTTTCAAGCTTTTCTCCAAAACATTAAATATGACTTAACACTATCAACAGATTCCTCTGGAAACCAGTTATAAATGTGAAATCTCAGTGATGGCTCCTTGTTTGTCGTTTCATCAAGCTAGTTTCTACTCCATTCAGAGAACATTATATGTGTACTAAATTGTTACTAACATAAAAGGTATTTGATAAGCCTACATATTCCCTAGAGACCTTCATTATCCCATCTCTTCATCTATTAACATTCATTTGTGTTTATTATAAGACAAAGTTTTTCAAAGTTATTTCACTCTGCTGGTGATACATATTTATCAGTTTTAATGTCTTCAGAGGGAACCTCCCCATCACATTAAGAGATATGGTTGTAACAATCCATATTCCTTCTCCCCAAGTTAACATCCCTCTTTTAATATATGCAGAGACCAATATCCCATACCCATAGCATGTTCTACCCCTGTACTTGCAGTGAAGCCTACTGTCAGCATGCTGTCCGATTAATCATGTAAGAAACAAGAAATATCAGTCTTCAAGATTGGCCTTCTTTACTTCCTATTGGCCTCTGCAAAATACACCACCACTTCAGCTCACATTGTTTATATTGACTCCAACATTGTATTGAAGAGTTCCACAGTGGGTCCAGAGTGAGAAGAGTAAGGAATACCTTTCTTGTCTCCTGTGATATGGGAGAAAAAAAGGGAAGGCTGGGGCTCTTCCCCTGCAGTCATATTTTCACCTGTGTGCACTTGTACCTATTATCACCAACTATGGATATCACTATTGCTAGTAATCCTGTCCAACATGAAAAAAAGGACCACCTTTGTCACTACCCCTTTCAGCAACAGAATGAGCCCTACTAATGGTCACTGCCAGCACAATGCTGTGAAAGGACTGTCACTATTTTCCCTCTCAAGTTTCTGTCTCCACTACTAGGTGTATGTGTAGTGAATGCTAGCACTACTCTAAAACCAACCCTTTAAATACCATAGAAGTATCCATCCTCAGTCTTAAACAAATAGGAAGCCATAGTGGTTATGAATACTAACACTATTTTTCACTCTGCAAATTTGAACAGGTGTGTTGGTTAGGTGGGCTGGTGAAGATTTTTATTCCCAGACCTGAACCATACAAGCTTATGCTTGCATTCCATAGACCTTGTATAGACCTCAAATCTTGGGAGTAGGACGACCTGCAAAGTAGAGTGCAGGTCTGATAAAATCTATTTTTCCAATCCAGTGAACTCCAGAACGTACACCCAAACAACTCCTAGATGAAGTAAATATCCAAGTTGGAATCATAAAACCTTTAATCACTCTCATTGCTCATGTAAACATTCATGTCTCTGAAGAAAGCAGCTTCCTTGTGGAGAGCTTGGAGAATATGCCCTATGAGGAGCAACTGAAGGAAACAGGGCTGTTTAGTCTGGGGAAGAGGAGGCTAAGGAGAGTTATAATTGGTCCCTTCAAATACCTGAAAGGTGATTGCAATGAAGGTAGAGTTGGTCTCTTCTCACTGATGACAGATGACAGAATGAGGGGAAATGGTCTCAAGTTGTGCCAACGGAGGTTTAGAGGAGGTTGGATACCAGGAACAACCTCTTTACAGAAAGGGTGGTAAAGCACTGGAATAGGCTCCCCAGGGAGGTGGTTGAGTCACCATCCCTGGATGTGTTTAAAAACTATTTGGATGTGGTGCTCAGGGATGTGATTTAGTGGAGGGTTGTTAGTTAGGGTAGAATGGTTAGGTTGTGGTTGGACTTGATGATCTTGAAGGTCTTTTCCAATCTGAGCAATTCTACGGTTCTATGATTCCTGAATGAGTCTGCAGTTCTTACAAGCAGTAAGCTAGAAAATAAAGATTTTCAAGCCCTTTTTATTCCTAACCCCATCCATATAACAATTGTAATTAGAGCCAGGAAATAAATCCCTGAGCTAAATGAGATCCTGTTATTTTGATCCTATTAACACCATGCCCTCTTCCTACCCCTGCAGGCACTTTTGAATCCAGAAGTAATCACAGCTCTGATTATGTACATTCTCAAATTCTAACCCTAACAACACTCCTGAATTCTAACCCTAATTATATTTAACTTTAATTATTAAGGGGCCAATTGTACCTCAAAATGGAACATGACTAATTAGACCTTTCCCTAATTCTTTGGCCCTTCAGTGACTGTTAATAAAATGAAATTTTTAAGGTTTACCCCCACATCTCTCCCTAAACCCCCACTCTACTTCAATCTCTGTTCACAGCCTATGTGTACATTGAATAAAACATGAAACTGTCTAAGAATCAAACATAGAATCATAGAATTGTTTGAGTTGGAAAGTGCGCTTAAAGATTATCCAGTCCAACTCATTTGCAATGAAAAGGAACACCTACTAGCCAGATTCAGTTGCTCAGAGCCATGTTCACTATGTCCTTGAATGTCTCCATGGACGGGACATCCATCACCTCTCTAGGCAACCTGTTCCAATATCTCACCACCCTTATTGTAAAATTCTTCCTTACGTCCAACCTAAATCTCTCCTCTTTTACTTTAAAACCACTTTCCCTTGTACTATCACAACAGACCTTGCCAAAGAATCTGTCCCCTTCTTTCTTATAGCCTCCCTTTAGATACTGAAAGGCCACTCTCAGGTCACCTTGAAGCCTTCTCCAGGCTGAACAGCCTCTTCTCTTTCAGCCTGTCCTCAAATGGGAGGTGCAAGGCAAGGCAAGGCAAATCAAGCACTTTGATCTTTGTTAACAGTAACACACACATCCAGGGCCTTTAAAATATGACAATATATTATTGAAGAGAAAAAGTTTTAGACATTCTGAATGCCTCAGCCAGATAATTTTTGGGCCCTGGTAATAAATTAAATTATAGATAGTTTATATTGCCAAACTATATCCTAACACAGAATTTTTATATTACGAAGTCTAATATCTCTATAAGAAGAGAATGGAAAACTTAATGTTGGGTTTTTTGTCTTTTTTTGTTACCTCCAGTTCCCTCTCTAACTTACTGAAACTCAAAAGATCCACCTGTAGATTCATTTTCAAATTTGTAGACAGAAATTTCTTATTCTCCACCAGGAGTTATCACCAAGAGACCAATCTGTAAAATAGAAGATAATGAGAAGATACAGGGCAAACACAAGCAGATAAATTATAATGTAGTAATAAAGTAACCTGTAGAATTATAGAATCAGAGTATAGTCTGAGTTGGAAGGGACTTGAAAAATCGCCTGTTTTCAACTCCTCTTCTGCTGGCCTGGGTTGCAAAAAAGCTGTAGTCTGTTCTTGAACACCTCTAGGGATGGGACACCCACAAGTGGTACCCTGCCTTACCACCCTCATAGTGAACAATTTCTTCCAATTGATTAAACTAAATATCCCTTCTTTAAAAATGTTATCCCTTTTCCTATGAATACACTCCTTGATAAAGAATTCTTCTCCGGCTTTCTTTTAGTCTTCCTTTAGGCCCTGAAGGGCCATTGTAAGATCCCCCTGGAGCCTTCCATACTTCAGTCTAAACAAGACCAACTTTCTCAGCCTCTTCTCATAGGACAGGTGCAACAGCCCTCTGATCATTTTTGTGGCCATCCCCTGCACCAGCTCCAACAGGTCACATCTTTCTTGTCCTGAGGTCCCAGATCTGAGCAGAGTATTCCACGTGGGGTTTCACAGGAGTACAGTAGAGAAGGTGAATCACAATGCTAATTACACTTCTTCCATATCCATATTACGGGATATCATTGAATTTATGGGCTGTAATGCACACTGTCAGCTCATTTTGAGCCTTTCATCTGCAAGAACCCCAAAGTCTTATTTTCTGATTCTATGATTACTCTCTATCCACTGTCTGTCCAGTCTGTTTTTGTGTCTGGGGTTGTGACCCAGCTGCAGATTCTTGCACTTGATTTGTTCAACTCTATATTGTTCAGCTGGGTCTACCTCTCCAGCATGCTGGATGGCATCCCTTCGCTTTAATGTGTTGATATACAGCTTGGTGCCACCTCCAAACTTGTTAATGGTACACACAGTCCTACTGTCAATGTCTCTGACAAAAAAATGTTAACTGAATTGGTCTACAGGCATTGGGATAACCTAACATTTATGCAGCAAGAACTAAAGGATTAGAACCTGGGAAAAAAAGCGTATGATTATATTCTGCAACAGCACTTTGAAGTTCATCTGTATGATACATCCAAAAAGGTAGATCTACCTCCCTTGGTGCTTGGCAGACATTTTTATTGCAGGATCCATTTTCAGATGCAAAAAGTAGAAAACCACATAATTTTTTAATCTTGACTTGATTTTTTAATCTTTACCCATATATCTGCTCCTGACCACCACCTGAAACTGGAGTACATAATCACGTGTATTTGATGTACAAAAAAAAAAAAAAAAAAAAAAAAAAAATTACCAATTCTTGCAGCCAGGACAGATCTCTGGCTACATACAAGACCTGCAGATCCAACATAGTCCAATCATAGCTTGGGGATATGGATCAATGAACACTAAGACTTGCATAAGTCTCTTATCTGGGTTACAAAGACTTCCTGATTATTTTAAAAATCATTCAAAAATCCTTATCTTTGAAATGTTATTGTATGTGTCTAATTGTTGTATAACCTCAGGGGATTGTAATTTCTCAGAGATTGCTACTACTCATCTCTCTTCCATGCTTTGCTTAGGTCGCTGAAGTAGCATCAATGAGCTAAAATGAATTCCATCCAAAATCATATTCTGATCACAGCTGTAGTCATATGAATGTTTGAGTTCACTGGAAAATCATAGAATGACTTGGGTTGGAAGAGACACTAAAAATTATCCAATTCAACCCCCTTCCGTGGGCTGTTTGCCACCCACCAGATCAGGCTGCCCGGGGCCCATCCAACCTGGTCTTGAATACCTGCAGGGATGGGATATCCACCATCTCTCTGGGCAGTCTGTGCCAGGAACTCACCCCTATCTGAGTAAAGAATTTCATCCTCAGATCTAATGTAAATTTGCCCACTTTAAATTCATTTCCACTTGTTCCAAGAAAACTTAGAACAATCTGTTTTTGAAAACAAAAGACAATCATGCACACATATTATCAAAAATTTAATTTATCCAATATAATAATATTGTAAATATTATTTATTGTAATTTGAGTACTGAAGAAATGTAATTAAGGAGGTGTGCTAAAATTAATGTCACACTTATTTCATTTTTCATGATCTCAAAACATCTTACATACTTGAAAATTAAACCTTATGGCATTGTTAACTACAGCAGTGTAAAAAAAAGGGACGTGGCTTATATATTAAAAGTGGACATCTTTGTCACATAAACCTTCATGCAAGGAAAAGTATATATTTGCAAATATCAGTAGGGATCCAAGATAAAAGCTTACGTTCCTTGTTCAGTTGACTATTTATAAAAATTTCAGACTATATTAACAAAACAACTCAGTATCATCAGAGAAAAAAACTCTTCATTTACAAAATGATCCAAAATCCATTTTTGTTTGTGTGTGGTGTGAGGTATGTTTTATTTGTTTGTTTTCCTTTCTTCCCTTGTGGTTTATAATGCCAAGCTAGGAGAAGGACTATATGTCTCATAAACTTAGCTCAATAAAGTTCAACTGATTTATTTTGATGAATTTAATTGAATATCAAAACATATCAGTCACTCATCCCTCAGGTGATTATTAATTCTAAGGAGATATTACTGCTCCCTTCCATTTTCCAAAAATCTCTTGTTTATTATCTGACTGTTTATTGCTTGTGTGTTGTATTGCCTGGTACACAACTACATCTGTAGTAGAAAGTGCATCATGCCTGAGAACTTTATTATCAGTTCTCTGGTGCTGCAGACAATTGGATCACACATTTCACAGCTGTACTGTTGTTTTTTCTTACTCTGCAGAAGATGGTAGCATCATGGAGGCTGTCCTGGAAAATTATCCCAAACTGCAGCAGAATTGCCTAGGGGACCATTAACAACAAGAGCCTGCAAGTCATGGTTGTAAAAATCTGCCTGGTCATCTGGAAGGTGGTTTGTCTTTCATATCACTGTCATAACTGCTGAAATGCACCACCCACCACCTCATTGTGCTCACATCCACTGCTTGCTTCCAGAAATGTTCAGTAAATGTCAATGAATGATAATTCGTGCAATTTTTCTTCACAGAGGAATTCAGTTCCAAACCTTTGCTTCATATGCTCTTCTACATCAGATACCATTTTATCAGAGTGCCCCTCTGCTGCCATCTGTCATACAGCAGTAAAATATAATGGAATATTGTTGGGAAGGTGTACTCACTACTGCTGTGCCACCAACATCTGCCTCTAACTTTGTGAGCCAACTTAATAAAATAGGAGGCATTGCTTTTGGAGCAGACATCATACATTGTAAAGCATATTCCAATTTTGGGGGCAGAGCATATGCCCATGTTTTATTTCAGATAAGAATTAATTGAAGAAAGCTTGATAAACAGAAGAGCTAATGATACTGAAAATATTTATTGGGACCTGGTCTTTTGCCTATTTCATGTAATGATAATGAGTTAATATGGCCTCTTTGATAGATGATTCTGGGACCCATACATTCATCAGTTAATCAGCATGTAAGTTCTCTGTGTCAAAAATATCAGAGTATGGGTATGAAGTCTCAGAATTTTTGTAAGTTGTCTAGTGTCAGACTGGAGGAAATCTATGGTTTTGTTGCCCCAGATGTAATTTTCCTCTGATGCCAGGTGATTCTTGGATGCTTACTACTTTACTGAATTCAGCAGCCATAGAATAATATTATGTCAAATTGCTGGATACCCAAGTAGCAATTCTCGTCAGGATATCTTCCAGTATATAGAAGACTATTCCTCTGGAAAGAAGGGTAGGGACAATAAAGTGCACATACACCTATTGTGGGATTTCTGATACTAAACATTACAGGAGTATTACAGGAATAGTTGTAACATCTGCAGTTTTGTTTCTTTCCAGATTTCCTGGAGTATAATGCCGAGTTTATCTTTCTTGAAATGACAGATTTGTATTCCTTCTCATGTAACAGATAACACTGTCCCTAACTGAACAGTTCAGAATCTTTGGAAGGGACTTGCAGTCTGTCCTCTTTCATTCCCTCGTAATAATGTCTCATTCTTAGCTATGTCACATCCTCCACAAGCTTACTTTTCCAACGCCAATTAAAGTTATTTTTTTCCAGGTCTCCTTTATTCTACCACACCCTCCCTCAGCCCCCAAATTTTCAGTAAGTGTTTACAAATTCATCTGTGTAGACATTGTCCCTCTTCAATTTCCTCTTGTTTCTTGCCAGGCCACTGTGCAACTTCAGTTTCCCCATACCCCTTAAATGTTTTTTTCCTCTGTTGCTGAGTCTCTTAATCAGTCTCTCTATTTCTCACAGTCGTTTTTTTCCAACCCTACCCCAGACCAACATCCAAACTTTTTTCTCATTTTTCCATTTGTGTTTTTCTTTTTCTGTTTGCATAATTTTGTGGCTGTCTACAGCAGCTACAACCTGTATGAGGATGGGAGAAACAGGCTGTGGTAACAGGCAGATGGTCTTTTCTTTCTTATACTGATGTTAACATTGCAATGAATTCTTAGATTACTCATAAAAATTTACCAGAGCATTACTCTCCACTGACATAGTCAATAATTAAGTCAATTAACAGAAAAAGCAACCAGCTCTTCAAACCAGAAAATAAAAGAATATACACGCTGAATAACCAAATTCAACTTTTCTTTTTGCCTGGGATATGTTCAGGATGGAAAAAAAGAGGAGGCTACTAAATGGCACAGACCACGGACTAGCATCTGAAGCTAGAGCTTGACAGATGTCCGGTGTTTGATGGGCCTCTAGAATTCAAATTGCTCTCAGATTAGCCAGCGTATCTCCAGTAATAAAGGAGAATAATGATTTCAGCTCTCTTATTTATTCATTTTACACTGAGTCTGAAAGCCATAAAACACTATGCTGATGGATGTAAATTGTCTCAGACAATTAGCTGCGATTGTACAAAAGCAAATTTGAAGTCTCTCCAGTTTAATAAGCAAGATGCCTTGGATTGCATTTCAAATATTAGTGAAGTAAACAAAACAACAGAAACAAAAAAAAAGGCACATAGTAAGCAGACAGATGTGTAACATCCAGGGTGTGACTAGAAAGCACTTTTAGGAATATAAATCTGCAACGAGGACGCTTCAGAAAGAAAAAAAAAAAAAAAAGGTATAGCTCATGCAAATTTGCACATTCTTTATGTAGTATTAAGTAATAGTCTTATCTTAATGTTAGTAGCTCTGTAATCTTGCTTTTTAAAATATTTTTTTTTTGGTTTGACTGCTAAGTCAAGATAAATTTATTATGTTTACAAATTCTTCATTAGAGGTACAAAGTTATGTTATTCAATCAGTAACAGAAAATTTCTCTGAGTGTAACTGGCAGGTTTTTCTGTAAAACAGACCTGAAGAACAATTTTACCACCAAAAAAAAATGAAACCATTTTCCTTCTGTGTTGCCAAATAACCACATTTCAGTCTGGACTTTTTTATGTTGTACTTTAGATATTTCCCTAAGTTTGTTTGTTTGTTTAGTACCATTTTCCTGGGAATGCAGCGTGGGTTTGAACCAAAAGTTCAAGAGCTACCAAAGTTGACTCAATTGGTCCCACTGAAATACATTTCTCTGGTTGGTCCTGAAGAGGAGGGTTGGAGTTGGAGGTGGATTGTGCCCCAGTTATTTATAAAAGAATTTGAAGGAAGTGTCGGATGTGATGACTTAATTAGTTTCATATTGAAGATGTCTCTTGCCCTTATGGGCACTAAAAAGTCATGGTTTTATTTGTACATATTAAATTAATGACAGAAGCACAACAAATCCAAGGAATCCCCCAAACTCCAGCTTTACTGCTTTTTTTCTGGACTTGTACAGCAGGCACACTGTGTTTCCAGCACATCATAGCGATGGCAGACATACTGAATGATTCTGTGGAAGTCTTTATCACAATCTCCTGTATTATATATCTAACCACAGCAGTTCAGTAGACCTTTCTTTCATTGGCTCAGAGATGCGTCTCTCCCATTTGCCTGTCTTGGCTTTGAAGTTAGGACAAATGGCTTCTGTGAAGTTGACAACAAAGCTGAAACAGCGGCAAAGGCTGAGACTGGATGATCTCTTTTTAAAGTATCAGTTTCTACAAAACTGATGTGAACATAGTGAGGATCTACAAATCACTGCTTCCTATTATGTAGAGTGACAATGAGGAGCTCTGCGATTTCATATAATTGGTCCCAAATGACTGAGTAAATTTTTCAGTGTTGTAAAGAAGGAAAATATTATAAATGCGAGCTAACATAAGTAATATGCTTGATATTAGGCAATGAATCAATGAAAGAGTAGGAAAATCATCCCAGAATTTATCTTGGTGAAAATGACCTTTGGTATCAAGACCGCAGTTTCTTTATCAGAAGAGAGCTGCAAGGGATATCAGTTATTAGGAAGAGACAGAGGCAAGAAGAAAAGGCCTTGGTTCTCATTTAGCCTAAGGACTTTTCTGCTTCACTAACAGTGCAAATGAACTTACAGAGTGTGTGAAAATCACATTTGCAGTTGTAGAACAGTAAAATGGGCTTTTGTATAGATGTCAGTTGGATTCCTTCTGTCTATTTCCTGCTTTCCAACACATCTGCTATTGAGATGAGAACGGTCCTGAAGGACATACTCAATATGTGTTAGCAGTCCCAGTGTGCTCTGGTACTTCACAGTGATTGTTTCAGCCTAAAGTTGAATCCAAAACAAGAGATACCTAAAGGGAAATCTTTGGTAGAGGTTGAGGTAATTAAATGCATGATTTGTTCAGCCAGGGAAAGCTAAAAATGATGTAAATGATTTTGTGCAAGTGAGTACAGAAAAATTACATTTCAAATATTTTTGTTCCTCAACTTCTGACCTGCATATGGGCTATCTTTCTGACAGGATTTTTGTTAAACCAAGTAATAAGAGCATGAGTTTTTACATCTGAATTCAAATTTTCATTTAGTGAATTTCTTCCTGTCTTCAGCAATAAAATCTCATTGAAAAGGAAAAACAAAAACTAGGCATTAAAATCAGTTTCGAGAGCAATCTTTGACCACTTCTGTAATTAATTCCTTCCAACATGGAAATTTAACCTTTTTGCTTTTCTCCTTGAATCCATAGATAGTCAGTGCCACATTCCACTTGCTCAGAAAAATCAACTTAAACAACTATCAGTAGATTTGGAGAAAAGCTGCATTTTTTCCATGTTCTATTTACTCCACATCCTTAATTACTTCGTAATGCAAAATTCAGCCCTATCATTTCATAGCATTATTAAGATCCTACAGAATATCTCTCAAGTCTGAGTCAAATTATGCTATTTTTATTGAAAGAATGTCCAATTCTTTGTAATAGAACTTAGAACTTTTCAACTTTTTTTTCTTTTTCTTTTTCTTTTTTTTTTAAGGTTTACTTGGTAAAATCCTAGTCAGCTTGGCTTTGAGCAACTCTTACTTTATTCCTCTCTTTCCTAGCCTTCAATGCACAACTTTATTTGCTTTTGCATCAATCCCCTTTTCATACCTTGTAGGCACCCTTCAGATATCCTCTTTAAGGAGCTATAAATCAAATGTGAGATTACATATTTTTCAAGTCCTGTGCAAAGTATTTTTGAAATCATACAATTTAACATTTATTTAAAGCCAGTGTTATAGTTTAGCAAATACGGATATCTATCAGCATATCTGCACAATCCATAGTGCATACCAGTTGGTGTCAAAGTAGTAATTAAATACATTGCAAAAGCAAATCAGGTCCTCCAAATGTTAATCTCATTATCACCTTCTCAGCACTGCTTGCCAGAAAGTTAACAGCCGTTAAAGCTCTGCTGCTCATCCAATCAGAATATTAAATTAATCAGTATGGCCTGACACAAACATTGGCAGTGGTGTTAATCCTTCGCTTTGTACATAGCAAATGGGGAAAATAAGTGGCTGTCTATGGAGCTTGATACATTCCTATTAATATTTCAAGTGTGTATCCCGCTTTGGAATGTTTTATGTCATGGTGTGCAATGTTGGTATGAAAAGTTTCTCAGAGACTGGAAAATGCATCTTGTGTCTGGTTCCCAAGCACTTTCCCTCCTCTGTGCTCCCCTAGCAATGGTCATAGCTTTTTCTCTGTTCCCTCTGTCTGTGCTGTCAGATGATTTCCTGGCATATTTTTAAGAAACGTGCCAGCAGTCTATGAAATCAGATATGATTAGATAGATGTATCCAGACAGGCTCCAGCATTCAACAGGCATCTGTTGTAGGAAGCTGTCTGAATCACAATCTAGCATTGTTCCTTCAGATGTATTTTGAGTATCACAAAAGCTATATAGTGATTTTTTATTTATTAATTTTTTTGCTATAAGCAGACAAATGTTGTGTGAAAACAGTAGCTGAAGGAATTCTCCTGTGCTGTAAATCTTGGCTAATGAAAGACGTTGTGTTCTGGGAGACTTGGATACTGTTTGGCTGAGTCCTTTGCCCTGCTTTTGTTATGATAGTTGCAGCAAAGACATGATCCTGTCAGTACTAATCATGGATTAGAATAAAAAAATAAAATGCACATAATTCCACTTTTCATGTGGATACTTCTACTTATAAATAATGCAAAGCTATAAAAAGCATGCTTACAGCTTTCCAAATTTACAACTGTGTGAGTATGTCTGGATGTGCACATATATATGTACACACATAAATGAGAATTTACATAGATGGGAGAATGCACGTGCATGTATGACCACATACAGAGCTACCTAAATACTTTCGCATGTGCATATATATGTTAACACAGACTATACATACATGCACATACTCGTACTGTAAGGAGAATAAATATTCATTGCTCATTTTAATAATTCATCATAATAAATATTTATATAACATACACAATGATGTGTTGTGGTATAAATGTTTCAGTGACAGGAGTTGGGGCTGAATACATTATTTATGAGTGACAAAGCCACAAGTAAGTCATGCAGGTCAGCAATAAAATCCTTCCACTTCACTGTCATGAATTTCTCACATATTATTAACAGAAAAGAAGAATTTTTTCAAATTCTCAAACTGTTTAAAAATGATTGTACTCATTATTTTCCCTCTGTATGACCAGAATCCAAAAGGAATGCAACAGCATACTGAAATTTAACATTGTATATTGCATTTTTTGTACAGTTGTACCAGTTAACTCGGTTCTCATTCATTAACTGGGAGCAAAGACAGCACTGAGATAGAGATATTATATATTACCTATCACTTATTGAAAGTAGACCTGTGCCTCAGATAAGACCACAATCTGACACACAGCAAAACATAAAATAACAAGTTTTCAAGGACTCAGTTACACATTTCCTTGTTTTTATTTATTTTCAATAGGGCGTAAGTGCTAGAAAAATTTTGTGTGGAAGAACTGTTTCTCTGGTAGTAGAATTTTCTTTCTAATTAATTAAATTAATTGAACAGCCTGTTGTCTGAAGCTGTTCAGAGGTCTGGAATATTCAAGCCAGCCTTAGAGAAGATGCGTTAGTGACAGGAAAAAGATGAGACAGTCAAAGGTAACTGATAAATTGAAGCACGTGATGAACTTTAGTTATAGCATGGTTTAACAATTTATCATTTGATTATTGAGTTTATCTCATTGCTATTGCCATTACTCAATTAGTAATGTACATTGATTTGCAAGTTTTTCCCTGTATTTTCACTAGTTTGGGTAAGAGGTACATTTCTTCAGATCTGTAAGATATCGTAAACAAATATACACAGAGTGTGTTTATGTAGTGCTGTGATGATGAAATGGCTAGTATTAATGTGGATAATATTGGATAAAAAGGCATACTCACCACACTCACTGACAGCATTCAACCTAGGTAAAGATGCAATTACAGTTTTGAAAAATATATAGATAAATTCCACACAGATCTTCCACTGGGATGATCCAGAAAAAATATATATATTCTAGATTAGACTAGCTTTGTCCTAAATGCTGACCTGTGAGTAATGTTTCTGTTACATTATTTATGCATATATGCATATGTGTGTGTTTGTGTATAGATATACATATATAAAAATATATGCAAAATAATATATATATATATATTACTTTTTTTTGACACAGACTTTTATATCTGTCATTTGGAAGAAGGAAAAGAAGGTACCAAGCAAAGGAATAATTTTTCTCTATCACATTAGCAAGAAACTGCTGATACCAATACCTTGAAACCCCCTGAAACATAATACCAGTATCTCTTCTTCCAAGCCCCTAGCCTAACTGTGCATATTTTCATTAATTATAATTTGGAGGAGATGGAGAGTTTCTTTGAGGTGACAGACAAACAGCAGGATATCATGAATATGTAGTGCATGTCTGAGAAAATAAATTAACAGGGGCCATCCACCCCGGTGACCCACTTAGGCTGTCATTGATGAGTGTGACAGGAAGGTTCTGTGAGGACTGAATTTGCATGACAGACTTTTCTCCTGATCAACTAATTTACCTTATGCATTTAGATTATTTTAAGCACTACACGGCAGTCAGATAATTAATCACTAAATCACCAGTAGTGACATTAAGGTACAAGCAATACGTTATTGCTGATTACCACTTAAAACTCTAGCTTGTTGGGCTTCAGCTCAAAAATTGATGTAATTTTACACTGAGTGATGAAATCCATCATCTGGTATGTTCATAAGGCTAGGTGTTAGGGAAGGAAGTTGGTATGAGATATTTTTTGTTCTTTGTTACAACTATGCACAAATATTGTAAATTAACACAGCAGTGCTCACTTGCTGCCAATGATTAGGATATTATATTAAAAAAAAATTGCACTAAGACTAAATGTCTAAAGTTCCTAGATTTCTTGTGCGCATGCATACATATATAAATAAATACATCTACGTACACATACAAATGAAACACTCTCTTCATTGACTCAGATGCCTTCAAACAATGTTTTGAGTTTTTTTCCAAATAAACCAAATATTAAAATAATATCAGTGAATTAAAAGAAAATAAATCTCTAAAAGCATAAGAACAATACAATGCGTGTTTATATGATTTAGGATAAGCATGAAGATAATGCCTTCCTATGTTTTAGATTTTTACTGATTCATGTTGGCCCAATTCAAGGACAGAAGCAACTTGCACAATTCTTTCAGTCACTTTCTTAATTGAGATCACACATCAGTATTCAGAGATTTTAACAAGTGCATCCGCTGAGGTGTGTATAAAGTAAAGTAAAAAAGGCCACTTGGTCTCATAATGGGGCAAAAATAAAGGCTAGTTATTCTATGTTGCTTTGTGGGTTGTGGGTTTTTTTGTTTGCTCATTTTTGGTTTTGTTGTTTTTTGTTTGTTTTTGAGTGAATATATTAAAAATCATCTGCTCTAAAAACACATGAGGTATTAACAATCATGTTAATTATGTAGGGTAAGTGCACAAAGAGCCTACAAAACCATGGTAAAAGACAAAATTGATGGAAAACTCTTAGTGTTTACCTGCTTTTGTCTAACTTCAGACTACATGGCTTTAATAATATTGGAAAGATGTAGCACAAAATTTCTTAACCCAGAAGATCCCTGCCACTTTCGGAAACTTAAACTTCTTACTTGGAGGATAATACAATATTGTTTGTCTTCAGTTATCTATGCTTATTTGAAGTCAAAGAAACTAGTCAGTTCTAGAAAGCTTATTTATCCTGAAGTGCACCTGGCATATCACTCCTTTGCAGCTTCCAGTGACTGGGAATTCATCAGGCTGTGTATGTCTTGGGTGCCTTTGGTGACATTCATTGGTTGCAATGCAATAGACTAGGAAAAACATAATCCATTTTGAAGCTAAGGTAATGATTTATACATATAATCAATTTATTTTCTTTCACAATCAACAGATCTTTGCATTCAGTTAGGCTTTCCTGTGCATTTGTTGAAAATTGCTGAACAGCAGTAAGAAAAAGAAAAAGTAACTTCTCTTGTAAACTAAGCTGTAATGGTATCTAAAAATCTTGTTTTAGATCCCAGCCAGCAGCTGAGTTCAAGTGTCCAGAGTGGCCAGTAAGAACTAAGGTCATTCAAGTCATCAACCTAGGTACTCTGGAAATTTAGAAAATGCTGTGGAGATATTTTGTTCAGAAACACTGAACATGTATTCTCGATACCACTACAATCCATAGATAACAAAACTTTTCCAAGATGTCAATTAAAACGTAGTAAATAAAGGAGTTGGTGGACTTCTATGCAACCGAAAGAGAACAAGAAAGGTCAGTGTCCAAAGAAATTAAGTCAGGCACTGTGGACTCTCCACAGTACACAGACCATACGCTACGCCACAAAGGTAATCATATTATGTTTGCAGATCTTCCAGGAAATTCTCTACCTGTACCAAGTTGTAAACTTATTTACTTCAATGCCTGTCAGTAAAGCAAAGCCTCTTATCTGTAACTAATTTGTATATGTTTAAAGGAAGACTCTCCATATCCTAAAACCCAAAATGTACATACTCTCCTGTAGTTAAAAGATGTCTTTTCTGAAGTTAGGATCCAAGCTATTCTTCCTCTCATACACAGCTGCGAAGGAAAGATGACAATTGGGCTGATCACAGGGAGGCCATAAAACAGAAGTAGGTTTTCTGGACAGTGAAGCAGTCCAAGAGGAGATAGAAATTATGTGTTTTTTGGCTTGATCTGACCAAATAAATATTATACTGAAAGCAGACTGAAATACATCTTTGAATAAGTTGAAGCTTGTGATCTTGGAAAGTGTATGTTCGCATCACATATGTTACTGTGGCAACAACAAAAAGTGGTTGAAAGTGAGACATCTTGCAGAAAAGAATCCAAGAATAATTTCAATTGAAAAGTGAGAAAGAGAACGTGAAACCAGAAATACAATCACAGACTCTTATGTAAGTACTTCAAGAAAGGTGATGGCTTCATCGCCTGCTGTAAATTCTGTATTTTCTATGTATTAAATATACAGATAGCATATCAACAGATCTCTACTGGCAGGGAATTATCCAAGAATCATGTTACACATCTGAATTTGTGAAGACAAATCTATGCTTAAGCTCATGGTCTGAATCTTCACAGTCAGTATAGAGGGTTTAGTTATGAAACTGCCTGCTCCCCTTGTATTGTACACTAAGTCCAGTGCAGACACCAGAACAGTGATGGCCCCTCAAGTACTCAGTGGAATAACACAAGCTATTGCCAAGAGGTCAGCATCTATCCTGGCTCCCTACTTTTTCCCCAATAATGCCTCAACTAATTCCCACTAACTTGCCATTGCAATATCTATCTTTCTCTTAATTGGAAGAAAGGAATTCCATATTCCATATTCCAAGCAGTCTGTTCCTTGAAGGATATTAATTTGGACTAGGTAACTTCATCTTGGTAGAACACATATTTTCATTATTTTGTTCAAATATATTTTTCTTGATTTATATATTTTCTTGAGGATTATATATTCAAGACTCATCCAGAACACAAAGAACCATAGCCAATAAAAACTTAATGAAACTCCTCCTGAAGCTTACTTGTATAGGGACAAAGATCATTTGTAACAACAATCGTAATTGAGATTTATTTCTTTTTAAAGATCCATAAAAAACTGAACTGTTTCCCGCTCATGAAATAATACATTTCATATATATAGATTGCTCCAAAAATAATGTCTCCTATGAATTCCCTGAACAGACTGATAGCTGGATGGAGAGGAACCTTCTGAGATTCAACAAGGGCAAGTATAAGGTCCTGAGCCAGTGGGGGAATAACCACACACATCAAATACAGGTTAGAGGATGGCCTGTTTTAAAGGAGATCTCTGGAGAAGGAACTTAGGAGTCCTGGTGGACAACAGGTTGGCCATGAGCCAGCAGGTACATTTGTGGCTAGGAAGGCCAGTGGTGTTCTGGAGCGCATTGAAAAGATCATGGCCAGCAGTGTGAGAGAGCTGATCCTCCCACCTCTATTCTGCCCTGATGAGGCTGTATCTGAAGCACTGTGTCCAATTCTGGCCTCCTCCAGTAAAGAAACACAGGGAACTTCTAGAAAAAGTCCAGTGGGAGACCACAAAGATGATCAGGGTCTGGAGCATCACCTTTATGAGGAAAGGCTGAGAGACCTGGGACTGTTCAGCCTGGATAAGAAAAGAAGATTGAGAAAGGATCTTATCAATTCTTGTATCTAGAGGGCAGGAGCCATATTGATGGGGCCAGGCTCTTTTCAGTGATGTCTAGTGACAGAATAAGGGGCAAATTGATACACAGGAAGTTCCACATAAACATGAGAAAAAAATTCTTCACTGTGAGGGTGACAGAGCATTGGAACAGGCTGCCCAGAGAGATTGTAGAATCTCCTTCTGTGGAGATATTCAAAATCCACTTAGACACTTTCCTGTCCAACCTGCTAAAGGGAACCTTCTTGAGCAGAGAGTTGGACCTGATGACCTCCAGAGGTCCTTTCTAACTCCTATGATCCTGTGATTCTGTGAATCAGTGGATTTTTTTGTACGAAAGATTTCAGGAAGAAAACTTTCTAGTTTTCAGGCATTAGTAATGTATACACTGCAATTGAAAAGACTGATTTGCATGCTTAACTTAATCATATGAATAGACCTGTTCAGTATGTGCATGTGTGTTTGCAGGATGAAAGCCCAAAAATCCAATCTTAGTCTCAGTAGAATTAGAAAAGGCTTTACCAATTATTTCAGGAGGTGTAGGATCATGACATTACATATGAATGAGAATTGATGGTTTAGAGACATGATTGTTTTCAGAGCAACTGTTTTGTACACAGCCAATTTGTCCAATTCCCCAAGGTCTGTTACTAAGTCCGAGTATTCCCCATCTTAACTGGAAAAGATACACACTGCTTCACCCTTACAAGAAGCTGTGAAATTAGCCATTTATTTTTGGAGGCAATTATTGGAGAAGAATGTGTTTAAAAGTGCTTGAGAATAATTCCTAATATTAATGAAGAATGAAGTAAGAAAACATAAATTGAGATTAATTTACAGTTGACCACTACAGTGTCCTGAATGAGTAAATAAATGCAGTCTTAGGGACAACCCCCCCCCCCCCCCTCTTTCCCCCCAGATATTACTGGGTATTTATAATTTGATACTTAATTTAAAATTATATTTAATTAATAATTTGAGGATGTAAAACAAGACACCGTTTAATAAAACATAGCAGGCAATTTCTTTGGAGGTTGTTTTCTTTCTTTATTTTTAAGAAGAGATAGAAATATAATTAATTTAAATATGCAGTGAGAAACAATCCAGTTCAAATTCCAAGCTTGCAAACAGTCTTCACCTCTCTTGCTTAGCAAAGTCTGTACTATACTTTCTCTTGTGTGCTGCTGTTGGTCCCTCTTCCTTTCTTTGCAGTT
>NW_024884142.1:10452111-10588499 GCF_019232065.1 Centrocercus urophasianus | reverse complement strand
GGAGAGGAGAGGAGAGGAGAGGAGAGGAGAGGAGAGGAGAGGCAATTTTCAGAAAAAAAAAAAAAAAAAAAAAAGGAGACACCAAATCTTTTTTCTTGACACGCAACTGATTTTTTATGTGCCTACAGTTTACTTTCCCTCCCAGGATCAGGTCACAACTTTGCATTTCGAAATCCTGAATTCAAAGGAAACCACTGCTTTCCTTTTGGAAACAGTAGATGGCTGGAAGGCTGTGGTGGTGCTCATGACCAAGACTGAAGAATAATCTCTAAGTTTTTCTTAAAATGGGCCAACAAAGGAAAATTTAATTAGGTACTGCCATTTTCATAAAATATGCGGTAGTTATTTTCAGTGACTCATGCAGTCACAGGTGTCTATTACAAAAATGTCCATCAGCCTCCTGTCATGCAGCTTCTTTAGAGGGTCATGGCAGGGAGGCACTTTCAAATATTCCTTACCCTTACCCTTAAGTCTCCACTTTGTTCCTCTCATTTTCTTTTCCTTTTCTGCAGCTGCCATAATGGCAGCTTCCACTTCTTCCTCATTTTCAATATTTCCTATCCTGCTTTTAAGTTTATCTCCTCTGTTTGTTCCCCCAAGCCTATATAGTCAGTGTCCTTTTCATCACATTGCCAGCATCCTCCACCACACCTCCTGCTCGCTGTCTCTTGTGCTGCCTGCCTGCCCATCCCCTCTGTTGGCAGCAGCCCCAGACTCCTCTCCCCTCACCATTCAGCAGCGAGGCACTGCCACCTGCAGAGAGCAGTTTTGACAGTGACAACTGCACGAGAAACGAGAAACAGTAAAATACATCTAACTGTAGAAGGAGCAGCAGCTACATAGATTTTCAAGGGTTTTTTGAAGTAGAAATTGTTTTTTTCTACATTTTCTTAAATCTATCCATATTTAATACAAGGTAAGGTCTTGTATTAAAGGTTGCCTGTTTAAACAAAGCATTCTATTGAAATGTCCATTGTGATGAAAGCTGAAGTCTTGTTTGTTAAAGTTACAAAGTTATGTCAAAGTCTGGCCAGGCTATGAATAGATCACTGGACATTAATTTGCAATCTGAGTGAGCACAGTTTATCCCCTTCTGATGTGCTGTCAGCTACTGCAAGTGGCAGTATTTGGTTATGTCTGATTTACCATCTAAGCATTTACAGAAAAACTAAACCTGCACCCTTGTTTTAGATGCTGTCTTACCAGTGAAAATCATCACTCCAATATACTTGCAAGAGTAAACAAGAAGCACTTCTGTTTAAATGAAGTTTCTTCTGAGGGCCATTTGGAGTCTCTTGTCATCTAAAGGAGCATTCAACTTTGGACACGGGAAATCTATACTAATAAACTAAATGTTCTCTCTGGAATAGCAGCTAACTGTCGTGGTGTACCTGTTCACACCACTAAACTTTCTTGATCTTCAGAGTATGACGGTCGTAGTCACGTCTCATATCAGGAAGATCATTGCTGACTCCTGAACATTCCAGGCATTGCTTGTGAAACTGTTCATTATCCTGGCAAAGACCATGCCAGATCTGATCTAAAAATGAAAAATTTAGACAATGGAGTTGTAATCCTAGAAATATTCATTAGCATTTTTTCATATACTTGAAGCAGCCTTTAGTCATTCAACTGTTTGGAGAAAAATCTGAATGCCTCTGAAGCATTTGTTTCAGGCTGTGATTTATTTCCCCTCTGAAGATCTACTGCTCTTCTCATGACTATCTTGCTCTGCTCAAATGTGCAGGCAACTCCACATCTTCTCCACTGTGACTCCAACCTAGTAGCACTTTGATTTTTATTCTGATACAGAGAACATATCCCCTGTTAAAGATTTTTAAAGAAAAATTATCCTTCTCACTCTTTCCATCCTGTACTTTTACAGATTAAGTTCATCACAGATGCCAGCTACTAATAGCAAGAGAGTTTGTCTAAGTGGGTAAACAACGCATCTTCTGTGCTGTGAGCAACTCCCAGGCAACGAACAGAACCTGGGGAAATGGCAAGTTGTATCAGAGGAGGTTCAGGTTAGACATGAGGAAAAACTTTTTCTCTCAGAGAGTGGTCAGGCACTGGAATGGCTGCCCAGGGAGGTGGTGGAGTCGCCATCCCTGGCAGTGTTCAAGAGGCGTCTGGATGAGAAGCTGCGTGATATGGTTTAGTGGTTGTGGTGGCAATGGTAATGAGAAGACGGTTGGACTAGTTGATCTTATAGGTCGTTTCCAACCTTGTGATTCTATGATTCTATGATTCAACTGCTTTGCTACATCACAGCCTAGATTTGTGGCAGACTTTCCATCGGTTATATCTCTGAGAACTGATTAGGCACATCTGGATACAGAAGTTTTTTCATGAAGAAGTAGGAGAATAGATATGAATAGATGTTGCCAGTGATGGACAATTAATGGACAGGGCAAGGGTCAATGACAGCACTGAAAAAAACAGACAACTGTGTCTTCTCTTCACCAAACAATGGATGTCAGAGTGTAACAGCTGTGGAGGGAAAAGAAGACAACTTGTCAGGACTTAAACCACAAACTTCAACAACTGAGCTAGCCAGCATGGGTTCTTGAAAATGCAGGTCCTGCTTGACCAACCTCATCTCCTGCTACAATTAGGTAACCAGCCTACTGGGCAAGGGAAAGGTTGTGAATGTAATCTACTAGGACATTAGAAAAGCTCCCACAGTATGCTTATAGATAATCTGGCAGTTCAAGTCTTGAAAAGGTACACTCTTCACTGGGCAAAAAACTGGCTGGAGAGCTGAGTCCAACAAGTGATTGTGAATGGAGCTAAAGCCAGCTGATGACTGGTCACGAGTGCTGTTCCTCAGGGATTGGTATTGGGGCTGGCCCTGATTAATATCTTTATTGATGATCTAGATGAGGGGACTAAGTATACCCTCAGTATGTCTGCAGATTACATCAAGCTGGGAGGAAGTGTCTATCTGCCCAGGGATAGGAAGGCCCACAGAAGTATCTGGACAGGCTGGATAGCTGGGCTGAGGCCAACTGTACGAGCTTCAACAAGACCGTGTGACTTTTGAGTTTAGTCAAAACAATCCCGTGTAATGCTACAAGTAAGGGGCATGGAAAGGTGCAAAAAAGAGAAAAAGGACCTCAGGGTGTTAGCTGATAGCCAGCTGAACACAAGCCAGCAATGTGCCCAAGTGGCCAAGAAGGCCAACAACATCCTGGCTTGTATCAGAAATCATGCAGTTAGCAGGTCCAAAGAGGTGATCATTCCCATGTACGCAGCTCCAGGGAGGTGGCTCCTTGAGTACTGCTTTTAGTCTTAGGCCCATCACTACAAGAAAGACGTTAAGGTCCTGGAGCGTATGCAGAGAAGCACAGTGAAGCTGGTGAGGGGTCTGGATCATGTCTTATGGGAGAAGGCTGAGATATCTGGGATTTTTTAGTCTGGAGAAGACTCAAGGAAGACCTTATTACTTTCTACAATTTCCCGAAAAGAGATTGTGGCAAGGTGGAAGTCAGTCTCTTTTCCCAGGTATCTAGTAATAGGACAAGAGTTAATGGCCTCAAGTTGTGCCAGGAGAGGTTTAGGCTGGATATTAGGAAAAAAATTAACTTAGAGAGGTCAGGTATAGGAATGGGCTGCCCAGGGAGGTGGTGGATTCATCATCCCTGGAGATTTTCAAGAAACATAGAGATGTTGCACTGAGGGACATGGTTTAGTTGGCATGGTAGTGATGCACTGATGGTTGGACTGGGTGTTCTTAGAATTTTTTCCCAACCTTAATGACTCTATGATTTTATTAAACAAGGCAGGATCTAGTACTGACTCCTTAGGAACACTGCTAGATACATGCCTCCTAGTACACTCTGTGCCAATGATCACAACCCTCTAAGTTCTGCCAGTTAGTCTGTTCTCAATCCACCTCACTGTCTATTCATCCATCCCCCATTTCTCAAGGTTATCGTACTTCTAGGCTTAGCTTCTGTTATGTGCATGGTGCCTTTTCTTGCTGTCATTGTCCAGTGAAGCAAAAGCTGAAGCAATATATAAATGCACAAATGGTAGGCCAGGCCATAGCCATTTACTGTGTTCTGGAAAGAAAAGTATTATGTAATGTCTGATCAAGAACTAGGCAGCTGCTTAAGATTTCTCCTTAAAAAATCATGAGAAATGACTATAGAGTTACTTGAAGCTGAGTGACCTAATCTACCCATCAGCAAGGAGACTGTCTGGAGACTTGATAAATCCCAGTTCACTGCTCTTATTTCTGCCATGTCACCCTGTAAGTCCCCTTAATTGTCTGACCTTAGATTTTCTCCTCTATAGTCATTATGCTGCACTCTTACTCATTCAAGTAATCTGACTCATTCAAGTAGCAAGCTAACATGGTGTGTTCCCCTACAGGTGCACTGCTGTAAATCAGGAGCAAGATCACAGAAGCTTGAGGGTTAGTATCTATGTATAAACAGCATAAGCAAAAACAGGCTCAAACAAGAGCAAAAACTTAAGCCTGATTTTTAAATCTATGCTGAATGACAGATTAACAGAGTAAATTACAAAGTATTCAAGGTATGAACTTTTTTTTTTCCTTCAGTATTCCACGTACTGTGACTGGAGCCTCTGCAGTGTGAATAATCATGTCTACTTTAAAGAACATTTTTATTTTTAAACATGAAAAACAATGTTGTCAGTAAAGCATAAATACATATTTTGAGATAGCCAGCTTACCCACCCAAACTTTGCAACTGCAGAGGGAAAAAGGTCAATTCCTAGAACTATACAGAACATGTGTTATCAAACCTATCGTAGCCAATGTGCTGGCATGTAACAAATGTGGGTTTTTTCACTCTTTTCCTTCATGTTCAGCATTTCGGAAATTTTCATCTCAGAGTTTCTCTGCTATCTGTGTGTGGATGATACAGGAACTTTCCATATGCTCATAATAACTTAACTTAAATAAACTCCTCAGCCATTTGAATTGTGGGTGTTACTGTTTAAGTGGAAAAAAAGAAAATGGAGGGGAAGTGACAGATGTTTTTACTCAGCCGTGTGCTCCCATGATTTTAATAAAGATTTTGATATATAAATAGTCCTTGCAAGGCTAAATATTTTTCATGTGGTATTCAGCTGTAACTTTTAATTTTATTCATTTTTTCTTAGAATGAAATTCAACTGGAAAAAATATCTGGTATTAATATGCATGTATATTTGTCTTTATGATTCTATAAAAGTACAGGGGTCTTTAAAATTACAATAAAAATAGAGTAGGAATAAATGATGTTAAAATATTAGAAATTATGTAAAAAACTGTTTGCAAATATCCTTACAGACTCCATGTGGTTACAACAATCAGATCACCCCACCAATATGAGACAGAAAAATTAGCTTCTGTGCAGAGAGATAGTACATATTTAACCATGATGTTAGTTCCGTTCAGGCCTCAGGTGCACATCCTGAGAATGATTCTTCTATATGAGAAGATTAAATATAGTCTTAAAAAATGAGATTGTTTCTGTTTACAAGTTTTTATTAGTTAATCACAGAATCATAGAATGGTTTGTGCTAAAAGAGATGTTAAAGATCTATCTCCAGCTCCCTTGATATGAGCACAGACACCTTCCATTAGATCAGGTTGCCTGAAGCCTCGGAATTGAAAACTTCCAAGGGTGGAACATCCACAGCTTCTCTGGGCAACTTGCTCCAGCACCTCACTATCCTCACTGTGAATTTCTTCCTTATATCTATTCTAAATCTAACTTCTTTCATCTAAAAACTGTTATCCCTTATTGTATCACTTCACACTTTATCACTATGGAGTCTCATTATCTTTTCTCTCTCCCTCCCTGGGTTCTGCTAGGTCACAAAGGTTTCTCTGGAGCCTTCTTTTCTCCATGCTGAGCAACAGCAGCTCCCTCAGCTTTTCTTCATAGAAGATATCTTCTAGCCCACTGATTATCCTCTCATCCTCCTTGGTTTTTTTTATGCCACAGTCCCCAGAGCAAAATGCAATATTCCAGGTCGAGTCCCACAAAAGTAGAGGGGGAGTCTCTTGAACTCATCAAGGCTGAAGAGACTAATTCAGCACAGACAGTGGGAACAGACTTCAGATTGTCCTTCTTAAGCAGAATATTTAGGTAACATAGGAGAGTAAACATACATTGAAAATGCTTTGCTTACTGAAATATTATTAATTTTCAGCTGCCTACAGAGATGACACCATGATAAGTCCCAACAAGCAAGGATGAACAAGGCTTTTTGCAGATCACTGAGAGGAATGCCCAAAAATAGAGAGGGCAAGGTTTAATATCCAGGCCCCAAGTCTTTCTCTAAAAAGAATTTGCTCTACATCTGAGCATGTCTGTAAGCATCTCCCCAGTACTACACTCTTGGTAATGTGTTTAGGTTGAGGTTCATGGCTTTTTTATGCATCCATAAGCCTAGAATCTCCCAGAAGAGATAGGCTGGTCATTTTCACTTTGCCATAGCTGCAAGTCCCACTTGACTTGCACCAGTGCTGGGATGCACCTGTAGCTTCACAATGAGCTGAAGAAGGGATTCAATTTGATGAAAAATTGATCTTTATTATTTGGTGCACTGCTTTTCAGCTGGGCATCTTCTCTGGGTTGTTTTGCCATACAGTCAAGCTAACTTAAAGCCAGGTGAAAGAGAGTTTTCCTTTGCTTCACAGGTAGCAAAAGAGAATGTTAGAACTATCCTTTCATCCATATCCTTGCTGTGAAAGTCAGCCCACAGACTTTCAGCACAGAATGTTAGCTCTGGTGCAGCATGTGGCTAGAACTGTGTAGGAACTGGACCAAAAATTTAGATGCATACGCCTACACTTTGCATTTTTCCATCATATTTCCAATTCCAATATTAGCATGGGAAGACCAAGCTCAGTTCTGCCTGTACCTGCTAATGTACACCTACACATAGTTTCTGTGCATCTGCTCTTTGTCTGGGAACTTGGGAAAAGCAGTATTGCCTTATATGACAGGGAAACATTCTGACGACAAATGCTTTCACAGCTTGTGAGGCTTTCAAGTAAAGTTTTGAAGTAAAATGCACCAGTCATGCTTCTTGGATAGCTATGTAAAAAATATGAATATTGTTCATATTGTTCCCAATTAGAAAATGATGGATAATGAGAAGGAAAGACTTATACTTTAGTATCTTGTTCTGTAATTTTATTTCAAGATTGTTCACGCTTGTTTAAGCATAGGTCTCTGTCTTATTTTCATATGGTTAACTAGTTTTAATATTTCATCAAAGAATACTGTAAAATTATTGAATACACACATAGCCAGAATGGCCGAGGGAATTTGATCTTTCAACAGTTTTGTTTAGTAATGTGATTTAACGTGGATTTATTTTAGGCTTGCTGATGCAATGCTTCATATATAGTAAAGACTGCTAAGGAATCTTAATATAAACAAAATTAAATCACAAAATAAAAAATAAATGCTACAACTATTTGTGTCCAATTTATGGACTGCTGCAACCAGTACACTGCTAGCAGTTCTGATTTATACTGAGCATACTGAAAGGGCCTTTTTTTCTCCATGCTTACTAGAATTTTTGAATATTTATTTAAATAATTTTATTTTAGATGGGAGTTTATGTATCTTGAACAAAATTTTACTAAAATGCCACTTTCAATATAGAGATCAAATGCCATTTTTTTCATTTACAAATGTGATATTGTTTCTGTTTAGAAAGGAAAGCACACTGAAGTCATTATTGGAACCAGATTTCCCAAGTGCTTTTTAAATAAACTGTATGAGACACTTTGATCTATTTAGCTGATTGATATCTCAGTTCCATGCATATGTCCTTCCCAATTTTACTGAAAGCCCATTACTGTTTCAGATCATGTATTGTATTGCCAGTGTGTTTGGTTGCTAGAAGGCCAATAGCAAAGGGCCTGCAAGCTAAAAAAAAAACATAAAAAGATGCCTAACATTGACTGAAATATTTTACACTCGTTAAAAAAAATAAGTATTAATTCCTTTTTTGTTTGACTTCTGAATTGAACGATTATTTAATTTGCATGAGTGAGATCAACAGAATCATGATCCTTAAAAAATATCATTTTGAGTCCAAACTTTTGGAGTCTACCCTTCATTTCCAACCTCTAAATTACTGGCTTCAGGCTGTGACTGAGAGGCAATTGCAGCTTCTGCATATGCTACCTCTATATGCGTGAAAGGCCGGTGCAACATTTAGCCTTGTGATTTATCATTTGCGCCTAATATCATGTCACAAAAGACTCACCAACCTCCTGAAGAGAGTCAGAACAATATCTACCATAATGAAGTACAGTTCCAGTGGGCACCAAATTACATCTTAGATATTTTGTTACTTCTCCTTTATCAAGCAAATGTAAAATTGTAGTGGGGATACTGACAGATTCTATAATTCAGCTGTCTGCTGCTTTATCACAGCTCTCAGTAGGTCTCTAATGAATATTTCCGTATGCATGTTTCTGACTGATAATCAAACTAAGAACAAGTCCTAATTGGGTTTTCCAGTGAACAGAAAAGTGCTTATATTACATTGGCAGATATCCCAACTAGCGTTAAATTAAAAGGAGCACTTTTTTGTTGTTGTTGTACATGTGCATGGAGAACAGGATAGTACAACAAAATACCTAGGCATAAAGCTATCTATTGCCCTAGAAATAAAGCTTCTAGTGAAGGGCTGTGTTGTACCCACTGAAAATAAATACAACTATGGGTCTGATTTTCCACAGATTCACATCAAAGTGAACTGAAATGATTTTAGTAAAAATGGTAGAAATAGAATATAGGATGAAGGTTTATGTCTTTTTTTTTTTTTTTTCTTACATCATTGTCTGTCCAGTATAATGACTAATATTCAGGAAGCAAATCCACACACCATTCCTACTCAAAGAATTTTAATGCCATTAAGGATTCAAATCTTATTTGCAGGTGGAATGTACCAATTTGATAAATGTGAACAGCATTAGAGAAAATGAAAGCTTCATCGACACACAGACATGAAGGCAAGTTAAATAGTTTCCCCACATACGGTTTCAACAACTCCCTATAGCCTTCATTGGGGAATTAGGTAAGTGATACAAGAAAAAATCCATCATCTATTTTCCTAGAGGTTACCAAAAAGAAGAAAATCCACAGGTAGTGAAAACAGAGACAAGCAACCTGGGAGAAAGATAGGGATAGTAGAAGACTGTATAGGGATGAAGTCAAGAAGGCAAAGGCCCAACTGGAACTGGACTTAGCAAGAGGTGAAAAGAATAAGAAAGACTTCTACAGGTATATCATCCAGAAAAGGAAGGTCTGGGAGGGCATACTTCCCTAACGGGTAATACTGGTAGGCTGATAACAACAGACAAGGAGAAAGAAGGCTGAGGTCCTCAACAAATTCTTTGCCTCAGTCCAACTGCTCTCCATATAACCCTCAACCAGATAGTTTAGAAAGTAGGAACTGAGGGAGTGACACCTCTCCCATTGTAAGAGATCGTATTTTTGACTGTATGAGGAACCTGAACATCTATAAGTCCATGGGCCTGATGAGATGCATCTCAGAGTCCTGAGGGAGTTGGCTGACACAGTCACGCACAGTTATATTTGGAAAGTCATGGTGGTCAGGCGAAGTCTCTGCTCACTGGAAAAAAAGAAAAATAGCACCAACTTTTAAGAAAGGTAGAAAAGATGGCCCAGGAAACTAACGATCTGTGAGCTTCAACTCATTGCTGGGAAATCACATGGCAGATCCTTCTGGAAGCCATGCTAAGGCACATGAAAGAAAGTGAGGTAATATAGGATAACAAGCTTGGCTTGATGAAGGGCACGTCCTGCCTCACCAATCTTGTTTCTTTTTATGATGGTGTAATTGCATCAGTGGACAAGGGAAGAGCCACTGATGTCACCTATCTGGACTTCAGTAAGGTTTTTGACATGGTCCCCCACAACATCCTTCTCTCCAAATTGGATAGATACAGATTTAATGGTGGGACCTTTTGATGGCTGAGGAACTGATTGCAAGACTGTACTCAGAGAGTGATAGTTCACAGCTCAAGGTCTGAATGGAGATCAGTGAAGAATGGTGTCCCTCAGGGGTCAATACTGGCACCAGTACTCTTTAATATCTTCATCACTTACATCAACAATGGGACTGAGTGCACCCTCAGCAAGTTTGCAGATGATACCAAACTGTGTGGTGCAGTCAACACACCCAAGGATCTGGATGCCATTCAGAGAGACCTGGGTAGGATCAAGAAGCGGGTCCAGGAGAACCTCATAGTTTCAGTTGCTTTAACTTGATATTCTACCAGTAAAACTAATTAGGGATAAATAGGTTCCAGTTACTAGAATCATCAGTGAAAGATTTCTCAATTTATTAAAATTCCTTCTCAGTGTTATACTGAGTTAAAATTATATTAAATTTTATATGGAGATTAATGTGAAATTATCTGAATTAAAATATATGTGGTAAGTGGAAAAAATGTCAATCAAAATGTTGAGAATGAATCCAGTCAACATAAAAAATTGGGCAGTATATGGTGAAAGTATTTCTTAAGTAAGAGTAAAGTCATTTTTTGGTACAAGGAGATTTGAACAATCTGTGCACATTTACAGCTCTAAATTATCTAGAGACATAAAGACAGTAAGCATCACCAAGAATAGTACTAGGTAACGTTATTCAGAGTAAGTTATAATAAAACAGGCAGACGATGTAATATAGTACATTACAATAGAAGTCATTTCATACTGCAGTTGGATCTTTAACACAAGTTATTTCTAGTTTCCAATAATTCTGATGCATGGTCCACTTCCAACTGCAATTGTTTCATTTTGTTGCTAAGAACATGCTGTATGTTACAGAGAGAGTCCTATTTATCACACACCTAAAGCTCGCTGTGTAACACCTAGACATGAAAGTGGGAAGAATAGGCAAACAGGGAGATAGGCATGAGTGCTAGCATGATAAAAATAACAAGAAGGATAGTGGGAGAAGATATGCGCAGTGGCAGATCAGCTAAGTCACTTTTTACAGACGTAGTTTCCAATGTCTTTACGTACTCATCCCAGAAATTCTCCCCACATCTCACACCTTCCCCCTACTGTCAGTGAGTCATGTTAGCTTGGGCAGCCAGATGTACTGTCAGCTATATGATTCGTGTGCATGTTGCTAGCCTCTGTGAGCCTTGAAGTGCTTCATCTGTTTGAGCTCAAGTGAACTCCTGACCTTCTTCAAAGAGAGAAATTTCTCATTATACCCTTCCATTCTGAACAAGGTGGATTTAATACACTGAGACATTGAAATTTAAAAGAAGCTGCTTTTCAGGCCTAAATTAGGCCCCAAGCAAAGTGCAACAAGAATACAACCAACAAAGAATAGGTACTGTCTTTCATTCAGCACAGAACTGAATGGTTCATTTTGTTCTCAAGACATTTTTCCTCTTCTTGCGAATTACCTTTACTGGCCATGGCTAGAGGCAAGATACAGCATAAGGTGGAGTATTCATCCGGCAAATTTGAGAGCTCTTAATTTCATATACCTGACTTCAGATTAACATGTTTTCTTAGAAAGATTGTTTTCTAGGCTTCCTGGACATGGATTTGGTTTCAAACATATTAAAAATCTAAATAATGATAAAAAGAGGCAGGAACTGAATTTATTAAAGTTGTTGCAGATGGTGGAAACCTTGAACGTTTTTGGTTTTTTTTTTGTTTTGTTTTTTTTTGCTTATAGGTTTGTATATATATTTTTTATTCTAACACATAGAGGTAGGGAAAGATGCTATGGCTTGAGATTGTTGCACCTGCTAAGGTGGTCGATATCACAGAGTTCGAAGTCTGCCTCAAGAAGAAATACAACTTCAATTGGCAGAGACCAGAACACATCTTCTTCATAAAAATATTTATTGAAGAGCAAAAATCTAATTATTTTCAAATCCACTCTGTAAGTTTACAGTATCTGATCTTATGATTACAGACAGATGCACTTAAAACAGAATGTGGAAAATGTTTCTAATTTAATTTCATTGGTGAAATAATCAGGACTGACTTTCTACTAAGGCCATGTAATCTTCAGCCTTAAACCTTTTGTCTGTGTCATTAATGGATGATATTGCTTGTTTTGTTTATTTCTGTTTGCTTGTTTGTTTTTGTAAAACAAAGATACATACCCACACTGGAATTAAAGGTGCATTAACATGATCTTCAGAAATAAAAGACTGGGTGGAGAAAGTAAATAAAAAATAATTCCATGCAACTGGTGAACGTGTGCCTTGTTAGAAAGCTGAAGTACCTCAAAACTAATTCATCCTAATGAAATGAAAAGTTGCCTTGATGTCTAAGATCCATTCAGATATTTCCAAGATCCACAAGAGAATTATTCATTTAAAAACTTCTAGACCAGATACGGCTTAATTGACACATTTTCTTCACCTCCAAAAAAAAATTCAGGGAAGAGTCAACTACAGATAACCTCATGGGACAATGACTTAAGGAAACTTTAATCTGTGTTGCCCTCTAACATTATCAACTTATCTGAAATAATGTCATCACTATTTAAAACAGATGTACAGAGTCCAAAGTGGATATAGACTTTTAATCAAAAAACTCCAAGTAAGATTAGACTCTCAAACAGTGAAATCACTAGAGCAGTTATTAATTATGAAGATAATACAATCTTCTTATGGTTTGAGCAGCAATACTGAAATTCAATATGAACTAACTCATTTGTTTAAAATACAACTGAATAGTCCTCATCTAATTGATGAATTTCTCCATTACTACGGATCTAGGGATAAAAACACTCAGAAAAATACCCTCTCTCATAAATGAAGTATCTCTTTCTGGTATTTATTTGACAGGAGCTCCAAAGAGGATCCAACTGAATGAAGATTTTGTTGTAGTTGATAAGGTACACATATATAGCAAGTTTTCACTTGCTCTCTCAAGATATAACCACTGCTACACAGCTTAAGCAATCTGTACAAATACATGATCTGTAATGTAAAATCAGTGAATAGTATATAAAGTATATGTCAATCTATTTCTTATTTAGCACATTGTACTGTGTGCACAAAGCAGGAACAGCTAGCAAAACCTCACTTGAGAATATTCTGAATTTTAAGTCATATTAGCAAACAGGTTTTCACTTATTCATCCAAGAATTCCTAAAACTTGGAGGTATTTGCCCAGTTGCACAGTACAGTTAACTACAGCCACAGTGATCTTCTCATCGTTACGTTTTGCTGTGTTACTAAGACAATTACTCTTCTGTCTCTGATGTTTTTCTCTCCTGCCTGGGATAAACATGTGCCTGACAATTTAACTTTGCTGTTGTTAGGACAGGATTTTACAGCAAGCTGAGCCACCTCCCCTTGAGGGCATCCTGAGAACAGGTGATTGATTCATATCTCTGTGTTTCCTGCAGAGAAAACAAGGGAAGGTAGGTCCACTATAAGGTACTGTCAATTTTATTCAGTGAGTTTGGTAATTTTTCTCACTCTTTAACAGGTGCATTACTGTCAAGTGTACAAGAAGGAAAACAGCACAGGGGCTTGTGAGAACTAAGGGAAGATTTAAAAAATAGATAATGACAGAGAGTGAGTGAATATCAGCCCCAATGCTTTCTTTTCTCCAAGATTTATGTCATTCACTGCAGCCACTACTCTTTCTCCTACTCCTGCTCTGTAGGATCATCACCCCAAAAGTCCACTAATTTTGTGGAAGTGAAATTTTCGCAAAAATGAGATTCAACCCAACCCAAAGAAAAAAACAGGGAACTTTGCACTTCTGAAGACCCTTATGCAACACTTTGAAGAACAAAGGGAAATTGGTGCTTCTCTTAGTGGAATGCTTGTGGAAATACTACATGTGGGAAATGGAACAAGCAAGTTAAGCTAGGGCTCTTCAGAATAAAACTGGACTGAAAATTAACACTGGTTGAAGAATATACCAAGAACATTGAAGCAATTACTCCCACGTAATTCTCTTCTATTTGTTTATTCTATCACAGGGACAATGGATTTAGTTTTGGAAAACACCAGAGTAGTTTTTTACTGCCTTTAAATTCTGAACAGGCAATCTATTTTGTTGAAGGATACACAGTCTCAACCTCAAACTCAGCTTAACTGAGCTCTTTTTTGAGGGAGTTCACAATTTGTTGCCATGTTCTGGTATCTGCTATAGCTGGTTCTTTCTCCTGAGGTGACTTCTACAAAACTGTGCCTTTTGGTAACACTGGTGTAAAATGATCACATTTTGCTAGATGTTTTCTTGACTTAGGAGAGGTGGTAAATTCTCATCAAAACTACAGTGTTTTACCATAAATTATAGGTTATAAAACAGAAATTTCATCTAGTAACAAAGAAATAATAAAATCTTTCAGCCAAGGCAATGTCTTATATATTTTTATATGATTTAAATAACTGATCTCCAGAAAGGAAATCTGATCCCTTGTGGATTGCTCAAGAGATAAAGAGTTCCAATTGCCCCCTGAAGTAGTGCCTACGTAAGTGAAAATGAGACCAATAACTAAATGCAATTGGGAATTTCTGTATGCAAGTAATTGTACTGAAACAAGAAGACAGGATGTTTCCAAGAAATTTCTGTTTCTAACACTAAAGGTATAAATATATAGATGGCAGCTTTGTTTTGTTGTGAAGGTTACTCAAAGTGCTAATTTTTGTCCTATCACTTTTCTCAAAACAGTTTAGCTAGTGGCAATTTTGTCAATGATTTAAACAAAACTATGAGTGTGGGTAGTACTGCTGGAATCCATATTAGTAAATACTGGTTGCTCCCAACACAGAGAATAAAACTTGAGTTAGTCACCTGAGATTGCTGAAACATGGGACTGAGTCAATAATCAGTGGAGACTGAGTCAATATAATTAGTGGAGGTGAAGACATGCTATGTTTTATCCTAAAATAAATATCTTTAGTTGAAAAATTGAACATTGTCTTGGATCCATAGACTATATAATAAACCTTAAGTTACTACTTCTGCTTTTTAACTCCTCGTTATTACTAAAAAATGTGATCATAAACCATGCCTCAGGTTTCAAACTTCACTCACTGAAATTATCATACCAATTATTTATATATTTACATTGAAATCATGTGTGTCATTTGCATAGTGAAGCCCAAAAGATTTTTAAACGGTTGAACTCCTGTGATGCCTTCCAGAGTGTGACAGTTTCATGCTTATTTTTTTGTCTTTTTTTTTTTTTAGAAATAACTCTCAGTAATTTATTTATTTACAGCAATTAGCAAAAGTTTTTAAATCACAGTAATATTGTTTTTAAACTCTCCTGTTAATACACTTGTTTTGCATTAAAAAAATAACAAAATTTATCAGTCAGATTCCCATCTGGTGTTACTAGCAACTCTTTATTTATTTCATAAGAATACGCACAAGTGACAATGGTGGGTGGTCAGGCACTGGAATGGATTGCCCAGGGAGGTGGTGGAGTCACCGACCCTGGGAGTGTTCAAGAAAAGACTGGATGTTGTATTGAAGGACATGGTTTAGTAGGAGCTATTGGGAATAGGTGAACGGTTGGACTGGGTGATCTTTTAGGTCTTTTCCAACCTTGGTGATTCTATGATTCTATGATAAACTGTCCATTAGTCCACCAAGGTCCCTGATGGCTCATGATGGCTCATGAGATTATCCGTTCCATAATCTTCCCTACCACTGAGGTGAGACTGATAGAATTGTAGCTACCAGGATCATCTTTCTGGCCCTTTTTGAAGATTGGCATCACATTTGCCAATCTCCAGTCCGACTGGACATTCCCAGTTAGCCAGGACTGCCAAAACATGATGGAGAGTGGCTTGGCAACCACATCTGCCAATTCCCTCAGCACTAAAGCTCTATCCAGTCAGTCACATGGACTTCTGAGCATCCAGCTTTCGAAGCAGGTCCAAAACCATCTCATGGTCATGCAGGGCCTATTCTGTTCCCCATCCCTATCTACCATCACAGGAGGCTGTGTTCCCAGGGAGTAACAAGTCTTACTCTTCAAAACTGAGGCAGAGAAGGCATTAAGTACCTCAGTGTTATCCTGATCCTTGGTCACCACGTTGCCCTTGGAATCCAGCAAGGGATGGAGATTCTCCCTAGCCCTCCTGTTGTTGTCGATGTATTTATAGAAATATTTATTGTTGTTCTTTACCTTCGTGGCCAAGTTCTAGCTGGTTTTGGCTTTTCTAATTTTCTCCCTGCACAACTTCACTATGTACCTGTTATCATCATAAGTAGCTTGCCCTCTCTTCCAGAGATCGTAAACTATCCTTTTGTTCTTGAGTTCCAGCCAAAGGTCTCTTTCAGCCAGTCCAGCCTCCTTGCCTGCCAGCTTGTCTTTCGTGGTTTGGGGATGGTCAGCTCCTGCACCTTTAAAATAACTTCCTTAAAGTATTCCCAGCCTTCCTGGGCTACCACACTCTCCAAAACTACCTCCCAAGGGACCCTCCAAACCATGGTCCTAAAGAAGTTAAAGTCTGCCCTCCAGAAGTCCAGGGTGGCAGTTCTGCTGACTCTCCTGACTCCCATATGGAAGTGCATATGAAGCAAAGGCGAGCAGTAATGGGATTAGGCGTGAGGCAAGGGGTTCAGCTGAAGTGCATCTACACCAATGCATGCAGCATGGGCAACAAACAAGAAGAGTTGGAAGCCATTGTGTGGCAGGCTAACTATGACTTAGTTGCCATTACGGAAACATGGTGGGACTGCTCTCATGACTGGAGTGCTGCAATGGCTGGCTACAAACTCCCCAGGAAGGATAGGCAAGTAAGGAGGGGTGGCAGCGTGGCTCTCTATATTAGAGAGTGCTTTGATGTTATTGAGCTTGAAGCTGGGGATGATAAGGTTGAATCCCTATGGGTAAAGATCAAGGGAACAGCTGACAAGGCAGACTACCTGGTGGGCATCTACTACAGACCACCAAACCAGGATAAAGAGACAGATGAGAAGTTCTACAAGCAGCTGGCAGAAGCTGCACAATCGCCAGTCCTTGGCCTCATGGGGGACTTCAACTTCCCTGACATATGCTGGGAATACAACACAGTGCAGAAGAAGCAGTCTAGGAGGTTTTGGAGTGTATGGAGGATAACTTTCTGATGCAGCTGGTGAGAGAGCCAATGAATGGAGCTGCCCCACTTGACCTGCTGTTTGCAAACAGAGAAGGTCTGGTGGGAGATGTGGAGGTCTGGGGCTGTCTTGGACAGAGTGACCATGACTTCTCAATAGAGTAGAGTTCTCAATTCTTGGTGGAGCCAGGAGGGGGAATGCCAAAACTGCTACCTTGGACTTCAGGAGGGTGGACTTTGAATTATTCAGAAGGCTAGTAGGGGGAGTCCCCTGGGTTTCAGTCTTAGAGAGTAAAGGGGTCCAAGATGGCTGGTCACTCTTCAAGAAGGAAGTCTTAAAGGCGCAGGAGCTGGCTGTCCCCCTGAGCCACAAAATTAGCTGGAAGGGAAGAAGACTGGCGTGGATGAATAGGGAGCTATTCTTGAGGCTCTATAAGAGAATCTACCTCTTGTGGAAGAAGGGACGTGTGACTCAGAAAGAATACTGAAAGACACAGCAAGAAAAGTTGCTGTGTAGAGAGAAAATCAGAAAGGCAAAGGCCCAGCTTAAACTCAACCTGGCCACTGGGTTTGAAAGGAACAAGAAACCCTTTTACAAATACATCAACAGTAAGAGGAGAACTCAGGAGAATCATTCATTCTTTACTGGATGAGGCTGGGAATGTGACCACTGAGGATAAGGAAAAGGTAGAAGTTCGGAATGCCTTCTTTACATCTGTCTTTAAAGGTCACACCGTTATCCTCAGGGTACTCCACTTTCTGGTAGTCTCGACTGGGGTGCGGACAGAACCCCCCCCACACACAATTCGGGAGGACACAGTCAGAGACCTGCTACTCCAGCTGGACTGTCACAAGTCCATGGGGCTGGATGGGATTCACCCAAGAGTGCTGAGGGAACTGGCGGAGGTGATAGCCGAGCCACTCGCCATTATCTATCAGTGCTCTTTGTTGACTGGTGAGGTCCCAGAAGACTGGAGGCTTGCCAATGTGACTCCCATCTACAAGAAGGGTTGTAAGGAGGATCCAGGGAACTACAGGCCTGTTAGCCTGACCTCGGTGCCAGGGAAGGTTATGGAGCAGATGTCTTGAGGGAGATCATGTGGCATGTGTGGGACAACCAGGGGATCAGGCCTAGCCAGCATGGGTTCACGAAGGGCAAGTCCTGCCTGACCAACCTGATCTCCTTCTATGATCTAGTGACCCATCTGATAGACGAGGGAAAGGCTGTTGATGTGGTCTACCTAGACTTCAGCAACACCTGTGATACTGTCTCCCACAGTATTCTCCTCCAGAAGCTGGCAGCCCGTGGCTTGGAAAGATACGCTCTTGGCTGTCATTGCTGTCATTAATAATCTAATAACTTCTTTAAAATATTCCATGTGGTTTCTGGTACAATCTTGCAATGTACAACATCAAAAGTTTTCCGTTTCTAAATAACTAAATCCTCCTATAGGATTTGAATATTCAAGGTGGTCACAATGTAATATGTATGACTATCTTAAAGGAGGCAGAAAATTTGTGTCTAATTAGACAAACTGACACATCTGTTGTAATGCTTCTGTTGATGCATGTGTCCTTACTTATTTGAGGAAGCAAGGCTGATACAAGATCACAGTAGCATTAAAAAATAATAATAACAACTGGTAGGGTTTCTGACTTCCAAATCCTTTAGTGACTGTGAAGTACAAAAAGGGGGTAAAACATCTTTATTGAGTCCACCTTGAAAGCTAATATTTCTCTCACCACAGTTAAATGGACTGCAAATATGCACAGGTGTGTAACACATGAATAGAGTTGACTGAACTAGTGAAGGGTGTGATGGGAGCATTGTATGCATGTTACTGTTAGCCCAAGCTGAGGAATGTCAACAATATACAAGATATTGCAGAGGCTGCAAGTCATTTAAGGGCTACAAGGTGGCCTTGTATGAAAAAACAGCCCTTATCTTTTTTTCCTTGCTACAGAGTATTGATGTTCATTTGCATATCATCTCTATCAATTATTACTAAATTATCTATTGATAGTAGAAACAATAAGTTTAGTGCCAGTGAAAGGGGCAATTTCTCAAAGATTTTTGTCTTGAGAAAATTTTTAAAAGAAAGAGTTCTTTTGCATTGTAATCAGAAATATGCACTGGAATGGATGAACAGTCTTAAAAAATAGCAGTGGGACCCAGTCCAAAATAAGGATTAGAAGAATTAAACTCCAGTGTAATGAAATGAGATTATACACATGAATAGTGGCAAATGGAATAGTTCCCATGTGTAAAGTTACTCACTTGCTTAATGGCAGAAGGTATCTTTTCATTTTAAACCTGACTTTCACCTTGGCATAGATCTCAACTTCTATTCTTCCTGAAATTGTAGATGTAATACAATTAGTGAAATGGGTACTTTGATGTATTTAAAATCATTCTAAAGCACCATTTCCAAAGTTTGATTACAGAGAAGCTTGAATAATCATTATAAAACAATGTATTGCTCATTTTAACTTTTCAAAGCAACTTATCCTACTGTTTTTCAGTTTTTCACTGTAAAAGAGTGGATGACTTACTCATTATTTAGATACAAGGAAAGGGTCTCTGGTTCAGCTTCTATGTTATCTAAGCAATTGCATACAGAGCTACTCAGTAAGCTACACATTATAAAATAATTTATTTTCATAAATATGGTTTTTTTTTATAATTTTATTCACCTCTTTACAAACTATGGTTCAAAGTCCATAGAAATCAACGCAGACTCTCTACTTATTTAAAGAGAAGTGTAAACACTTCCATTTAAAGGGCCTGAGTTTATCCCTCCCTGTTTTGACCTGTTTGACCTTCAAAGTATGGGAGCTGATTACATGACTAAGTGGCCTGATGGAAACCTGGAAACTGTTTCTTATCCATGCTGCTTGTGTGACCATGGACAATTCTTCTATTCTCTTTGTGTATCAGATCTCCATCTGAAAAATCCGAACAGCAGGTTCTTTCTCACCTTCTTTCTGTTTTTCATATAACTGCATGGGGTACAAGAAAGTTTTTCAATAAAGAAAGAATGACTGGTCATAGCTTACACAATTTAGAACTGTCCATATAACGACAGCAAATAATAAAGCCAAATGGGACAATCTACTCTGCATATTTCACTGACTTAGACTGCAGAGCACTTACAAGATGCAGTTATGGCTTTACAGACCAAGCTGAATTCCACAAATACTTAATAGGAAAGACTAGTCTCTCATCCTGTCGTTACCCAAATAACAATATTTGCATCAGAAGTTAAATCTTTTTTTTTTTTTTTTCTTTCCCTGTAGACAAATGGGAAAAAAGAAAAAATAAATAAATAAAATAAAAATAAAATAAAATAAAATAAAAACCTGATTTTATTTCATGTATTTAAGGAATGAAGAAAATGTTGAATAAGTAAATCAAATCTTTACATGATAAGCACTAAGAGTCATTAAGCCCCTTTGCAGTGCTGAATTTGTCTTGAAGAATTTTTTTTATATATATAAAAAAGTACAAAGCTTAGATTAATAGTAACAATAAAAACAATTTGCCTTTGTGCTGCCATAAGACTGTACTAAATTACAAACAAGATTAACAACCAGAGATTAAATCTGCTTTAATTTTCCCACCCTCTTGGATGCATTAACCAACCAGATACACAACAATTCCTATCTCAAGCTAAAATTATAACTCCTGATAGGGGCCTCATGACACTATTATAATAGAAATAGCAGAAATATATATCTATATATTAATGATGCTTGGGCTTTCTCTGTTTCAGTTTTTCTTCTCATCCGTTTTAGACTTTGGGAAGAGTCAGCTTTCCATTCTTCCACTTGTGACTGATTGCTCTAACTTTTTGTGCCCTGATGCTGTTAGTTTTATTTACGTTTGGTCTATGTAACCTTTCCTCTTCTGTGAAAAGAGATTTCCTGTGTTTCAAACAGTTGAAAATACTTCATCTTTTGAATGAAAACCTGGGATTAGCTAGTTGGATCTTGAGAGAAAGACCTTCACCAGAAACAGCAAGTTCAGTCTTAGATCTATTTTAACATTCTTTGCTCCGAACTAAAGATTGAACGGTTCTGCAAGATTTCTCTAATTAAAAATGTAACAACTGAGTTACGTTGGTTCAGTTATCAGCAAAGCATTTTGTAAATCCCTATCAGTACAAAGATTTAATGTAAACTGCCTCCTGAGTTGGACATCCTAAAAAAAAAATGTTTGAAATAAGTAATAAACAAAATCTTGACTTCAAAAATTTAATTGTATAGGTTAATAGAGAACAGATAAGTGATGCCTTTGTAGATATGCTACTTCTCCCTAATTGTCTTAATTGACAGCTACACGTTGAGTTGGGGGTCTTTTTTCTTTATTGATTTTTTTTTTTTAAGAGGAAAGAAAAGATTTGAGTTGGCTCTGATCCCATTGCCACAAGGAGGCTGGAGCCCAGCCATCTGTCACAGCTGCTGCTCACTGTAGCTGCCTCTCTAATTGACGATGAACTCAGCACCTTGAAATAATTGGGGCTGCTCCACAACATGGACAGGTAATGGCACTTTTTTAGCATCCAGCAGTCCCCATCTGTGCACCAACTTTGCTTGTCCCTTTGGCATGGTAGGACCTGGGGTTCATGATGCTGGCTTCCCAGGTGGGCAGGGAAACTTTATGAAGGCCTCAGGGAAGCCATGTGCACACTAAAGTTGAAAACTTTCCCAAGCTCTCTGGAAGATCTTTATCCTATTGCCAAGGTGCACATGCAACATCAGGCCATTCAGCCATTGTATTTATTATGAAAGGGGAAAAAAAAAAACAACACTATTTCCAATATTGAACAGTTTAATGACTAGTCATGTCAGGATTTCTCTGTTAAATGGCTTCTCATCAAATATTTGTATTAAATGCACTAGATTTTTTTCCCCATCACAAGCACTATGGACACGAAAACCTGTCGTTTTCGTGGAAGTTCTTCCAGCAAATTTTTTTTCAAGGCTTAGGAACTCTGAAGAGCAAAGTTTTCACTGTCATGAGAAAGATCAGCCCTCCCCTTATGCCGTATGTATAACTCTGGTACTCAAATATTTCATCCAGGTACTTCTCTGCCCCTACATGCACTAGCTAGCACAGAATGAACAGCTGATTTGCAAGTTTTATGCTATTTGATAGTATTCTGAGAACTGCTGCCTTCTTAAGTTCTGATAACTTGGTTTTCCAAGCAAGTGCGTGTATGATCTCAAATAAAGGCCTATTCTTACGTTTCAATTTTTACAGCCCTTTGGGCAATATCTAGTGCATAAAAAAGTAAATTAAAGACTTCGTTTTACTCCAGAGAGATTTACTCAGCAATCATAGGGTAGTTTAAGGCAATTCTTTCGAGCTAAATCTCTTTCTTAAATTCCTTCAAACTGAATTAAAGTGCGTATGGACATCAGGACTTCACCTCATAATTCTTAGTCAATATTGATGATACTGTTTACTTCATAGAAAATAATGATTTATTTACAAAGTTGTGATTTAAAACATTTACTATTTTTATTATTTTACTATTTAAAGTTGGAGTGATTTCTAATCCAGTGTAAGTGATTCCAGGCCAAGCCAGGCCAACTGACCAGCTGTTTGGGCATCCTGCCTGTGACTTGAGCACTACCATCAGGACTTTGGATTTTGTCATAGCTCAGTTTAACACAATTTGGTCCCTTAGGAAATATTCTCCTCCATTTTTTGTAATTAAAAGAATAGCATTTCCAGTTTTGTTATCTTACTTCTTGCCCTTCTCTTGGAAACAGTGTGTTTTTGTATTAATCACTGTATATAATTTAACCCATGTCACTCTTAATATTAGTGATAGGTTTATTATTGGGAAAATCTACCTGAGCTAGAGCAAAACTGATTTACTAACTCGTGTCTTCAGAAGTATGACTTTTTAGTTCAGTTTTTGACAGAGCAGCGTAGAGTGATGTTGTACTAACACTAACCAAATTGCTCTAAGAACCGCTTGCAGCAGGGAAAGAGAGTTTAATGGATTTCAATGTTTTCGATCTCTTAACCATATATCAGCAAAACTTCACCTGAAAAATTAATGAAACTGAGCTGAGCTGAGTGGTGGGAATTGTTGAAACGAGAAACACATTACACGAGTTGTTAAGTAGCCAGAGATGCAGTTACTATACTTGTCTCTCAAATACAAAAAAATACATTTAAGACTTAGTATGCAAGTAAAGACAGGAAGCATTCCTAACAAAATATAAAATAATTCAAAACATATACACTCAGAAAATGTTGCTGATGTGAATTTCTCCCCCTTAAAAAAAAAAAAAAAAAAAAAAAAAAAAAAAGATTAAAAAGATTATGGAGAGAGAAACGAGAAACTGAACATATTTATACCCCCTGCAACTGCACAGGAAAGGCTATCTCAGCACAAGCCATTTTTGTTCAGTCCCTCTGTAGTCAGTTTTATATGGCACAATTTTGGACTTACAAATATCAGTGGATTTCTACATCACTGATGTTTTTCAAACAATTAGTTGCAAAGCAGCAGATCTTGTAATAATTTAACTAAATTTGTTACAGAAAGTAAAATAATTTGACAGAAAAATGATAACTCCAAAACACTTTTTTGCTTCATTTTAAACTGGGTTATTTTTTGAAGCTGGTTTACAGTTCAATACAAATTACAAAAGCAATTCACCAAAGAGATTAGTGAAAATCTGTAGCAGTGTCATTTCTCAGCAAAATGAATGAATGTTGAAACATGCAGTCACTACAACAGCTTGCAAGGCCTTCCAAAGCTCTAAATGCTTATGAAAATGGGGCTGGGATGCAATTCTTAATTTCACTAAAGAAACATACTAAAACCAGATAAACAGAAAACATATGAAAAGGGAATAGCGGAGGGATCCCGCCTCTTGTGAACATGTAACAGCCTCTCATTCCAGCCTGTCTGCAAGCTGCAAAGCCTGTATGGGCATGTCTGCTCTTCAGCTGCAGGCATGGGACACAAAAATATATTTCCTGAAATGCGTGGGTTAGTATTTAGATTTACGTAGCACTTTATGGCTTTAAATTGGCCGGTGTTACCCTAAATTTAGATCTGTTTTCTAATGCAACTCTCATGGGTTACTTATGAATAGAATCCCAACATTAGAGGCAGTTATTCAAAGTAAATGATTGGCCTTTGTGCGGCGTCTAAAAAGAGAGAGATTGAGACAGAATTCATCTCAGATTCTGAAGGTGTTACTCCAGACTAATATGAGTGTAACTGGAAGCAGAAGTTCGTTGTCTAATTATGTCAAACACGTAGAATCTTTCATGCAACAGGCCATAGATACCAGGCAAAATGCACTTGTAAGTTTTACATCCTACTCACTGAACTTCTTTACTTGGAAAAATCCATAATTTAAATGCAAAGCTCATATAATGTGAATAAAGTTTGATATACCCCCAGAAAATACTGAGTGGGAAAACTTTATATCATTCTCACACAAAAATCTTTCCAAAGATTGAGATAAGCATTTAATAGATACACAGAGGACTTCGGCACTATTTCCAGGCTAAATTGAATGGTCAAGTAAAACAGTCACACTGTACTCTCTATAGGTATATATTCTATGTGCAAAATGGAAGACAACTGTTTCTTCTAGCCAGAATGATAACTTCATCTACTTCAACAAGTTATCCCATAACAAAAGATGAACACCTCTGTATTCATGGTAAGAAGCTGTACTGTTAGGTTTGAAGTATATGACATTTTGTTGCTGACAATATGCATTCTCTGATAGTGGAGCACAGCTTCTACAAAGTCTTTCTTTCTTGATCTATTGTATCTCATTAATATCAGTGCTTTTTTGCTGTAGACCATAAGGGTTTTGTGCTCCTTCAATATTTCAAGGTTTTTACATTTCTTTCATTCTAGGAATTGAAGATTTGATTTCCAAAAATGCAAGATGGGATGGTATGAGACACTTGCATTATAGTTTCTTGCTATAGATGCCTAAAAAATTAGAAGAAACTATTTAGCTCAGTAGATTTGCAGGGTGATATCTTCACTTGTAGTGTTCCCTGAAGTTTCATTAGTATACTGTTTCTTCTTCTAGCTCATTATTAAAGAAAATCAGTATCAGTATATCAAATACGAAGCCTTGCCATATCCTTGTTGCAAATCCCTCCTAAATGATTACAGAATGTAGTCACTTTTTTATATCTTCTTGATTTATTCAGTTTGTTCTCATCTAAGTTACACAGATTTGCCTGAAACAGTCAGAAAAAAGTAATAATAAGAAGAAGAAAACAAGAGATGGAAAGAGTTCAGTGTTTCGCTTTGCACAGGCAACACACTCCTGGAGCTTGCATACATTCAAGGCTGTGCACTGACTGAAGAAAAGAGTAGAAACAGGCAAATTTTTGTATTGGCTATGAGCACACCTCTTTGGAAGCAATTTCCCACAAGAGCTGTCCTCAAAATGGTTACAGTGCAATTTTCAATAGCTACTCACAGTTTTAGAAATAAAGTTGTATTAAATTTTACAGATTCTTTACTTTTGATAAACAGGAAACACTCATAAAATCCTTGTTAATTGAATGCCATATTGATTACATTCCCCCACAGTATTTTCCCCCTAAGAGACGCTTTTTACTACTGATGTATGTTGCAATTGCATCTTTTTTCTTTATAAAGCAATCCTAAATTTGTCTGCCTCAGGAGAGCTCCTTCTGCTGCGGTCATGAAGCTTGGAAGCACTATCTGCAAAAAATCCTTACAGTACTCTTCTACTGTAACATGCAAACATCTTCTTTAAATGAAGCCCATATGCAGGTAATAAACCCTTCAGCCAGATTTTTTGTTCTGGTTTCTCTTGGAGTGGTGATGGTACTATTGGGTAGGAAACTTTTAACACTAGGAGTGAGTAGCTTTACCTTTGGCTTTGGCTAACTAGTGATGTCCACAACCTGCTGCCCGTCAATGTTTGGCTCAATAGGAGCTGCAGAAGCCAACCCAGTTAAGAAAATTGAGGGAAAGAACATCTGCACATATAGAACAGTGTTAAAGAGAAAAATACAAAGGTGTTGTATCATCTGAACCACAAGGTCTTACTGATACAGACTCCTGCTTGTGGAGCTCCCAGTGTGCCATGCAAATATGATCGAATGGTCACAGTTTGACACCTAGCACTTAATACTGCTGTAGATATTCAGCTGAACTAGAAATCTGTGTGGGCATTGTCCACTTGAGGATTTTAGAATAAGAGTTAGTTTCTAGTTTGTAGGCACCAGAACCTAACTTTGGTGTAAAATTCATGAGAAGTGTTAGGTTTCTAAAAGCAGAGAACAGCTAGCTAATCCACTGAAAAACGCAGAGGAAGAAGTTCATACTGGAACCCCACCTTAATGTAGGATTAGGTGATGGCTAAGTGGGGTTAAGATGGTTAAGTGAGTTTTTTGCAGTTCTAAAATTTGATCTGGGGAGGAAAAAGTAATGGTTAGGTAGTTAAATCTCTTTGTTCTTTCAGCTCTCTTTTATGGTCTTCAGGCTGACTCCTGAAGTCCGTCTGTGTTTTGTCATGTAAGTATTTGCACTGTAAAATAAATGAGGATTGTTTAACATTCCCTTCTAAAAATGCATGTGTGCATGTTCAGTTCCATTAACAATAGGGGTGTATGTTGGGCAGGAGAGACCCTGACCCCAGGAAATTATTGCCTCGCTGCTGTAATGGCAATTGCTTATCTCTTATTTAAATAATCAAGTTAAACACCAAACAAATCTTCTAAACTCTGTTTTCTGTTAAGCTCAAAGAAAATGTGGGGAGAATGAAACACAAAGCCTACATAAGACCAATCACAAAAAATCCTTCAAACTCTTTTTTAGTATCTTGCTAGCAAGTTGTACAGTAAAAGAAAAAAAAAAAAAAAAAGATTAATATAAAAAACAGCAAACCACCTATAAACATATGTCCATATCTTCCAAATGTTATATAAAAGACTAGATTCCTATCCATATAAGATTAGACAGAAATTTAAATTATTATTATTTACTGTGGGCTAGAAATTAGCTTAGGATAAAAGCACTTCAAGTTTGAAACAGCAATTGAAATTCAAATGTGTTTGTTAATTAAGCCATTGGAGTTTAATAGCAAAGATTTTACTATCTTCTTGTTTTTTGACCTTCTACTAACAAAACTGGCGTTATTCATATCTGAGAGACTGCTAATACACCACAGCACTAGTCTACCACTAGATCTCATTCACAAGAGAGTGTTCTCTACCACTGGATCTCATTCAGCAGAGAGTGTTACACATTCTCAATCACAATATTGTAAGAACCTACAAAGGATATAATAAAAATATGTCATGTTATTGAGTTTCTAAGGTCTATAAAACTGTTAAGCACCACTAACAGTACCAATAAAATCAGCTGTTAGTGAAGGTTTCCCTTTTATTAAAATAGTCATAGGATAAAATCAATATGTACAGTTACCACATGCTACTATCTGTATCTCAACTGTAAAGTCCTTACAGCTGGGTAATTAGGGCTTTGTATGTGATCCAAATAGGGTAAGTTGACACTAACTTGCATTCTGATGGTCAAAGAGATGTGATGGTATCTCCTTTACAAAGAATTAAGTAACACTCCAGTGTTTATGTGCCCATCTGAAAAAAAAAAAAAAAAAGCATAAAGTGTTTTAAACACTTTTAAATTTGTTGCTCAGTTAAGACTGTTTTTCACTCAATTAAATAGAGTTTAATTGTCTATGTTGTTAATTTACAGTTACACTGTTAATACAATTTGAAAATAGAAAATCAATTTTGCAACTAAAAGTGGAGAAACAAGACAGAGAAGTAAAGGGCTTTTTAGAAGTTACCATGAAAACTGATCTTAAAAGATCCTGCCATATAGATTTCTTCTGGGGGACAACTAAAATCAGAAAGTTTTTTAGCTGTTCAATTGCTACTTGGCTACTGCTCCGGAAAATCAGTGAGAGAAAGCCTGCAGTATCCTGGCTTTATTGTGTCTAGTCTTAAGACACCCATCTGCAAAATAGCAATGCTGCTGTAGGTTTTTTTTTAAAATGGTCAGAATCTAATGCATAGCTTACTGCAGAAGGCAGCTAAGTTAGACCAAAAGAAAAAAAAGAAAAAAAAAGGTGGTGACTTAAAAGAAGATTTAACATAGCAATTTGAACATAGCAAGTTAGAATGAAAGACCCACATAGCTCAATCTGCTGTGCATAACTATTGCTTACAGTGGACCTGAAACAACTCATCAAAGTCCCAGACTTTGCGCCACCTGATGTCCATGTCCATGTCAATTTCTTCATTCCACACTTAATGATATGCAGTCCTAAGTATCACTTTCTCTGTTTCCCAAGCACCCATTTTTATGCATTTGTGTCCACAGGCAACCCTGTAAACAGACATCTAGGTGTCTATAGAGCTCTGCGGTCACTGCGATTTCATTTTTTATGTTGTGGCTATGGTAAACATCACTTATATCCCATAGGAAAATTTCCTGCATCATATATCATCAATACAGTAAGGATAGAGCCCTTATTCTGAGTTTTTTTCCAGCCTGGACACATTCAAATTTAAGCAAGATTTACATGAAAACCATAAGAAACATTAAATGATATTTTAAATGGTAATGCTTTCTATCTGTCCATGACTGCATGAATAAAAGTGTCATAATGAGAATTGAGGACAGAGGACGAAATTGTGTCCTGATGAAAGGAGAAGGGAATTTGGGAGCTCTTGCTTTGAACTATGCATATATTCCAAGACCTGGAATCCCTGCTGTACAAGCTAAAATCCTTCTCATCTAATCTTCGTCTTTTTCTGTGATTCCTATACCTAGCCACCTAGTTGCACAGCCCTTCAATTTCCAGAGAAAGAGTCGGGCTGCTGTGACATGCCCTAAAGCTGGCATTAACAAAGTTTTCTTTAATGAGAGTTTAGGGATAAGGGAAGGTAAGTGTTCTAACCGTGGATTATTTGCAAGAGGATATTTCTTACTGTGCTTTACTTTCCCCGAATCTACCATGAGCACATCCTCAGGACAAAAGAGATGTAGTACCAAGTATCTCCCTTTTGCCGCAAACACTCATTGTGGAGAGCTAGATGTCTAGTCATTGTATCTAAGATTAATTCTGTGATCTAATAAGGCAATGTTTTGTCTGGTATAAAACTACCAAAGAGTTATGGTAGGCAAGAATTGAAGGGGAAGAAACAGGGGAAGAAACAATCAATTTTGCTAAAAAAGCAAAAATGTGAAGAAATGAAAAGTGTGCTAAAAGAGGAAGAGTAAAGTAGATTATTTGAATACTCTGTTCTAATAAGTAGCATGTAAATTTTGGTATAGTCTTTGTGAGTGGGACAGGAGGAATGAGAGAAGTGAGTGGTCCTCTGGAATTATGAATTTTGCAACAGAAGGTTTTAGTAAAAAAGGAAAAAGGGTGTAAGAAGATAGAAATAACTTGTTGAAGCTTTGTCATGTATACCTTAATTTCAGTAAGATGTGAGGTACTTGCGAGAAAACATTTAGGAGCTGGAAATAATCTGAGAATGCCAAGCAAGTCATAAGAACTGTTAGCATAGATGTGATCAAATGTGATCCTTAGTGTCTGGCAGGAAGCAATATAAACTAAAGGATAAACCAGCAACACCTCAGTAATAAGAAGGAAGAGAGTAAGAGGGGGAAGAAGATTTAATAAGTATGATGCTAAGTAGGAAAAAAACTGAAAAGGTAGTTACTCCCCAAATATCTAACTAAGAGGAGTCAGGAAATGAACTAAAAAAAAAGTTTGAAGATAACAGTAATGGATGAGACTAGATAATAAGTTTACTTTCATAGTGGTACATTCGATATAGTGCATAGATTAGAATCAAGGGTAGAGGGAATGAGGAAGGAATTAGAGGATCATGTTGTGTCCTCAGGCAGAGAGCCCATTCACAGCAATGACAAAAAGAGGGCCATCGGACAAGAAGGGGAGGTGTGTGAGGTGAAGTAATGACAAAGAGACAGAGAAGATCTAGATAGGCAAGGGAGAAAGAATAGATAAAGGAAGTGGTCAATAATTAACAAGATTGGGGGGAAAAAAAGAAGAAGGAAATTTGAACTGAGAAATAAGGAGATGGGCTTGAACTGAGCCATTTGGGAATGGCTTAGGAAACTGAATAGGATATATGGTAAACAGAACCTAAAGTGGTATAAGTAAATAGCAAAGGCACAAATAGGATGTTCATGAATGTGTCAGTTTTACTTTTGGAGATATCAGAAAGACTTCCTAGAGTAAGCAAGGGAAAAATGAATGTCGTAACGAATTTTTGAAAATATCATTAGTTGGAAGAGAACATAAATAAAGGCTGAAAACTTACTCCGGAAAACAGGAGAGAAAAGATTATAAAAGTTGCATTTGTAAAGAGTATTAGACTTCAGAAATTTTCTTACAGCATTCAGAAGATCAGGCAGAGGAGCAGGCAGTGCCTGGAGAGTGAGGCCTAAGGAAGAAAGCAGAAAAGTGAGCAGCAAGGTGGATTGAATGACTCATATGGTCAACCGAGGAAGAGCTCTGGGAAGTAGCACTTTAACATCTCCAGGGTTGAGTGGGCAGAAGTTATGCCTAGAACATGTTTAAGTCAGAATGACTGATGGACTGAAAAACATGTTTGGCAAGGGAATAGAGAGGCAGAGCTGGAGAGCACCAGGATTAAATCTGGACAAAAGAAACTACAATGGAAAAGAACAAAAGAGTGCATCAGAGACAAGATCCTATTATGGAGTATGATGTGGGGCAGGAGTGCTAAACCAGAAAGCATGTATACTTACAAGGAAAAAAATTTTGCAAAATATGGTTTAAATTTTGGGAATTACATTTAAACTGAACAGTTCTGCAGCAAACAGATTTCTTCGTGCTTCTCTGACTTCCCAAAAATCCTTTTTTCTTTTTGGAGATCTATGATGCCTACGTCCTCAGATACTATTAATGTGTATAATCTCTTTCTAATGCCTTTCATCTAACTTGACATAAGGTACTTTTGAAAATCTGTCACAAATGGGCCAGTTTGCTCTGCTGTACAAAAATTAGTTCTTCTGCCCTTTGGCTGCTGAACAGGAAAATTGATTTTGTGCATTTTGCAATGAATTTAAATGACATATTTGAGATAGCTTTGTAAACATAGGATTTAGTAAACAGAAAGACTGGAGGGAATCAAATGTAACCAAATGCAATATAAACTATTCTGCCACCCCATTAAATTATTTTTTACTGATTGTTGCCTATCATGTTGCTGGGCTAATGTGCATGTTTGTGTATGTGTTTTATGAGTTCATTAGAAACTCTGCTTCAAAATGCAACTGGTCACTGGTACAGCTTCCATTCCTCATGATGGCTTTTAAATGTGCTTCTGGTTACAGTACTTAGGCAATATACATATAATGAGTGCTTTTGAAAAGGCAAATTCCTGTGCTGTCATCCAAGCAATCAAAACACTTTTTGTTTGCAGAATAGTACATGAGGATGGAGGTGAGAGAGGAGAGAGAGGTGTTTGAAGAACCAGCAATGGTTTCTACTGATTAGAGCAGTCACTGCCTTCCTGTCCCTCACACACTCAAGCTGCATGTAAAAATCCAGTGTTCAAGGTAAGGTAACAAACTCAAAGAATGTGGACCCAGCCCTGGCATTAATGCATTTCTTGCCGACACATCTCCTCCTCACTCTGCTGCCCGCACAAAGTCCCGCAGAGCACTGACAGGGAGTGGTGAGACTGCAAGTACGGCCACACCATAGAGGATGACAAATTAAACACTAATGTGTTTACTAGAGGCTTAGTTGCTGGGCTGGGGTGGCAGATAGGATAACCCCTTTGCTCTGTGACCTTTGCTTCTTTTACTGGGGATGGATACAGAGAGGTTAAAAAACAAATATTCTCCTTTTGATCAGCAGTGCAACACTGTGCTTCAACCCAGTCATCTGAGGGGGGAAGAAAACTCTTTGAGCTTTCTATCTCCCCCATGGCAAGACACCAAATACTTTCTGCAGCACAGACATTGTTTTAAAAGGGATTAAAATCCTCCAACACAAAGAGCAGGCTCTTTACACTGCATGATTTTATCTCTTGCAAAGATCAGTTGATCTGAAGTGAGAATATTTTCTCAGAAAATAAGGATGAAATTATGTATTTAGGAGCAATTTATCTGATTGAAATATTCTCCTACAGCCACTAGTTTCTCTCTCACTAAGCAAAGCAAATAAACTATTAATTCTCTTCCTTTTTTTTCCTCAGGCTATGTGCATGAAAAGCAGTTGTAGAAGCTGTTGTTTGTTACTGAAGGAACCAGAAACTCTGATGAATGCTTCAACATTATTTTTATCCAAAAAGAAAAAAATATGGCATTTCCAACAGAGATTACACCCTTTAACTGGCACTATCTAGAACTCTCTTTGCACATTTGGCTGGGTGACAGGTTTCCTCTTCATTGTAACTATTCTGAAGTCTTGTACCACGTGTTGTGAAGACCAAGTGACTGGCTGGTTCAGGGACTGATGTTCCCAATTGAGAGATTGTTTTAGAGCACTTCCGTAAGGTATGCCAAAGGCCTCAGCTAGAACAACAAATATCTTCCCATATAAAGACAGGTCTCCATTACCGTGAACAGATCAATTGCTCTCAGTGTGACTGATGAAGCTGAGGTGAAAGTATAAAAAGCAGAATGATACTAGCTCAATATTTTATTTTTGGTAATGAAAGTGATCTATTGCTGTTTAACTATTAATCCCAAGAAAATCAACACAGAAGACAGGATAAAAAATGTTGGTTACAACATTGTTTATGTAGCCAGATTTCAAGATGAAACTAACTGAGTGCAGTTCACAAAACATTGGCATTTCATCATCTTTTATTTATGGAATTCATTAAAATGTGAGACACTAATATACCACGCACTAAAAAGAAATCCTATAAACTATTCTCCTTTGTATCATCAAACCCATCAACCATATGGTAGTAGGTGGCTTGGAGGAGCACCTCGTATTCCAGACGTGAGCTCCTTCATCCCTTACGGACAGTGCATGAGCCTCAGCAATTGCATTTAAAAGCATGTCTATTTGTTTCAGTGGCACATCAGGAGAAGCCAAGCAGAGCTGCAAATCAGTGCTGGAGAGAAAATTCACCACCTGCATTTTGGCTGTTACATTTTAGATGTAGTATTTATTTTTATAAGCCCCCGGGGGAACAACTCTCCCAGATGCACAGTATCTGCATAATCATCCAATTTTAGAGAGATTAAATATTCATATCAGGCTTCTTGAGTTGTGGTAATGTCCCTCTGGGGTTCTGAGGATCCAGGAAGAGCTTTGCCACAAGATAATGGCTGGTGTCTGTTGTTCAGACTGTCAGGGTTAGTCTCTCCCCCATCATGGCCTATTTAAAGACAAGTCTTTGTGAACCCTTGAGAATGTTGTGTCCACCTCCTCTCCCAACCCTCTCATATAAAGAGACAGAATATTACAACTTCAGTAACACAAAAGAGTCTGAAGATGACCAGACCTGCACAAAGGCTTTTAGTACACCTGTACACTGAGATTTATTGCCTGTCAGTTTAGTTTAGATCCATCTAACAACATAACTAGCTCAGATGAGGCTGAGGTGAGGTCAAGATTATAGATACAATTAAATTAAATAGAAACATTTATTGAAGGAGTGGAAAGGATTTGCTAAAAGGTATGGATGTACTTGGTAACATTCTTCCAAAATTTCATCTATGATTTTTCTTCTTCTTCTTCTTTTTTCTGAAGCATTCGAATATTGAATATTATTTCCTTTTTTGAGGTTGAATAACTTTAGTGACAGTTAAAAAATACCACACCATACCCCAATTTTAAGTCCTGGAAGTTCAATATATCAGTTAATTGATTATATTATGTAACATAGAAACGTTACTTAAAGTATTTTAATTAGTCAAGATGTGTGATTTTATTTACATTTCATTTTCTCCTTCTGTCTACAGAACTGTTTTAAATCAATGTCACAAATAAAATGTCTTCAAATTTTGTTTTGTGGTATTGCAACAAGGGTTCTATGTAATATGAAATATATGCACTTATATATTCAGCTGGAGATAAAGGGTTAAATGACTGTTTTTACATCACGCTGGCTTTGATTTGCTCTGTTGCATACATTCATCATCTATAAAGCTCTGCATAGCAGAAAACTTAGAGAATTTTCTCACCCAAGATCTCTAGATTAACAATTTCACATCACATTTTTATTAGGAATAACACTACCCCAAATTTCCTTAATTATACTAACATGTTCATTGGAAAAGAGGCAAGAGTCCATCCACTGTCAAGTGTCTTGTGAAATGGATCACTGCAGAGTTGTAATGTTACCAGCAGTGCATTAATGCCATAATACTGTGTCATGAAACGGTAGGAAATAATCCTAAAAGGAATATCTGACATTCTGCAGATGCTGTCCAAAAAGTTTTTAAACCTTCAAGGACAGAAAATCTATAACCTCACTTGACAATATATTCCAATGGTTGTCTCTGTGATTGTAGAGAGTTTATGTTTGTTTTCTGTTTCTCAAATTCTTCTTTCTTTTGATTTCATTCTTGTTTTTCCTTGTTTTCCTTGTTTGTTTGTTTGTTTGTTTTTTCTGTTACTTCTTCTTGTTTTCCTTAGTGGATCTAGTAAATACTTATCAATATCTGAGAGTATAAGGAGGATGGAGCCAGGCTCTTTTCAGTGGTGTGCAGTGACAAGAAAATCATAGAATATCCCAAGCTGGATGTATTGTGAGTCCTCCTCTGTGTCCTCTTACAGACAGTGGCAGACTGTAAAAAGTGAAGAAATATAAAATAGCTATTTCTTATGCAGGCTTCTGTACTATAGACGTTTATAGTTAGGTAAAACTAACTACATCTTATATATTACAGGCTATTTCATGAAAAAAATGTGAATGATTTGAAATCTGTTTTTATTCTTCATGAAATTAATGGAGAAAGTGAAGGAGAGAGAGGCACCCTAGAGTGGCTAATGTATAGGGTAACTAATCCTGACTATATATGGATAAGCATCACACCCGATTGATATTCAGACACTCAGGTTTTATAGGATTCATCTGAAGAATACCTTCATCACTCAAATGTCTGCATACTGAGAACACTGAGAAGATTTTTCACCTCTAAAGAATGGGCTTAAAAACTTAAAAAAGAAAAAAAGAAAAAAAAAAAGAAAAAAAAAGTTAATCATACACTTTGGTATACAAAGTAAAATGATTAATGTGAAATTATTTTTGGGAAAAAAAATAGAGTGGGATCTCATGAAAAATGTTGATATATTCATGCATTTGGTGAAATACTTTTTGTAACAGTTAGGAAACACTTAAGTGTCTCAGATTTGGATGTCTAAAGATAATCAACTCATTCATCTCTTAAATAAAATTAAATTAGAAGCAAAACAAACAAACAACAGTAACAAAACAAATTGACTTTACTCAAATACTACAAAAGTTTCTAAGCACACTTATGAAAACCAAAGCAATTCCTGAGATTCCTAAGGGAAAGGCTTACCTAACAGTTTTGATGAAATCATGAAAAAATGCCAGATTAACCTTGGTATAAACATATTGTAGACAGGGGATAGTAGTTTACAATATAGTTTAATTGTTTTTTCATTTTTATATTGACTTCTCAAAGTGATGAAATATAGCATGCTATGATGCAAGAGAAGAAACTTCTGTTTTCTTGTTAGAATTTCACTGATTCCACTGCATGAAGTGCTGCTTGTAATGAGAGTTCAACACAAAAGAAAGCCAGCAGATGGAAGCAATGAAAAGCAGAATACTTTCTGCACTCCTGGACATCTAGTGTAATTTACTGACTTTCCAAATTTATAATATACATCACTACAGATTCTACTCTTGCTGTGTCAATGAACATAGGGTGAGGTGTCCTCCATTACTGTACAGGCAGGAGAGAAGTGAAAAACTTAAGTTCTCAACTGAAAACAGGATATGATGATTCTATGACTCTACAAGTCAAAATCAGATTTTTCAGCTCTCATAATTTATATGTAATTCAGCTTAGGATAATTACAAAGTACTAATATAGCTACCTTTTTCTGATGATGCAGGGGCAAAATCTTTGGAAGCAATTAGGTTAATTTCACAGAATTGAAAAGAGTTGAGCTCCTGGCTGACTGTAAACAGCTGAGCTGGTATGAAAGGATTTTTCTTTTTTCTGCTAAAGAGCTCTTTTTGGTTTTTGTTATGTGTTTATATACAATTTTTGTTAATATAAGTCGGTAAGTCAGAGGCAACATATAAATTACGAAAATTAGGATTTTGGTGAAATTTTGTTTTTCAAATAAATCTACACAGAGATTTCTAAAATAAAAACAAAGAAGATGTAATATTTGAGTCAAATCTTTAAGCTCTGAGACAGATCAGATGATAAAAATCATTTTCTTTTTAGTGTCCACTGTAAAATCGTATATTTTAATAGTAAATTAAGCGAGAAACAGTGAGAGAAGGGAAACAGAAAGTTTGCACAGAAGTTTTTAAGGCCAAAGGCTAGTGGGACAGAAGAACGACTGCTTAAATATGATGCTCCATTTCTAGTCTAATTAAAATCTTTACTGTGAGTATACAATTATGGCATCTATATTTTACTGCTAGCAAGTAAAACTGTTCAGGAGGAGTTTAACAAATGTTTAAAATTTATTTGAAATTCATTTCCACCAGCTGGGATTTAGCATGTCTGTTTTCAGTCTCACACCAAAAGCACGCTACACTGTTCTGACTTTTATGGGATGCTGAATTCATAATAATTCAGAACGTAGTTTGGAAGGTATTCAAGCTACAGTGACAGTGAGATGAGACTTGATGCGCTGGTTACATTTACAAGGGAATTAGTAAAACTGAGAAATGGGCAGGTTATATTCTTTTAGTCCCTTGAAAGTACATATATAAATAAATCCCAGAGCTTAGTGACAATTTTTTTTTTTTTTTTTTAATTTTCTAATTTGGAACAAAATTCTTAAGGAAAAATGTCTCGCATTCACTAGCAGGAATGTAACATACAGAATTTATGGGGAATTTGTTTAATTCTGAGACAGCAGACATGACTGACTGAAAAGTTTCTGACGTAGTCTCAAACATTCCCAGATATTCTCTACCACAACATCTTGGGAGAAGATACTGATGTTTAATTTTACATTTCTGAGATATGTAAAAAGGAAAGTAAAAGAAAATGAACACTTCAAAACATGAAGAATCTCAATCACCAAGAAAAACAAGGAGGCGTGTCATAAGGTATTTCCCAGAGCTGGTTTTCTACGAAGTCATGACTGAATTTACAAGTCCTGGATCCATAACAAAATAACACCAGTGTTCTATTTTAATTGTGAATATGAATGTGTTTCATTTATTCTTTCAGTGGTTTCAGTCTCATATTGGTCACTACGGCCATAAGATATGTACTATGGCTGCTACTACACCCTGTGCTTTGTTGCTTTTGGAGTACTCTGAAGGTTGCACATACAGTGTGTTATGTGAATAGGGGTGCTGTTATTGCTGCTACAGAACTTGTGGTGAGTGCTGTTTAGAACACCTTGTGTTTTGTTCTACTGTATAATCATAAATTCTCAAGCAGACAGGATTAAAATTGAAACCAACTGCTTCAACAGGAACATTATGAAGTGTGTGTTCTCCATCACTTCAGCTGATATGCTGCTCTACCTCTTTGCATCAAGTGAGTGCAACATGCAGAAAAAGATCCAGACTACCAACATTAGAGTCCTAAGCAAGCTCCAGTAACACTTGAAATGTAGTTTCTTTACATCAGCAGGGCTGCTCACATTGACTAAATTGTATGACAAGGTTCCAAACCCCCAGAAAACTTCATAGTTGTTAAGGCAATTCGGTCTGTTCCTGAAGCAGTTATTAAAAATCAGCTCCAGGAAACTGTATTGTTGCTCCTCTCTCGGGACCACAGAATTCTCTATTGAAAAGGCTTTCCTCTAGAACTACTTATTGCTAGTTTTACAGTATGTCCCTAACAGAGATTTCACAATATTGTACTCTGGGATATATTTCTGATCTTTGGAGTGTTTGCACATTTTTCTTAAAGAGAAAACAGAAGCTCTTAAGTGAAACCAATGCCTGCATTTTGCTGGCAGAGCTGTAACCACTGAGCTCCAGCCTTATGATCCTTCTCACTCACAGGCTTTCTTCCTCATTTTCTAGGTCATATTGCAGAGAGATGGCACAATACAGAGCAGCATGCAATATTAGCTTTCTCTGGGCTGAGAAAGTGTGATCAAACTTCAGTTGTTAACTGTCCACAACAAGAGTTCAGTTCATCTAAAACAAATAACTATGTCCCACCGGTAATTATAATTGTTTTTCCCCATACTTAATCAACTGAACTTAAAAGATAACACAGATGTCTAAGGAAAAGTTACTTTCTCAGAAGGGCTCAGAAGCACTTCATTGGATCATAACACAAAGGGAGAACTATTGTTCTGCTGATATCCTAAAACAATGACTAGATGGCAGTGCTTAACATTCAGACTGAAGAAACAAATATTGTTGGATATATTGAGAAACTTTGAGGTTTTTTTCTGCTGTTCCTGTTGAAAAGCCCTTTTGAAAGCCATAAAGGTCAAGAATGTCATGTATTCACAGTGATAGATTCATGAAAAGTTAGTAAATCTTAGTAGTCTGCTCACTACTCTAATGATTCAGTTTCTGCGTATCTATTCGTGTTTATCATCTTAATTGTTGTACATGATACTATAGAATACATTCAGCAAGGCATTATGCAGGATAATGAAACTAAGTGTAGTAAACCCTTTCATTACAGAAGCATAAGCCTCTTCATTATATTGTCATAGGAATAGATTTGGTCTATTATAATTGGTTTTATATTTACAAAAAAATATATTAAGCTTTAGTACACTCATTAGATTGTACTTTATAGTACCTGTATGTATGACTTTATTTCTGTTCACAGCTGGCAGATGGTGCACAGCATATCGTTCTGCTATTAAAAGCTGAGGAATTTTAAAGAGCTACGTACAACTGTGTAGTTTGCTCTTTGCTGCCTTTCCATTGGGTCTGCAACACTGACTTGTCTTGTTTCTTTCTTTTTAATTTTGCTTAATTTTGCCTTTTTTTCTACTTAACTTTGTATGTAGCTTTATTTTTTCTACAGCTTCTAAAGTGCTAAAGAGAACTATAAGTCCACTGTACTACTTCCAATGAGTTAGCATTAACTTCTCTACCTATTGCATTAAGTTGTATGCGCTGAAAACTTTGAACTTCCATCTGTATTTGACTTCATTAACTTCACTGGATTTTAGGCAGATACAGAATTTAATTATGCTGTTAAATGGTTCTTTTAGTGTCTCTGTGGACATAAAACCATGTCACAGTAGAGTAGACAAGATTAGGAATTTGTAGGCGTTTAGTTGGTTACTTACTAATGACTGACTGTAAGCATGTTCTTGTTATTCATAATCCCTTCTTGTATATTTTCATTATATATAGTCTCTGTCTTCAACTATTTAATAAAGAGCAACTGATCTACTAGTAATTTGCACTCTAGAATAACACAAAGTAGTATGTACCAAAAGTGAAATATACCAAAAGTGAAATATACCAAAATGTGACAGAGCTGATTTTGTTGAGTATTAAATTTAAATAGAATAAAAAAGGATATATATTGCAATATATGATTCTCTATGTGAAAGATATAATTAGAAGAAAATTAGAAATTTCTGCTTTTCCACAAATGAAGAAATGTAAAGAAAAGATCAATAGAAAATGTAATAAATCTGAAGTTTCATAGCTACCCATTGCAAAATGTGTAAAAACAAGCATGAAATTACAATACTTCCAAGTATTTCCTGGGAATTAAATCCAACTTGAGAAATATTATCATATTCATAATCAAAATTATGATATATTATTATGACTTGTAAACATACTCCACAGTAAAATATCTTACAATTATTAACAAAACATACATATGATCTCTTTGAAAAGCAAGGATAATATAATTTTTGTCTGAACAGTTTTACATTTGTCTTGATTAGATTATTTTAATAAAGATTACCTCCTGAGGGCTACAGCTCTTCCTACTGTTGGTCTTAACGTAGGCTAGAATGAAGGAAAACAATGTGCTTGCTGTCATCTAAGTCCTAGTTCTGAAATGTTATACTAATAATCTAACCCCATGATAAAATGTCTGAGACTGGGAGATTCAAGGCTATACTGTTAATTGTAGGAATTTAAGATCTATATCCTAATGAATGATTAATATCAATGAGGCATTACAGACAGGACACGTATTTTAGATGCTCAAACATCAGTCTCTCTAGAGACAATGATGGCTCCACAAAATAATTCAAAAGACTTTACCTTATCTTCTTTCATCAGTGATGCAGAGGGTGTAAGTACACTTGCAGGGTGACCATTTGTACCTTGAGTGCTTTCAAAATGTTGAAGTTTAAAATTGAAATAACACCTTGACTCAGATGTCTTCCACTTTTGACTATCATGGCAATGGCTATTAGAAATGAGTGAGTGATTCTTATCTGTGTAAGCATTCATTGTGAAGAGTAAAAGAGCTCCTGATGCACAGCTAATTGATCTATTGCCCAAAGCTTAACTGCAAAATTGTCAGATACTGTTGAATACCTGCCCTGGAGAATAGGCAGAAGACCCCACAATACAATCTATACACTCCATGAGATGTGCTAGTCATTTGTAGGAAACTCTCTATCTCCAGTAGGCATATGAAAAAAAATGGCACCACCAGCTCTTTTCAGGGGGACACCAAGGTGAGGAAATATGCTTAACGAAATATCTGTCTGTATTTTTTTCAGGTAAAGTTGGGTGGATGATGAATGCCCCTCTACTTCATTTTTCTCTTAACTGGACATAAATTCTTACACCCAGAAGGAACTCTCACCCATAACCTATCAATGCAATCCTTGCAATGCACTTAAGAGATCTACAGAGCTTTAGAAGACACAAAAGAAAGTAACTGAGTGCTGTTTATTTGATTTCTCAGAATATTTTCTCAATAATTAGCTAGTGGATAAAACATTCCCAGTGTTGTCTGTTCACAGAATCACAGAATGGCCAGGGTTGGAAGGGACCTCAAGGATCATGAATCTCCAACGCCCCTGCCACATGCAGGGCCACCTACCTCCACATTCAATGCTAGACCAGGTTGCCCAAGGCTCCATCCAGTCTGGCCTTGAACACCTCCAGGGATGGGGCATCCACAACCTCTCTGGGCAGCCTGTTCCAGCACCTCACCACTCTCTCTGTAAAGAATTTCCCCCTAACATCCAACCTAAATCTCCCCTCCCTCAACTTAAAATCATTTCCCCTTGTCCTGCCGTTATCAACCCTTTCAAAGAGTTGATTCCCCTCCTATTTGTAGGCTCCCTTTAGGTATTGAAAGGCTGCAATGAGGTCACCCCACAGCCTTCTTTTCTCCAGGCTGAACAAGCCCAGCTCCCTCAGCCTGTCTTCATAGGGGAGGTGCTGCAGCCCCCTGATCACCTTCATGGCAACTGTTCTCCAGTTCTGTGGTTCCATTGGCTGAAAATCCCTCAGACTAGGAAAAAATCTTAGTACATTCCCAGGAGAAAAAAATATTTTTTGTCAAAAATCCTAATTAAAGAATACAGCATTTCCATATAGCAAACTGATAATAATAATAATAATAACAAAAATAGAAAGCTGAACACAATGTAGAACAATTTTCGTACAGCATCAAAATCTCTTACTCTAACAAACTGCAGTTGAACTTCAGTCCAACATATCCCAAATAACAGCATCTACAACAGTCATATTCTATAAAGAATTCTGATTAGATACATAATATTCCCTCTTTTGATTAATTGAACTCTTTGATTACCTTCAATTTTACATGTTGAAGTTAATGCTGTGCAACAATAACACCAATGCATACAGAGGGATTTTTAAGTTAATGTCAACAACTATACTCAAATCACATACAGCACTGAAGAACTCACCTTGCTGTTTTGTTTTTAACATTATCAATTCAATAAATATTATTTCCTCTCATGTATATTGAGAATCATGTTCAAGCTGAGTTCATAGAAGTACCCATGCAAAATTGCTATCAAGAATTTTGATTGAATTACAGAAAAGGCATCTCAGAGCAGGAATTGTAAATTTCCCTTGTTTCCCAAAGACAGATTACTAATCCTAATGCCTACATTTATATACTACAAGGAATTTTATACAGAGGAATGAGAAAAAGAAGTGTTTGTAAGATATGAAATGGTTGTACCAAAGAGTATATGTCAGGTTTATTTTGAAACTTCCAGTTTTGCACCTGTTTGAGATTAAATCATTCAGTTAGGAAAGTGATAAAGAGCTTAAATGTGAGTGATCTGCAATGAATAATGACTCTTTAAAATCTATTGGCTATTTTTATTATTATTATATTTGATGAACCAGCAGATAGTCACATGGTTAATTTTAAAAATTATAAGCAGTTGAAGACCAAAGTTTGCTTCAGCTTTGTCAGATTAGGGCCTCTATTTTGCATAATATTAGAAATATCTGGTTTCTTATATAGCAGTACTCAGGGTAAATTTAGATTTTTTTATCAAGGACACAGAAACAGTTCACATATATGTATTTATCTCAGTGAAATGAGAAGTTAAATGCTGAGAGGGAGATTATGTACAAATACAATCACAACATAAGAAAGATAGGGAATTTTGATGCCTCAGGTAAACTGGAATGTGTCTTTTAGCATCTGGAGGTGAATAATGTAATGATATAAAATTGTCTCCAGTATACATGTAAAAAAGACAATCTTATAGTACAACTCAAGTAAGGAAAGGCTCTTAAATATTATGTATGACTCAGAAAAAAGGTGTTAATTTGTAGTGAGTAAATAAATAGAAGAAAATAGAAGAATAGAAGAAGAAGAAATTTTAAATAATCTTATTATAAGAGAATCTAATAAGAATAATCGTACTATTAGAGAATAGTTCAGGTTATTTAACAAGATGATAAAAATAGATAAAGGAATACAAAACTGCAGTCACAGCAGATACATAATAACAAGTGTAAGAATGCATAAATCATGATAGGAGAATATCATAATAAATAACACATTGTTATGGCCAACATTTATGGCTAACTTCATTTTAGAAAAAAATCACAAGTAAGGTATCTGAATATTAAAATTAAACAAATAAAGCCACAGATATACCTTTGTCCAGTTCCTTTTTGTGGTGTTATGTGGTAAGTTTGAAAAGACGCTTTAATGAGCATATGTAGCATACTGCCGTCCTACAGATTTTAGAGAAAAGCTTTCTCATTAGTTTTAGAGGTATCTGTACTATATATCTGCAGCATGCTGCCATGCCAAAAGGCAGGATGAGGAGGCTGCATAGGAGGAATTCAGAGATATTGCCTGGACATGAACGGTTGGTGTGAGGAAAACGAAAACTCATCTGGACATGAGACTTTGTAGGTACATCAACAAGAAGTGCTTGTACATTAGTAGGAAAAAATTGAACAAGCAAAATGTAGAGTTGTTGCTGAATGGTAAGACTGATTCAGAGCAAGAGGACGCAGATAAAGCCAAAAAAGTGTCCCTATTGCTACTGTCCCTATAATTCTATCTGCATTGTTATTTTCAGCTCTGATAAAGGCAGTTAAGAGAGATTACCCACTGCCAAAATGATACTTGGGTTTCCTGTTGGTTCTTACTTTCTGAGAAAGGAAGATAGTGTATTCATACTCAAATTCTTGATAGGTAACAAGCATTCATCTAATACTGTTGGCCTTCAAAAAAAGGATGTCAGTAAAGAAGTTATGAGAACAACCATGGCTGATTTTGATAGTGCTTTCTCCCAGGTGCAAATGAGTGAGAAAACCTTGGTGAGAAAACCACAGTACTCATGAAAACCTTGGTGAGAAAACCACAGTACTCATGAAAGTTGATGAGGAAGCACTTTCCTGCTGGATGGACATTTCATTAACACCTCTTTTTGAAGGGCAAAAATGACATCCTGGCTGCAGTATGTTGAGGTCTTGACCCTCCTCAAGAAATCATCAAATTACCATCCTCTGTCAAACCTCCCTTTTTGGAAAAGGTGATTAAGGATGCAGTTGCTAAGCAACTTCAAGTACACCTGGACATTTTTATACTTCTTCCAATCTTCAAGTAATGGTTTCCAGACAAGTTCTTATAACGGTGTTAGCTTCACATTTCATAAAACTGCTCTTGGGATACTAATGAAATATTGCTTTAGATCAACTCCATTAATGTTTTTCACATAGACTTCAGTTATTTATGGTTTGAGTCATCTTATGCTAGAAAGGCCGTGTTATTACTACAATTCTATAAAGAACATATGAATATAAAATCAAACTTATTTTACATATATGCATGAGAAGCAAAGCTCACCTTGAAGAACAGATAATTATTCTATTCACATTCATCTCCATGTTTCTCTGCAAATCCCAGATATCCAGTATGCAAATACCCTAGCTTCAGTGAAGAAGAAAGAAAAACTGAAATTGTATTATCATCAGGACTTCAAATAATGAAGCCATGAATATAAAGATCTGTGACAAATGAGTTTCTAATAACAGAGACGTTTCTAATAACGGTAGGAATCAGATTAATGAGAACATAAAGGGGAAGTTTCATGTACATTGTCTAAAGAACTACAGCCTTAAGTTGTCTTTATTGCCTAAAATGAGGAACAATGCAGACTGTGGCTGTCAGAAATTCTTCTGTAGACCTCCAAAACCTCCTGCTTACACAGATCACAGGGCTCAGCTGGGAAAGCGGACTTCAGAAATGAGCTAATTGCCACACCATTTAAACAAACAAAATGGCAAAGAAACTTTCCCCAGAAAACACGTCCAAGTCAGAAACATTCTGATGATATAAAGTATTATATGTTATTTACATAAATAAATGTAGCACTGACATACTGTCTGATGTGAATAAGCTGGTCATCTTTCATGATGTATTTAACTGAAGCAAATATGTAGTTTTCTGTTGCAAAAGGATGTTATTTGTGAAAAAAGATTCTGTTTGGCTCCAGCAAGGCAAAAGGAAGAGGATCAATCTGATACTGGTACGTACAAGTCCTACAAGTAACATTCCTGTGAGAAGCCCAGAGATGTACTATGAAAGGGTTAACAAAAGGTTGTTCTAGGGTGTAATTTCAGCTCTGTTGCCCTCATGTATTGACTTTCTCTGTTATCAAGTTTCTATTACATAACCAGATTTATGCCGCAGCTCCAAGCATCTCCAGCATAAATCAATGAGTGGGAGCAGTCAACAGAGGCAGCCAGAGGAATTGTTTCTGAGTCCCACAGACACTGTGTTCTGAGTCTGAAACTCGAGCAATGCCGGTGAACTTGTGACCGAGCAAAGTGGTGTCAGTGAGGAGCTCAGCCTCTTTTCTGGATCATGCCACACTCTTCTCTGTTGGAGCTGGTGAGGAAGTCACAGCAAAGGCACAGAGGGATGGAGCAGAGTGGACAGAAATCAGGCAACAGCCAAGGCACAAAAGCACTATGAAACCTTTCTTGCTTCTACCACAAATATCACAGCTCCCACTGTTGAAGGGGAAAGTACTTGAACATCTGTTATCCCTTGAGTAGCCTGGCAAAGGGATACTTTTTACTGTTCTCAGCCCTCTTTATCAATTAATTAGGTACTGACAGGCAAACTTAAGTTGCATAAAAGCTAAGTTACTTTTTGTATTATTTGACCGATCATAGAAAATAAAGCTGAACACAGAAAATAAAATAGACAGTTTCTTCGATACCAAGGCTGAGACCAATGGAACAGCTCATTCTTTAATTTCTTCCTGCTTGACTGTCTGCTTCTCTGTCAGCTTCTCTGTATGAGTCTCTTCTGAGGAGCTCTCTTCAGGGTACACATGAAAATATATGGTGCTTTCTGGGTAATAATGAATAAGTAATACTAAAGAGCTAAATATTTTTTGTGCATTAAATGTAAGACATCCTTGTGCTTGTTTGTTACTGGTACAGCATGATCCACTCTGGATTGTTATATCAATTCTATTCTGAAATAACCTTTAGAATATTCCATTAGAATGCAGCATGGTTGGACATGGAACATAAAGATGGATTTGCCTTTTTCACCCACGATGAAATAGAATATATGCATATACCTAAGTCTCTTTACAGTGGCTTACCTTAGCCCCAGTCTTGCGGTCTTGGGGGGAAGTTCTTGGCTTCCACAACATAAATGTAAGAAAAAATGTCAGCCTTTGAGTCTTCACTAACTGGATGGAATGAGAACAAGAGAGAGTGATACAAGATGAAAAATATTTTCACAGACTTTACTGTAGATAAAGAGACTTTCCTTGTATCTTCTCAGCTCCCTCTGTTCTTGGGTGTCTTGAACTGTTCCTAGTGTTTTGCATTACTGATTTCCTGGCGCTTTATATCTCTTACCCAGCACTGTTGTGAGGACACATTCCAGTTATCTATAAATTAATTCCTTTCAGACTGCATGGATTTCCTCTTGGGAAAGAAATACTGCTTTGGGGATGTTTCCACTTGACATTTTCTTATCAAAACTCTTCATTCAAGTAAGTAGATATGAACCCACAATTTCTTCCTGGGCTAGTATGCCTTTGGGCAGTCCCTGGCTGTAATTGCAAAAGTTTCTGTTTTGTTTAGTTGTTTATTTTCTGTCTTTTTATTATTAAAATTATTGTTTTATTTCACAAAGAGAAGCCATGACATTTTCCACAAGCTATAACAGGCATTTGATTGTTCTAGAGTTACAACCAAACCTAATGGTGGATGACTAAAGAAAATAAATTTCCGCACGCTTGATGTTACTAGAAACAATTCCCTTTAAAGAGTATAGTTTGGTATCTGCAGTGATTGATCCTGCTGCCTTTTAATCATGGAAATCTAGCCAGGAATACACTCATGAGCTCCTTTCTCACTTTCTAGGCAGACATTTCAGCTGGTTGCTATTGTACAGTACCATCAGCTTTAAATAGCCTTTCTAAATGGTAAAACTATCAAAAATTGTCAAATTCTTAGAAAAAGCTTTTCTTCAACTAATGAACATTTTTCCATCCAAGGAATTTTTGCAAATAGCATTTATTTCTTGTGCCACTTTCATGTATAGAGGTAAGCAATTTAGAGCCATTGTGCTTCTAGTTTCTTGAATGAAAAGGCAGCAATATAGCTTCTTGTTTTCTGGGACTGTTTCAGGGTGTAGATAACATTTACCCCTAGAAGTTATAAAACTCCATATGTATCAAATGTACATTCTTACACTTGTAGCAGTTTTTCTGGAAATGACATTTTCTTTTTACTGCTATCCAACATCAAGCTGAAAACAGTTCTTAAAAATTAATGGCCTATGCTAAACAGATACTCAAGGATCAGTGTCTAATTTTATCTAGACTACATTATAATAAGTAATTACTTTCTCTCATATCATGTTTATATAGCATGACCAAGTTTAAATACTGGATTAAATACTGGATTTAGTAATTTAGTAATAGCTCCTTGTAGAAAGAGTATCAAACTCATGTTTGAAAACCTGCATAAAAGTTTGTGTTTGTTTAAGCTCCATGTTGATGAACTGGTATCTGCACTAATACAATGGGGAAGTATGTAAACAGAACTATATCGTCTAGCAACTTTTTATACTGTTAGGTTTTAAAAGAAAGTACCAATTCCTTGGAACATTTTTCTGGATTTTCTCAATGTTATTGGTGAGAAACAAACGTACACAGTAATACTGCAAGTGCATCCAGCTCAGGTCTCTGAGCTCCTGAGTTCTGCTCCTCTTGCTGGATGAGTTCGCTAAACACATATCCTGCCAGAAGTGAGATCTCCTTTCTAGCAGAAGCAATGAGATCAAATGTAAAATCCAGTGCTCTGTAATGGGAGCAAAATTTTCAGTATCTGTCCCTCAATCTTTTCTAAAGTTTTCATGGTTTCAGATTATCTTTTCCTCCAAAGAAATGATTCTTGAAATCTGCTCTTGCAGTGGTTACTCCTGGATAAAATACTGAAAAGACAGAGCATGGCTCTCTGTATCAATAACCACTCACTATCAAGAAATTAAGAGCATCCATAATGCTACTTGCCACTTTTTAGCTGCAAAATGCCTTGTAATGATACTGGTTTTACGTATCAGTGTACAGATATCTCACCACCGACCGTAACTCCAATCTAAAATATTCTGTTAAAATATAGAGCAGCAAGATGGTTTCTGCCCTAAGCAAATCACATCTGAATATGACAAATAAGTGATTTAGAAACATAGAGATAAAACATAATATTATTCAGCCTAGAAGATTGTACTCTTACAGAATTAGCAGCTCAATCACTGATGTTGTGGTTGTTCTGGTTCTGTTTTGGCTTTGATAGTGAGTACAGGTAATGTTTGCATATATTTTTTGCATTTTACCATGTGCAAGCAATGTCATTTACAAGAAAAGCAGATCTGGCGTTGCTAATTTTATCAATGACATGGTTATATTTTTATATTTCACTTTGAGTCTTTAACAGGAAAAAAAATCATGGATGGTAGCAGAACAGATGCAAACCTCTCTAGAAGGAAATATGTCTCTGTAGGCATGTATATACATATTCAGTATGTACAATATTTTATACTAACTGCCAGTGCAGTCTTGTCTCCCTGAGCAGCTTCCATAAGAAGTTCCATTGGATTTCCACTACAGTACCAACCAGGCCAGGCAAGTGACATTATAGGAACGTCTCATAGGAATGTGAATGAGATTACATGAGATAATGTCAAAATTTGAGGTACCCAATCCAATCTGGTGCAGCTTGATTTTGAGAAAAACTACACTTGAATCAAAAACTTATAGGCAAAAATCTTCTTTCTTTCTTTCTTTCTTTCTTTTTAAGTTATTACAGAATGCACAAAACACACAATAACAGTCTTGAAATAAAATCAAGATTTGAAACTGCATGACATTGATAACCAGCTCTATTTCTTAACATCCTGGTCAACACAAAAGCATTGACTACATAACACTGTCATATGAATGCTGACAAAATATTTCTATGCTAGAGTTTTTTGATAAATTGAAAAATTGAGAATAGTGGCAGAGGTTTTGAAAAGTTCTCATTTTCAGAGAAATTCTGAAGCCCTGATGCTTTTGATGGCCAAAACTTGGAACTCTTGACAAAACTGATCACTGAAGTGGAAGAATATGAAGAAAAATGTTGATTAGATGAAATAAAATCTCAAAATACTTGAAGGGGAAAATTGGTTCCTGTTATCCTGATCAATCTGAGAGAATAGCTTAGAGCTATTCATACAGTTCCCTTCGGCAAGAGCTCTCAGGGCGCATAAAGAAAACATATATTTCCCTTTCTGGATTTGTGCATAGTGACCACTAATGATTAATTCAAATGTGAGCATAAAATTTGTTTCCATCTGTGACTCACAAAGAAAGACTTTCCATATATGACATTATATTCATCACAGAAGAGGGTCCAACATATCTTTTCTTGATATTGGATGTTGGGGTAAGTTGAAACTATAGTAAAGGCAGTGATAGCTTGAAATGAGATCTAGGGTGTTATTGGTTTTTTGCTTTGTTTTGTTGTGTTTTGTTTTTGTGTTATTTGTTAGTTGTAGGGGAAAAAAATATAAAAAAATTATGTAGACTTAAAATTCTCACCAGACAAATATTAAGAAATGTAATCTATAGTTGCAATTGCTTTTCATTCATTTGCTGTTGTCCTAAATTAAATACTATGAGCAAAAAAAAAAAAAATGGGTAAAACCAGTAAAGAGTTAAGTTCCTGTCTCAATACTAGCACCAGCATGGATTTAAATGGAATTATTAGTAATACTTCCACAACTTAGAAGACGTTACTCTTTTTTTGCTGTCATATCTTGGCTTTTCATAAAGTACTACGCGCAGAGGGCATATACTCCATATTTAGACATCAGACATAAATTAATCAATCTAAACACCAAAGCAATTAAAAGACAAACAAACAAACAAAAACCTAGAATCCCTCTGCACAAATAAATGTGTATTTCTGCACAAAAAAAAATTTGAAGAATTTCTTCCACAAAATCAAAAGTAACAAAGTGGCAGTCAAAAATCTCTGTCTATCCACTGCCCTATCACCAATTCCCCTCTTGCCCTAAGCGAAAGAAAAGCAGAGCAAGGGCAGAAATAAATAAATTTAATAAAATAAGAATTGCTGCTAGCAGTGCTTTCACTCAGTTCCCAGAACGATGAATATTTTTAAATTCTTATTAAAGATGAACTCATGCAGATTCACAGACATTCTGAGGTAATGCACTCCAGATAAGCACGACATTGCATCATTTCAACAGATCTCACAGTGTAAATATTAACTGAGAAATCTACCGTGACATCAGCTTTTACTGAAATCAAAGACTTCAAGGTATGATTACAGTTAAACAGGTCACACAGTCAGATAGACTCACTGGGACATTAAGATGTTCCTGATCTAAAGAACATAAGGCAGGAAACACAAGCCAATTCTTTTAGTGTACAATAACATATAATGTTATATTATGTCTTTAAAAACTCAGTTTAAGTTATGCTTGAGCCAACTGTTTCTGGTTATGGAAAAAACCTAACATGAGGACTGCACATATTTAAATCAAAGTTAAATATTGTGGAAAGAGTATGTAAAATGAGATTTTTCCTCCCTGGACAGGATAAGTAGCAATTAACTGAAATGTGCAAACAAACTGCATTGTTTAAAGACCCTTGCTTTTTTTATGTGCTGCATTTCATATTTGGAAGAACATGAGAAATCTCATCATTCTGATGCCTATTTTTGAAAAATAAACTCTGGAAGAGAATATGGCATGTAAACATATGCTTATTTCCTTGGGAGAGCCAAGATTGCTCCTGGAGGTATTGCTTGCTTGTCTTTATTTTAATAGAGTCCTGACCTGAACCGACAACAACTGCTTCCAGCAATGCCTGTGGTTCTTCCCTCTCCCAGAGAGGACTGGGTGTGAGATGGAGAGTTTTATTTAGGTAGGACACACAGATGTTTTGAAATATAAATACTATTCCATTTACAATTTAGGAAAAGCTGCTTAAAGCTGAACTATAAGGAAAACTCCATAAAAGCTGACAGACTTACTGGCTAGAGAGACAAAGACATTTCTTGACCTTTTTTTTTTTTTTTTTTTTTTTTTTGGTTGACTGGTTTGGTTTGTTGTTTTTTTTATTTGTTTGTTTTTCTGGACAAGTTCCTGTTTTTCCTCTAAAGATGTGTGCTGGGATAATCTTCAGAAATGGATCTGGATGGGTTCTCTGAGCATTGTTACTAGAAAAGAGAGCCACACCTGAATCCAGATTTTTAACCTGTTTGTTTCCTTGTTGTGCATTATATGCCATACATATGTGACATCATCATTTTGCTGGGCCAGCCCTGGTATTTGCTTGCACTTGAGGAGTAAATCCACTGTCTCCTTTCACTTCCGAGTTTGATAAGTGATTTTGTTTCCTATTTGCTAAGTCCTCTTTTTACTTCATAGTGCTACCAAGAAAGCTGGAAAAGAGTTTTTGGTGACACCCTATCTTAATGCTCATTTTCTGGATTATCTAAAGCTGTGTTTTGTAGTACAAATAAATGGAACATGAGAATGATTGTGCCCCTATCCTCCAATTTTGCCACTGTCTGCAGGTGGAGTTTTATCTATCCTCCAGCTGTTTATGGTGACCCTGTAAAGGGCTCAGCAGTTTCTGAGCATGACAACACAAGGAATTCCACTTAGACTGTGCAAAGACTCATCTCTACTAATTTTCTGAAATGCGTAATTGTGTAAAGAGGTCAGCATTTGAGTTATTTGTTTTTGCTTATTCCTAAAGGAAATCTTATCCATGGAGGGAAGAGGCACTAAATATATTTGTATCTGATGGAATTTTTTGTTTATTTAACAAAAATAAAGAAAAAGGAAATCATCTCTTACCGAGCTTCCTCAAAAGCTAGTTTAATTTTCCAAGAAAAGCTCTGTATCTGTTTCCAAACTTTATCTTGGTGTTAGCTGTCTATAAGAAAAACTGGCCTATTTATTTAAGCTCAGTCATTGTACACGAAATGAAAGCTTTTATTGTATCACATTACATATATGGTGAGGTAGGAGTGAGAGTGTATAAAAGAAGCCCAGTATCTACATTTGTTCATTCATTGCATCACCGTATTTAATTGCCTATTCACGTGAAACAATAATGCTTTTGTTAAATCTGGTGTTTAAAATCTAGTCTACCATGTAATTCTCATTGAACAGTCTACCTTATTTTCCTTTCCTTAGTGCCTACTTGACACTTTGTAGAGATATGGAAGAATCTTACTATTTGACTTAACATCTGTTTGGGATACACTTTGCCAAGGAAGAAGGGATAATAATGTAGTGTGAAAAGAAATGTGCATGGGTGTCACATGCCTAACTATGGTAGAAGTGACATGCTTAATGCCACTGAGCTTCATTTGTTACTAGTGTGCCAAGAGGTCTCTTTTGTGCACTCTGAATCTTAACAATGTCAATGTACTTATCAAAGTTCGTTGGCATGCCAATTGATTACACAGCAGCATGTACCGGTGCTAAAACTTGCTAAAATACTACATTTGTGTCTAGCTGATCTAAATCCCTTCAGGCTTAAAACATAGGAAAAATATAGCTATTAGAATTCATAAATAGTCTGGAGAGAAGGACACTTTCAATTCTGGAGGTTACTGTCAGGCAGCTCAACTTCTTTTGCCTGGCTTTCTGTTATGAGTTCTGAAGTAAAAAGTGGTACTGCTTAGAGAATGATTCTACAAAAAATAGCCAACTATCTAGCTCTCTATTTCTGTGCCTGGTATCTTTTCTCCAAAAACTACATTTTGACCTTCTGGAGCAGAAGCTGAGGGAGTAAAAACCAGGGGAAGTAGCTTGAACTGAGGTGAGGCCCAGCAGCAGTGGAAAGATCCTCACAGGGACAGACTCTCAACCATGGCACCATCCCAGCACACAGGCAGTTGTGCCATGGGACAGCATTTATTTCTAAAATTTTCCCCCCATCCAGTTTCTTTTATTGTAGCATCTTACTGTGCATTTATTTATGTAGGTATATCTGTAACTTAAGTCCACAATTAACTTAAGGAAAAAAGCAAGAATATTTATATAAAATACTAGTTTAAGTATTTACTGATGAGGAAAAATGTCCAGAATAATGCTCACTTATAATAGTGAGATGTGCACACACACACTCAAACCCAGAGTGTGCAAAGAAACGAATTTTTATACAAAATATCATATGTCTCAATTTGCCACAAATCCATATAAACTAAAAGTGAATAAATATGCAACAGCCATAAATAGGATGAATGGATATCGTTAATAATAATAATAAAAAGTTTTACTTTTCTGGGCTGTGAGTGCTGAGCTGCAGGAAAGCATATGTTCACTGAGCAGAATGGCCAAGAAGCAAACCTTGCTGGGACAGGGGCTGAAGTTTGTGGTCATCTTCAGCTCATTGGAAATGAAATCTCTCCATGTAACTGTAAAAAAAGATTTAATGAATACATTAGTCAGATCCTAGAAGTGAGTAAATTGGTATAGGGGATTATAAAAGTGTTCTCACTACCCAGGCATGTATCTCAGATTGTTAACTGCATTTCAAAGTGAAGAGAAAGAGCAGTGTCTAAAGGGGAGCTGTAAGAAAGAAGGGGACAGACTCCTAAGCAGTGTCTGTTGTGATGGAACAATGGGAAATGGTTTCAAACTAATTTGTCCTGTTCCTGGAGACACTCAAAGTCAGGCTGGATGGGTTTCTGACTACCTGGTCCAGTTGTAGGTGTCCTTGTTCATTGCAAGGAAGCTAGGCTAGATGGGCTTTAAAAGTCCTTTTCAACTCAAACAGTTCTATGATCTTCTGACTCCACTGGTGTTGACAAAAATCTTATAGTGCTTATTACTTGACTATCACCACATCCAAATGAACATGTTTCTTGGGAACTGGATGAGAAGCACATCCTCTTTTCTGCCTCCTTATCCTGAGCAAGGGTGCAGCGCAGAAGTGAGTCACTCATACAGCAGCAGCACTTCCCAGCCTGTGTCCATAACACCACTGATGGTCTATACAGCAAAAGGAGGATGACTGGAGAAAGACTGAAAACCTCAGCATAATTCACATTTATGTGGATCTTCTACTTGCAAGAAAGTGCATGATTGACATGTGAAAAAAATAAAAGTGGTAAACTAATATTTATAATTCTTTCTCCGTTTTTAGTATGCAAGAGAAAAAATATCCAGTATACAATTCACAAAATGATCATTTTCAAGTTTCTTTCCCCTCTCTCCTGGAGGAAATTATTAATCACTCTCTGGTTTGCTTTTTCCGTTTCACTGGGCTTTTTTTGATGCTTGTTTGTTTGCTTGTTTGTTTGCTTGTTTGTTTGTTTGTTTTTGCCTGGTTCTTCCTACTTGAAAGAAAATTAAAAGGTCAAAAGAGAACATTTTAAATGTGATGTTTTTAAAATCTCTAAGGAAATGCTTATAGCTTAATTCCAGGCACAGGTTTTGTCAGTAATAACTGAAAAAAGAAAAAACAAAAAAAAATTAGCATAAAGAAATGACAATAAGTCACAGGAACTTTAAATACTTTTTGATATTCCAATTTTTCTCTGGGAGTATGAGTAATACGAGGGAAAACTTATTCCTGATAGTAATCTTACTGAGATCAACAGCAGTAATTCTTGAAAAACTTCTAGTTAACATAGACAATGTTTGAATGTTTAGGTCCTAAATTTAGCTCATTTACTTCGTAATAGCATTGCACTCACTCCTTGAGACCTACAATTTGATCACAAATCAAGTGCTTTGTCCAAGTATTTATTTTTATTCTAAGATCATTTTTCTTTAGGATCATGTTAAACTGCTAGAAATCAGGCTGCCCTATTAAAAGTTCTTTCTTTAATACACTTATTAAAAGACTTCTGCAAATCTTTCCTTCTTTTTTGTGGAAGAAGGCACTTAATTCCTATGTACCCATGTTAAGATTCTCTGATTTCTTTTTTTTTCTCTATAGGTTTTAATTTAAAGCTTGCGCTAGTATTTTTGTTGGCTTGCTGTGCCAGCCCCAACTGTAACATCCTTTTCCAAAACGCCCACACAATGAATGCTACTCAACCATAAAGAATTGAATTTAAGTAATGTAAACTTGACACTAACATCAGATTTAAGGGTTTGGCTTAAATTTATAAACACAAGGAAATTCCTGGCCCTGTAAATTAAAGTTGAAAAAGGTTCATTCATCCTTTCATTCGCAGAGATTACAATGCTATCAGTCTATTTTTTTAGCCCACCAGTTCTAGCTCTGATTTTTCTTCCTTACTCGAAGTCAATCAGTGCTATCAAAGACAGTTTTGTGTGAGTGAATGATTTTTTGAGGAGTAACATCATTTTATTTGAAAGGAAAAAAAAATCTATGAATTTAGGAATTCTGAAAGTCTCGTGATGTACTTAAAATAACCAAACAGTAATCAAAATCTGCTGTACTGTGAAGAATAAGGTGTGTTGAAAAATACAGATTTATTGGCAGGACAGGATCTTTACCTGAAAGAACTAAGTTCTGAGAGTTTCCATGAGCACCTTCCCCCATGCAAACTGGAAGAGAGCTTGCAGGGTCAGCCCCAGAGCTGGCCTCAGCCCTGCGCTGTGCTTCTTTCATGGCCAGGCTTTCCTGGGGCGTTTCAGTTTGCAAACCATTAGTGGGCAGACTGCAAGCCTTCTGTGGAGCTACTGCAATCTCGTGACCGATGCTGGACAGAAGTGACTCTTTCTGAAGTAACAAGATGTATAGAAGGTGAGGGATTTATGCATGCTGCTAGATAGATGAATATTTAGATAGATAGATAGATAGATAGATAGATAGATAAAGGGGTGATTAGTTGAGGCTCCTGAATAACCTGCCAATCGATCTATTTTTAAAGCCTGCTGAAATATCCAGTTCCTACACAAATACTGAAAATTAAATCTCATTATAGCACATGTATGCATACATTCTGTACGTCAAAACACAAACACAGAACCTTTGGTGGAAGGAAAAATGATGTTAATGAAGTAGATAGAAGAAAATGTATTTATTTGAAATGTTATTTTAATATTAGCTTTTATTCTGAGAGAAAACTTTGAAATCACAAAGCTAGTGGATCCGTAATGGCAGTGCTGACAGACACATTGTGCTCCCCATGCAGAAATGATGATGATGGTCAGATTATACATAAAAATGTGTAAATAAAATATATTCCATGGACAACAGCTTCCAAAATACAAGGCTGATTTGGAATAACGGGCCATATTTTGGAAAATTATGGATTTTTTAACAGATTTATGCTTATGAGGAATCTGAAGCATTGACACTTTAAAGGTTTGAGAGATGGGGAACTGAGCAGAGAAAAATACTCTTACTCTCATAGTAATTGAAAATAGTCATAAGAATAAATGAGTAACACTACATAGATTGGCTTTCTTTTGTTGTAAAAAAAAAATACTCAGATCCTTATGCTAAACTTTTAAGCTCTATAAGTGCCTATTATGGACCAATTCTTTTAGAAATTTCTGCAGTTTTACTATTATTTTACTAAAGAAAGAAGTTAATGATCTCCCAGCAGTTCCTGTAGTTTCCTACAATACCTCAGACTAGAGAAAGAAATTTCAATGGCAAGGCAGAAAAGAAGCCTAGCAGGGAAGAAGTCTACAATGGTTGCTGATTTTTCATATCCATTTGTTTTGGTTTTTGTTCTGGCACTGAACCACCTTCAGCTCTGACTTCAGCAGAGTTAGTATTTTCTCTCAGCAGAGAAACACAAACAAAACATGGTATGGCAACCTGAAGCCTGACTGCCGTTACTGATGCCTGAACAGTGCAAGAAATGCGTGCCGTTCCATGGCTCTGATTTCAGGACAGCGCAGGAGATGCAAAGCAGATTAAATCCCCCAGAGTGATTCACTACCATTTGGTCTGTCCTTTTCAGCTCGGGAGGATGCTGAGGTCTACGGGAGCTCCCCCACCACAGCCCTGCCTTTCCCGCAGCCCTGCCGCTCCGCAATAAAAGAGGGATGCCACACCGCCTAAATGCAGCAGGATAGTCAATGTAGCCGTCCACATTCTCAGCCTCAGTGCAATGCTCCATGGCAACAAGGTGAGACGGCAGAGGTTACCCGAACAGCTGCTTCCTAAGCCAGAAATTCCAGGCATTGAAAACCATCTGTCTATACATTCACAAATGTATATAAGGGCAATCTATCAGGCTGCGGCACTGCAGCTGCCACTCCATCAGGCCTGCTTCCTTTCTCGACGCTGAACAATAAGAGCTAGTTCTTCACTTTGTGTCACACAGAATGGCTGATTTGATTAAGTCCCCAACTCTCATTATGCTAGGTAGGGGTGTAGAATTTCAATGATAATCCATAATGCATGACCAGTTTGTTGCCATGGCAACATAAATTCAAGGTTACTAGCTCAGACGCATAATTGGGTGTGCATTGAGTGCTGAAGAAGGGCTGTTAAAATTCTTGTCATAGAAGAGTAGCATCCATCATAGTGTCTGAAATTGCAAAGTACTCATAATCAGAAAGAAAAATCCTTGGAGAAAAATGTTAATAAAATAACGATTACATCTAATATCATTGTTTAAGTTTAAAAAACCAAAGTGGTTAAAGTATTTTAGTTAATAAGAGCTGAAAAGGCAACTCATTAAACACAGAAGACTTCAGTTGAACATGCCCCACCCCCCAATATTTGCATTGTAAGATGGACTCAGAGCAGCTCAGCTCTGAATCTGCCTGATTAGCTTGGGATCTAATCCATATGATACAGTAAAAGATGACGCTTCGCACGCAGACGGCACAGTCTTATAGCCATCGTTTGTCCAGTTTGATCATGTGTGGGTAAACACAGCTTTAAAATTAGCTGCATTAAAGATAAGAGGACTTTTGCATGCTGATTTATTTATTTTTAATTTTTTAGTTGTTGCCCTGAATTATTGCACTATACAGCAGCCATTTTAACTACCCAAGATGAAATAGGTAAGGTCAAATTGAACAGATGGAAAGAAGACATTTGAAATCAGACTGAGAAAAGCTCTAGCATATATATTGTAGGGACTAATCTTTCTCCAGCAGATGGATGGAATAGATGACCTAAAGAGGCTTCTTTCTTTTCTTTTTCTTTTTCTTTTTCTTTTTTTTTTTTTTTCCTTTTTCTCATGTCTATGCATTTGTGACTGCAACATACCTGAAAACTGGTATTCAATGTGTGATTTCAATGTATGGGGAAGGGATTGATTCTTGCTTTTTAAAAAATATTCTGATATAACATCTCTTCTGTCTTCCTTTAATGTTAGCAAGATAAATGTGACGTTTGTATTACTTATTCTCTAGCAGGTCTTGTTTTGATGACCATCTTTACTAGTAAGGAAGAATAGGCAAATGAGATTTTACATGAGCACTTCCAAGATGTCATGGGCTTAAGCCTGGCATGCCAGTCCATGAGCAAATATCATTTCTAAATGAATATTTTCCTCAGCTCCAACCCCATTTTCCTTAATATTGTCTGACTTGTGTGTGTCTTCTTTATAGCCTTGGAGAATACAAGCTGCGAAGCTTCAGCATGTTGTTTTATTTATAATGATTTCTAGTAGAGTTTGACATTATTTCGATTTATGTTTCTGTAATCATATTAGGAGAGTTTTGTTAAAAGGATGAAACCTCATTTTCTGATTTCTGAATCAAACTTGCCCCTTGCTTCTGGGACTACATTTCTAATTGTGTTGGAGATGCTCATGATTTGTTGACTGAATTGCTTAAAACTAACAATAGAAAATTCCCATTAAATGGAAGGAGAAAGACTCAGTAAAGAAAACAACATTCCAGCATGAATTTTCTGCAAAGATTAAACTAATCTGTTTGGGCTATCCAGAATTCAGATCACACAGTCTTCTAATCTACTCCACATTTACATTTTGCAAACAGAATTTAGTATAAGTAAAATTAAGATTAGAAAAATACAGTGAATGGAAAAAGAATAATGTAAAGTGGTGCTGTATTTTTGTATGTTTTTGGTAGGTTTATTTCTGAAAACACTAAATTTCCAGATTATTGTGTTTTTTTTAAAATGTATTATTTTCATGAGGTTAGAAAGTACAGGGACTAACTTGATTTTTTTATAATTTATGTTTTTTGGGGAACCTACAGCTCCTTTTCCGAACAAGTGAGTCAAAGTAATGTTGTCTTGTCAGCATTTTAAAATCGTTGAGATATGCACCCAATTTCCACTGCAGAAAAGTGTGCTGGATCACAAACCTATATGTACCTCGTAGGCAGCAGGTTTTTTCACACAAACGAGAAACAGCAAGATCAGGTCCTGTAGCAATGGAGGTTACAGTTGTATCATGTGGAATTCATTTCCATCTGTGTGTAAGACCTGGTTTTCTGTATAAAAACATATAGTATTTCTCAATATCAAGACAGAACTGTATGTTCAGTGATGTGTTTTATTTCAACACAGTTTGGTTTAATATGAAGCTTGCAAATATCGCATCTGGAGGTGTATTCTCCTCTTGATGTGCACATGTAATTCCAATTAACATTAAGAATGTTAATGAGAATATGCCCCTCTAGGGGCTGGAGAGGGGGAGGTGAGGGAGCAGGTTTGTAGTTCTGATTTAAATAACAAGTGACTTTTGTGGAGAATACCAGCATGTGGTCTTATGCTCTTATATTGTGGAAATGCAGTGGCTCTGAATGAAAGCGCACAATTTATACATTGATGCTCAGTGATGCTTAGCCAAGTGAACCCGTTGTTGGGGGCAAATATTAAATCCCAACGTGCCTTCTCCAGGCATAAGCATTTTTTTTAAAATGTTTGGTTCTCTTTTTTTTTTTTTCGTGCAAAAGTGTAAAAGTCTCTACTGAGAAGGAATGAATTCTAATTTTGTGACTTTTTTTTTTTTTAAAAAGATTAGTTTAGTTTGAAGGAGCAAGCCATTTGATGACTTGTTGTTTCTCAAGCATGTAGAATGTATTGAACAGCTTTCAAGGCCTTAAGTAGTAATGTGCTTCTGTATTTTGAGTAATTTTCTTGATGTTCTTCTAATGTTCAAGGAAGAAGCGCGTTTAACATCAGATTTCTAAATAACAGCAGCAATCAACTAAAAACAGCTATGAAATCATTATCTTTCCTTTGGTAGTGTAACGTCTCTGGTGATATTTTGAGGAATTCTGTGTAAATGAAGAGTAACTATATCACTTCCACTTGTGAAAATGGAAGGTGACACTGTGAAGAGGATTTTAAGTCAAGAAAGTATGCAATATACATTTTATAATTGCAGGCAAATGTAGTTAATATATTAGATGGAATTCCCATTTCATTTTACCAGATGAAAATAGAACCAGTGATTATGTGTGGAATATAAAATATTCTCACACATTATTCAACCAGAGAACAAAACCAAAATGCTACAAAGAGGGAAAGAAATGTAGAGGAGAAAAAAAAAAAAAAAAAAAAAAAAAATATATATGTAAAACCATTTATTGTCCAAAAAAATAATGTTTTGTTTTGTTTTATTTTCATGTAATGGTAATTGTAAGATTTAAAAATGACCTAGAAATAAAAAGATGTATTAGTGTTTGATCCCCCATCCAACTCTTTTCTTACCAGTGACAGAAGAAGATACCCTAAACAATATAATATATTATCTGTTTTGTCAATTCTTTCTGCATAAACTTGCTGCATGCCTTTTCAATTTACCCATGGAGGAGTGCTGTTCATTTTGTTGATCTGACACGTCACATTTCATTGTGTTGATTTCAATGCAAGTGCTATCGTAGGATGTGCAACATGCAGCCAGCAGGATACATTAAAAATGTAATGTGAAAACATGCGCTTTATACCTGCTTTTTTACCATGATGCATTTTAGGTCAAACAGCAGAAAAGCCACTGCTTGAACCCTATCTTGTACATTTTCTGTACTCGTCTTAGTATTTGTAAAATGCACATTTTGGACATTCTCAGTGTTGCATTCAAAATGAATAAATGTTGCATACCTTGACATTCCAACTTATTCAGGTTATATGTATTCTTGGTTATATGGGTAACTTGAGTATTTTAATAAGACTGATATAGGCAATAAGAAATATCCATGTGCCTGGGGAATATAATCTCAGCCTTACATTTGTCCTTCTCCCACCTCCCCAAAGAGTTCTGCGTGAAATCTATTTTTTCTTTTCTTTTCTTTTCTTTTCTTTTCTTTTCTTTTCTTTTCTTTTCTTTTCTTTTCTTTTCTTTTCTTTTCTTTTCTTTTCTTTTCCTTTCTTTTCCTTTCTTTTCCTTTCTTTTCCTTTCTTTTCTTTTCTTTTCTTTTCTTTTCTTTTCTTTTCTTTTTCTTTTCTTTTCTTTTCTTTTCTTTTCTTTTCTTTTTTAAGAAAATGTATTATGTACAGGCTAGTGTAAATGTTCATTCAGTCCTGGCTCTCAGCCCATTTGTATACAAGATAAGAGGAGGTGGGAATTGTAAGCAGGCATGATGGGAAAACCAGGACTATTATTAGCAAACGCAGGTGAGTGAATCTGTTTAGGAAACGCAAGGATAGAGTAATTTTTTTTTAATAAGAGGTTTTCACCCCATTAATCTATCTCTTCAAGTTTAAAAAAAAAAAAAAAAAAAAAAGAATAGTATTTAGCTATGATGTGCCTATGCATTTATTTCAGAGCAGCTGGGGGAGGTTTGAAGAAAATATCACTCATTAAATCAGATGAATAGAATGAAGAAAACAAAAGCAATTTAAACAGATTAATGGAAAATAAACACAAAGTCTAATGGTTGATTACATGTTAAAGCTTTTCCCACGTATTGAAAGGGGACACGTGTAAGAGCACAAATCAGGAAGCAGGCTGCTCCCAGTTCTCATTGTGCAAATCCAAGGAAATTTCATTAGAGTCTATAGCAGCATTACAGAAAAGATCAGAAATTGTATGTCTGGTTCTGTCAGCCCTGCTAACTTGATTTCATTAGACATAAAAAATTTTAATAACTTATCTCCATAGAAGAACAAAAAACATTATCAGAAAAGCAGCATGTTCAAAAAAGTATTTAAAAATCAAGACAAATGACAAGTCTTTCATTAAGATTTGAGCAGATCTTCCTGCCAGTGACAATTTGTGATAATAAATGCATATGCACACACACAAACACACACACGCATTATCTTTCCATCACATTTCAGAGACTAAAGCATTAAAATATTAGGAAAATAAATATAGAAACACATAAAAAAGTATTTCCTTTCATTCAAAATCATGACCCTGAAGACAATTTTTTTATTAAATCAGCTTCAACCTGAGTTTGCAAATCAGTAAGAGGAAGTTGTGGTATGCTTACAAACTATCTGTCCTCTTGGACTGAATATAAGAAAGCAGACCTGTAGTGCTGATGATACTTGTGCTGTTGTCTTGTCTCAGATTTGCCTGTTAATATATTGCATTTCAGGAACTATTTTATTTTTCAAAACACTCTTCAATAAAGAAGAAATCGCTGAATGAGAAAAAGGCGTGACAAGGATGAAATTCTCTGACCTGTGTTCTGAAAAAGGTCACATTGGTGGTCATAATCTATTAAATCAGGAAATGTAATGCACATTCTTTAGGTGTTTCAAGGATCAGTGTCATTGTGATTTCCAAAAATATTCAGCACTACCTTGTATGATGAGCAACAATCACAACTCCTCATAATATTGGACTTGTCTTGAGGTGACTGAAATGGGTCAGTAAGTTAAATAATATGTGCACAGGAGCTCTGAAAAAAAAAAAAAAAAAAAAAAAAAATCAGAGTAATTATTTTGTTTCCTGAAGACAGAGCTAGTAGCCTATCATTATTGTTTGAAAAATCAGAAGGGAAGGCCAACTATCTTTTTCTTTCATTTAAATCTTTTCTAATTTTTGTCTAAGTTTAAAATCTGTGGTATATTCACCATGAGCACCAATGACATTGTGAGAGTGATATCTGATCCTTTCTACAGTCCATGGCTTCTCCTGCTCCTGTTCAGGGATCAAAAGCCTAGCCCAAAATAGATTTCCTATCAAAACTGCTTTCCTATCTGTTCAACTGTTTCAGTTAAGGATGTGACTTACTTTTAAACATTATGCACAGCCCATTTGAACTTTCAGTGTGGATATGTGTAATAATACCTGTATGGCCTCTTCTTTATCTGTTCGACAGTAGAGCTACCTATCCTGGTACAATCACTTTATATCATTATAGCTGGGTTTGCAGAGGGGAAGGTGGGATGTGACCTGCACTTATGCTACTTTCAATGAACTACATGTTTAAAGCAACGCAAACTCTTTGTTTATACGGGGCTTCAGGCCTAGGAGAATTATGAATGAGTCATTTACAGTGTCTTTTGAGCAAATTGTTCCAAGAACAAACCCCACTCCTTGCCCAAACACCTAATTAATGAAGGCCAGAACATTCTGATTATGATGGAGGGCACAGCACGTGCTGAAGGGATTCTACTCAGACTTTAGCTGATGCAACTGAGCACCTACAACCTTGTTTTCCCCTTGCCACGCTCAAGCAAAGGTGTTTCATCATAATGGGAATTATTCCCAAGTCAATTTTCACAAGTTTTTGCTTTGTGTCCCCTTTCAATCCACATGATCACAGTAATATTTAACAGTGAAGGGGAAAAAATGAGAAGAGACTGTTTTACTGTTTTATTACCTTCTGGCTCAAAAGAGTTTGAAAATATTTTGCTCTGCCTTTGCAAATATTAAGGGCTGTTCTGCAAAGAACAAGAAGGGAGATGTTATACTGAAAACTCAGATGTTTTAAAAGTTTTTCATGACAGAAGCAATTAAAATGAAATAAAAATAATAACACAGCATTTGAATAATAATGCATATCCCAAAGCACTTCACAAGTAGGTCAGTACCATTATAGATATTTGTTTGTTGCTTACTTTAGTGGCAATGGTTTAAGACCAAAAAACAGTTTAGCTCTGTCTCCTCTCTTTGTGTCATGTCTGACAAAAATGATATTTTCTGTGGAGTTTCTTGATGCTGAATACCCGGACATGCAAAGCACAATGTCTAATTTCAACTTCAGCTACACAAAGTATCAATGTTTTTTTCAGTGTTTTGGTTTGTTTTTTGTTTTGTTTTGTTTTTTCTTTTTCTTTTTTTTTTTTTCTTTTTTCTTTTTTTTCCAGTAATGTTAACATTGGAAACAAGAATAAAATGGTTAATCATTCTCCCTTCTATTTATACGCTCCCTTCAAGTACTGGAAGGCCACAATGAGGTCTCTCCAGAGCCTTCTCTTCTGCAAGCTAAACAATTCCAGTTCCCTCAACCTTTCCTCATAGGAGAGGTGCTCCAGCCCACTGATCATCTCAGTGGCTCTCCTCTGGACCCGCTCCAAGAGCTCCACATCCTTTCTCTACTGGGGGCCCCAGGCCTGGATGCAGTACCCCAGATGTGGCCTCACAAGAGCCGAGTAGAGGGGGACAATCACCTCCCTCTCCCTGCTGGCCACTCCTTTGTTAATGCAGCTCAGAATACAGTTGGCCTTCCAAGCTGCAAGCACACACTGCTGGCTCATGTCTAGCTTCTCAATTACCAGGACCCCCAAGTCATTCTCCACAGGGCTGCTCTCAAGGAGATCTTCCCCCAGTCTGTATAAATACTTGGGATTGCCCCCACCCAATTGCAGCACCCTGCACTTGGTCTTATTGAACCTCATTAGGTTTTCATGGGCCCAGTTCTCCAGCCTGTCCAGGTCCCTCTGGATGGGTTCCCTTCCATTCAATGTATCGACTGCACCACGCAGCTTGGTGTCATCCACAAACTTGCTGAGGGTGCACTCGTTGCCACTGTCTATGTCATTGATGAAGATGTTGAAGAGCACTGATCCCAAGACCAACCCCTGAGGGATTCTGCTTGTGACCAACCTCCACTCTGATACAGAACCATTGATCACAACCCTTTGGCTGTGTTCAGCCAGCCAATTCCTAATCCATCCAACAGTCCATCTTTCAAGTCCACACTTCTCCAATTTAGAGAGAATGATGTGGTGAGGGACCATGTCAAAGGCCTTGCAGAAGTGCAGGTATATGACATCTACTGCCCTTCCCCTGTCCACCAAAGCTGTCACTCCATCTTAGAAGGCCACTAAAAGGTCAGGCATGATCTGCCTTTGGTGAAGCCATGGTGGCTGTCTTGAATCACCTCTTTATCTCGTATGTGCCTTAACATAGCTTCTAGGAGGATCTGCTCCATGATCTTCTCTGGCACAGAGGTGAGGCTCACCTGCCTGTAGTTCCCAGGGTCTTCCTTTCTCCCTTCCCTTAAAAATGGGAGTAATGTTTCCTTTTTTCCGGTCACCGGGGACTTCACCAGACAGCCATGATTTTTCAAATATGATGGAGAGCAGCTCAGCAACCACATCAGCCATCTCTTTCAAAACCCTAGGATGGATATCATCTGGCCCCATGGACTTATACACGTTCAATTTTGTGAGGAGGACTCAGACTTGTTGTACTGTTACAGTGGGACAGAAACCACTCCCCACACCCTCACCTAGAGGATCATGGTCCTGGCAGACACGGGAAACCTGACCATCTGTGAAGACTGAGGCAAAGCATTCATTGAGTACCTCAGCTTTTTTTATGTCTGAGGAAGCCAGCTCCCCATTACCTTTCATCAGGGGAGGAACACTCTCCTTGGTCTGTCTCTTCCTGCCTATGTATCTGTAGAACCCCTTCTTGTTATTTTTCACTTCCCAATAGTACCCTTGATGTTGTGAGATGTGGGGATGTGCATCTTCTGCAAGACAGAAACCATGGATAGCATAGCATAAGAAGTCATATAGAGAAAAGGAAGTCAGTTTCTCATACCAACATCAGTATTCCTATCCTACTAAGAGCTTTCATTGGATGATATTTAACTCAGATAATTACCCTTCTAGTTGACATTATCCAAAGGAAATCACAATTTCACTATGCCAAAAAGAGAAGCTAAATGGCTAACTATTTCACTCCATACCCTTCAACTGATTTTTCAGCTGATAATTTAAAGCAGAATATTCACTCCAGTCTTCATACAAGTGAATGTGGAATCATTCTTGTGCTTTTTATTTGATTCTCCTGAAAACAGAAAAAATGTATCATTGAAAAACTGTTAAACAGCAAATCCCTGTCTTCTACACATTTCCTGGGCCTTGGATTAATTAAATTCAGAAATCTCACCTCTTCCTTTTGAGTTACACCCTATGCAATATGGGTTTCATTGTTCTGTTGTGGGATCAGAACATCCTGTGGTACAGCCACCCCACTCTGAAGTGCAGGTGCTGCTTTTGCATGATCACACATTTTCTGTTACACACCAAAAGGCTGTGCTGCCATTCAACAAGACCTGGACAGACTGCAGAGCTGGGTAGAGAGGAACCTTCTGGAGTTCAATGAGAGCACATGTATTGTCCTTCATCTGTAGAGGAATAACCACACCCATCAGTACGGGATAGGGGATGACCTGCTGGAAAGGAGCTCTGCAGAGAAGGATTTGATGGTCCTGGTGGACAACAGGTTGACCATGGGCCAGCAGTGTGCCAAGAAGGCCAATGGCATCCTTGGGTGCATTAATAAGAACATGTCCAGAGAGTGAGAGAGATGATCCTTCCCCTCTACTCTGCCTTGGTGAGGCTGTATCTGGAGCGTTGTATCCAGTTCTGGGCTCCTCCAGTAAAGAAACACAGGGAACTTCTAGAGAAAGTCCAGTGGAGGGCCACAAAGATAACTGCAGCCTGGATCATCTCCATTATGAGGAAAGGCTGAGAGACCTGGGGCTGTTCAGCTTGGATAGGAAAAGATTGAGAGAGGATCATATCAATGCTTATAAGCATCTAAGGGCAGGAGTCAAATTGATGGGGCCGGGCTTTTTTAGTGATGCCTAGTGAGAGAACAAGGGGCAAACTGGAACACAGGAAAGTCTAAATAAACATGAGGAAAACATTCTTTACTGTGAGGTTGACAGAGCACTAGAACTGGCTGCCCAGAAAGATCATGGAGTCTTCTTCTGTGGAGATATTCAAAAGCCTCTTGGATGCTTTCCTGAGCAATTTGCTGCAGGGAGCCTGCTTTAACAGATTTGGACTTGTTGATCTCCAGAGGTCCCTTCAAATCCTATGATTCTGTGATTCTATGAAATAAAAATACATCATATAGGACTGTCTAATCAGTTTTTTAAATCTTTATCTCTAATACTGCATTAATTTCCCTTGTCTTAACTACAAAACAAACAAACAAACAAAAAAAAAAACTTGGTCAACTGCCAGTCTTCTGTTGTGCTGTGAAGACTGCCTGTATGATCACTATAGTTTTTCTTCTATTTTTGCCTCTCAAGTCCCTCCACAAAGTTGTATTGTCTCTTCTATTACTCTTACTTGGAGAGATTATCAGAAAAGAAACCTTCATTAACTTAATATCTGTACGCAAAGTAAAAGTCTGAGATGTTTTATTCTCTAATAATAATAACTGTAGGATACCCAGCACCACTGTAGCTATTTGTTGCTCAAAGAAAGCTTTTGTATGAAAATTAACATTTTTTTCCCTACTTTGCACAGAGTTCTGACTGGAGACATCCAAAGGTGCCTGAGTTTAAATTTTTTTTATGATTCTCTAAGTAAGATAAAAATCATGAAGGGTTGACTCTTTTTTCTCTGTGAAATGCAGGAAAGGCTGACAATCACTGTTTTAGTCTCCTGGGGTAGGTTTTACCTTATTTAACTTAACATACATAAAAAGGGTTTCTATTCCTAAGCCAGTCATCCTTGAATCTGTTTGGTCACAGGAGAGAAAGAAAAACCTCCAGAAAAGTGTTCATCATATTTCTCATATATTTAGCATGTGTTGAACTGGGCACCTGTTTCTTCCCAGCATCAGTACAAGAATTGTATGTAACCAACTTTCAGATCCTTGAGCTAAGATGAATCTTATTAGAATTACCCATTTTTCAGAAACATATTCCCCTTGATTAGCTAAATTTCCCTGGTGATAAATTTTTACCTTCAAGCTGCCTACATCTTTCAGCAAAACCTAAAAGGAACAAATCAGACAATTGAGGTACAGCAGAGATATTTTACCCAGACATAAAACTTACATAAAAAATGACAAGCCACATTCTTATAACTTTCTTCATTGACAAAACTGGAGAAAATAATAATAGTAACAATAACAACAACAACAACAATAATAATAATATTTTTTAAAATGTTGTTAGTAACGAGCCTCAAAATCTCTCTAAGGAAATAGGAATGTTATTTGAATGTTACAACTCAACTCTATATTGTTGACAAAGCACTCTCTGCCAAGCATCCATTTGTGTAAAAACATTTATTGTATTTTCACAAATGCTGAACAAACTATACAAGACCTTACAGGGAGTTAGAGCAAAAGGCTATCATTAATAGCAGGGAATTGACAGTGTGATGAAACATTACAAAACTGCTGAAACCAACTGATTACTTGATTGTGCTCTGGGTTCAATGGGAACATTAAATTCTTCACATGGTCCAGCTCCTAATGGCCACATGACATTTAATAAAGCCAAGAAACCAGATCGTAGAAGAAACTGTTTGATGAAGAAGTTTACTTGGCAGTAAGATGTAGGGAAATTATCACAGAAGCCTTCTACATAGCCCGGCACAGCACAGGACAGTTCTCAGACTCAGATAACAGCTTTCAGATCTGTATCTGGAATATTAAATATTACAAAATCTGGTCTACTGTCTATTTTGTTCCCTCACTGTCATGTCCAAAATATGCTCAGAATCTTTCATTTCATTATTTTAAGCTACTGTCAGTTTCCTTTCTTTCTCTTCTCAATGCAGCACTTGGAAATCACCGAATCGAAAGAGATGAGGTAGGAACGGACTTCTAGAGTCTGTTGAGTAGAGTGGGTCAGAGTGCAATGTGGTTTTGAATATCTCCAAGGTTGGAGACACTACATCACTACATCTTTGGACAACCTGCTCTGGTGTTCAGCAAGATCATAAACACATGAAAAGATAAAATACTTATCTCTGTTTTCTTCAGATAAATGCCTTCTCTGAAGCTGAAGTTCACTTCAGAACTCATTTACCCAAACTAATCAGTCAACAGATTTGCAGAAACAATGTTTGATTTTCCATCTTTTCAATTTAGTCATTTTTGTCAGCTGCCAAAATTAATGAATTAAATAGCAGCTCTGAGAGCTAAGATTCTAATCAAAAATAGCAGGTGAGATTTTCTCTCAAAAATGCCATCAGAAGCCCTGTTCCTGGGTCCCCTATAGTTTGGGAAAGGAAATGGGCAACTTTTGCTTTCTTGGGACTCATGAAAATGTTGTATGAGAAGATGGACAGTGCCATCAGGAGAGAGCAAAGAAGCCATCAGCACACCTTGGAAGTTCTATCAAGCCTCAGTAGTCAGCTGTCAGGTCAACAGAACATCAAAGCCAGCAGATACATACCTCTACCCATAGAGTGATATAAACCCTATAAACAAGATGTTGAGGCCACCCTGAACTAGGCTGTGCCTCCCTCTCCTGAACTGCCACCGTGATCTCCATGGGACCTCAAACTTCTAGGCAATTAGATAAAAACACAGGGATTCATAAGGTTTGTGGATCACATCTTGATTATTTTTTTCACAAAGCTGAAATTGTTTAATTCACTTCAAATGACAACAAAGTCATTTCCAGCTAAAGTGTCCTAGTATTTGGTGTTTGCTAATGTTCCCCACCAAACAAACACCAAACCAAGAAGGAATGTTATTTTGTTAGAATGAGCAGACCTATTTGTGATGCCTACATTTTAATAATAATCAGTGAAGATGTACTAGAGCTGTAATTTAAGGCTTAGCATGTGAATACTAAACCGGCAGTTGTTCAACTTATCTTCTCTGACTGATGCCAGTAGAAAGAGGAGGAAAATGAATTTAGAATCATAGAATTGCTTGAGTTGGAAGGGACTCTTACGAGTCATCAAGTCCAACTCCCCTGCAGTGAACATTACACTACATCTAGATCAGATTGCTCGGAGCCCTGTCCAGCCTGACCTTGAACATCTTCAGGGACAGGGCGTCCATCACCTCACCAGGCTGTTTTTTTTCCAGTGCCTTACCATCCTCACTCTAAAAAAACTTAATCCTTATATCCTATCTAAATCTCTCCTCCTTTAGTTTGAAACCATTTCTCCTCGTTCCATCACAACACACCCTGCTAGTGAGTCTGTCTTCTTCTTTCTTACGGCCTCTATAGTGCCTGAAATGCCATTCTCTGGTCAACTCAGAGCCTTTTCTAGGCTGAAGAGCCCCAGATCTCTCAGCCTGTGCACATAGGAGAGGTATTCCAACCCTTGGATCATTTTTGTGGCCTTCCAGATGCACTCCAACAGGTCCATATCTCTCCTGTACTGAGACCTCCACATCTGGATGCAGTACTCCAGGTGAGGTCTCACCAGCACAGAGTAGAGGAGCAAGATCACCTCCTTCAACCTGGTGGTCACACTTCTTTTGATGCAGCCCAGGATACAGTTGGCTTTCTGGGCTGTAAGGGCACACTGCTGGCTCATGTCCAGCCTCCCATCCACCAGTATCTTCAAGTCCTTTTTCACCAGGGCTGTGCTCTACCTTCAGTTTGTACTGATACTGGGGGTTGCCACAGGTGCAAGACCTTTCACATAAGATTCACCTATGCCCATTGCTCAAGCTTTACTGGGTCTCTCTGACATCCCATTCCTTGGGCACATACAAATCTTTTTTGAGGTGAATGTATTTCTTCCTGAATTGAATCCTTTATAAATAAAGGGAATGGGTCAGTTAACTGAATGAAAAACAAGCAATAGCTGAAGTAGTGTGAAAGAAATAGAGAACAAGACCAGTGACACTGGATATTTAAAAATGACATGAAGCATCAAGCTAATACACGTTGCATTCTTCATCACCCCCAATCAGTTTTTTAAAGGTGCTTAATATACAAACACCAGTTGTACAAGCTGTCTACTATAGAAGAGGCCTCCAGTAATAACCCTGCCTCCTGACAGATGTGCCTGGAAGGGAAAACACAAATCTTGGCATTTCAGAAGAGCCCATTCACAGCACTAGCCCTAGAGGCTGCTAATTCCCTTAAGCTCTTCACATGCCTCACACAAAGGAACACCAATTATTGGGCAAATTCTATTCTCATCCTCAACCATGCAAGCAACAAAGAGTGCAAATTTTGAACCCACAAAATCAATGATAAATGCTACTGGTGCCACTATATTTAGGATTTTACAGGCATTTATACCTTATATTTTTATTCTTCTACAGGTAAGAGTTTCTGTCTGTGAATTTGAAAGTGTTTCAGAGCAATGACTATGTTTCCTAAAGTTTTTGAAATAGAAGTAAATATTGTTTAGCTCTCACTCTTCAGGTCTCTGAGTTCGTGAAAACTGTCCTGTATCATGCATCAGTAGTCAAGCCACAAACTGAGTCCCAAAAACCAGCTATCAGATTTGTTCATTAAAAGGGAATCTGAACTATTACATGTCAGCACAGTTGCCTTTGATTTATTAAGATCTAGCTGCTGACTCAATTTTTTTTACCTACACAGATATTTTCTAGCCAATTTTATAGATCTTTTCCCTACTAGGCACCATGTTGTGGTAGGTTAGAATTGATGAGAATAACAGTCATCTCTGATTTAGGTTGCTTTGGAGAAGAAATAGTAATTTTTGAGGCAAAAATACAAGCATGTATCACAAGCAGAATTAAAGGAGTACATGAATATTCTTAGAAAATTTGACCTATTTGGAAATACAGTTTCACTGAGTATGATTGAGTAGGTGTAGTTATGTGTTAGAGTGAAAAGCGCAGTAAAGATACAAAAAGGGCTGATGCAGGCATGACCTGCATGAATTCAGAATGTGACTGAGAGAAGCAGAGAGGGGAAAGGGGAGGAAGAGTTTCTTCATCAGATGACAGAAGAAATATCCTGAGCAGCACCATAAACTCATGACCTCCCGAGGAGGAAGGATTTTGCTATCCTTGTGAGCAGAAAATGTGCAATCGGACTCTAACATCAGTTTTTCTCCTTCCTCACAGTAGAATAAAGGATTTTAGCAAATAGCACACTATGACTCTGGAAAATTTAAAATACATGGCTGCCCTGAGAGTTCAAGCCAAAGTTCATCTGCACAAAAATAAATGAGGAAAGTTGCTATTAACACTGATGGGGGTATTCAAAACTAGCCCCTTGAATTCAAGTAAACTATTTATACAATCAATCTGTGCAAGTGAAAATCTTGCTGGAAGTTAATTGGATTTTGTCTGGTTTTTCAAGATGCCATTACTGCTGTTTACAAAATACCTTTAAAAATATTCATTTTAGCCACTGGACTGTCTGATACATGCCCTAATAAAAACAACTTTACTAAGCCCAAAGCAAATCCTCATAAATCTAAACTGATGTTTATTTAGTTCATACAGCTGAGTTTCAAAATTGCATTTTTTCATATTTATCCTTTGGAACTTCAGATTGTACTTGAAATCAGCAATAATTGCCACAGTGTTTGCTGTAGCTGGGTTAGACAAGAGGATTCTTTGTATGTCTCTTTTATTACATTGTCAATATATTAATGCAGGTTATATGAACAAACCTAAAGAGATAAAGAGCTATTTGTTGTATTATTATCCAGGGGTGAAGGCACAATTCTTAAGGAAAAAAAAAAATCCAGTAGAGACTGTAGCTGAACAAAAGGTCTCAGTAAGGCAGGCTTTGACACCTGATTATATGCAAACCCAGCAGTGTAACTGTGCAGGGATTCCCTTCTTCTGTTTGCAGACAAGGATTGAATGAGAAATGGAGAGATAGCAAGGGAGCGTGAAAGCTTAATGATATGCCTATTTTTTCTATCAGTTGCTAATCTGTAGCTCTGGTGATGATTACTATTTCATCTCCAGAGAGATTGAGAAACATCAAAATGACATACAATTGAATGCCTTGTGCTTCTTTAAGTATAGAACCACATTGTCAGGGCTGTCAGCTGCACCAGAGAGGAAGTCCCCACATTTTATTCTGCTCTCAGCCTCTCCCTGGGTGATGCCAACAGAAAATGGCAAGAGGACATGGCATCCAACCTGCTCATCTGCTGTGCCCTAAGAGGAGATCCCTGGCAGAAGGAGCTGGACTTTAACATAGAATCATAGAATCAACAAGGTTGAAAAAGACCTCTGAGATCATCCAGTCCAATCATTCACCTATCACCAGTATTTCCTACTGCACCATGTCCCTTAGTACAACATCTAAACTTTTCTTGAGCACCTCCGGAGATGGTGACTTCACTACCTCCCTGGGCAGCCTTTGGCAGTACCTGACCACTCTTTCAGAGAAGTATTTCCTAATGTCCAACCTTATATTGAGTTATCAACACCAGAACGTATGGCTGCTTGATGCATGATTCATTTTGAGAGAAATTGCAAAGAAAAACTGCAAAAGAAGACATGCTTCATTTTCTGCTTTGCTCAGAGGAGAAAGTAACGTGTAGGTGTTACCCAAATGCGTCAACCTACAATTTTGGGCCCTACAATCTTGGGCACTACTGACTGTAAAAGCTAAATGGTTCATCAATGGCATAGCTTTGGCATGGCAACAGTTTTAAACCAGCAGCTTTGAGAACTAGCCCCAGTATAGCCTCATCTCCAGCCTATTAATCATTCAACCCAAGACCTATATCAGCATGATATGTATTTCGCCATCTCTACCCTAGGAAGGTTCCTGCACACAGATAGTTTTTACCCAGCTTGTGAGTGTTTCTGTGAGCTGCATGCTTGGACTGCAATGCCAACAACCTTGTCCCCTCTTGCTGTCACATCAGGCTCTCCAGGAGCAGAAGCTGAAATCTGCGACTCATGCACTAATGGCTGGGATTGCAAAACTTTCAAAGAGGGACTTCCTTAAATACTCTAACCTTTGAGAAAAATCTAGAATCATTTACTTCTGGTATGAAGCAGTTTAATGATATGGTTCAGTAATGTCTACAAACAAGACTTTTGGACAAAGTGATATGTTTCCTAGTTTAGAATCCCTTTCTTTAAGCAAAAAAAAAAAAAAAAGTAATGAACCCAGTTTACACATCTTGGGTAGGTTCTTGTTGGAAGCCACAGACTCTCCCTGCTGATAAATAATAATTTATGCCATAGACTTTTTGGAAATCAAGTTTGGAGTCAGTTCTTTGTGAAAAATGACCAGTTAATACATCTCATCTATAAATATCTGGTTTTGAAGACAAATCATCTTCCCTTTATGAGTGCACTTTCATGTCATAGAATCATAGAATCACAAGGTTGGAAACGACCTTCAAGATCACCTAGTCCAACCATCCTCCCATTACCACTGCTACCACAAGCACTAAACCACATCTTGTAGCTTCTCATCCAGGTGCCTCTTGAACTCTCCAGGGATGGCGACTCCACCACCTCCCTGAGCAGCCATTCCAGTGCCTGACCACTCTCTGAGAGAAAAAGTTCTTACTTTTGTCTAACTTGCAGCCATTTCCTCAGGTCCTGTTTGTTGCTTGGGAAAAAAGGCCCAACCCCTCCTCATCACAGCCTCCCTTCAAGAAAGTTGTAGTGTACAGTAAGCCTCCTCTTCTCCAGACTAAACAATCCCAGCTCACTCAGCCGCTCCTCATAAGACTTGTGCTCCAGACCCCTCACCAGTTTCATTGCCCTTCTCTGGACACGTTCCAGGGCCTCAATGTCTTTTTTGTAGTGAGGGGCCCAAAACTGAACACAGTACTCAAGGTGCATCCTCAGCAGTGCGGAGTAGAGGGGGATGATCACCTTCCTGCTCCTGCTGGCCATACCATTTTTAATGCAAGCCAGGATGCCATTGGCTCTCTTGGCCACCTGGGCACACTGCTGACTCATGTTCAGCTGAACATCAACCAGCACCCTCATGTCCCTTTCCTCTTCAGAGTCATATGTGATAGATCCTATATTCCATCCACTACCCATTCATTGTTGACTCAAGGTAATAGTCAAAACAAAATGTACATACCAGGCAAGGACATTTTGCAGTCATTACACATGTAGACATCATGTGCTGGCAGAATTTTTAGTGGTGAGGCTGAAATGAGTTAGGCTTTTTATTGTATATGCTGAGAAAATATTTATTCTCTGCATTAATGTGAAGAAAAATCATCAATGGGTATAAAAATCAATACATCTTCCTGGGCTGAAGCTTGGTAACCTGCATGAAGTCCTTATGCCTCACTCTGAGGGTCTTGTGAGGGTGCAGCACAGTGCTGCTAAGCAAAGCAAAAGTCCTCCAGGGCTGAGAGGTGAATTAATTGTGCTTGGTCACCTGCCAATATAAAATCAGAACAGAGTGTGACAACAGTGTGAATTACACATGATGCATAGATGCTATTTGTATGTTAATAACTATGTGGCCTTTTGCTTTTCCCATTTATTCCCCATACTTTGTCCAGATTCAAGCAGGTAAAGTGACCCACATTCTCCTCTCTGACACACTGCATTGCACTGCCTGTGCGCAAAGCATGCAATCAATTTTTTTCCCCTGCTCACCAACCCAAATGCAGAGGCAACCTGAATCACAGAGGCTGGGGACAGAGAAGTCACCTTTCTCCTGGCCCAGCAAGCAAGTGACAGCATAGCAGCACAGTTTTGCAGCTCCAAGACCAAAGTGACAGATGTTACTGCACACTTTCAAGAGCTTTAATCTTCCAAGAAATTCTGGAACTTGCCTGACTTCCCATTTCCTCCCATCATTCACAGATGAGGCAGAAGCCTTAAAAAACTAGATTATGCAGGCTCTTAGCATCACCTGAAGACACAATGTCATTGGGGATAAGGATGGTGAGAAGGTACATCTGATGGCTGCAATATATCTAAAGGTGCAACCCTTCCAAATGAGTTCTTTAGATAATTGTAGAGGGTGAAAATTAGTCTGAAAGAGATTTTAACCAGCAGATGATTTCAGCTTCTTACAAGTCTATCCTGAAAAATGTTGCAAAAAGAGTTGGTGATACATGAGCTCTGAAAACATGAAAATTTCTTTGAAAGGTTTTTAAAAAACTGTAGGAAGGAATATGTGTTAAAAATAATCTTCTCTTTTCCTTCTTCTTCCAGTGACTGTAGTTTCTTGAGGTGACTTACCATCAGACTAAATAGATGTGCACAAGGAATCTCCTTTAGCAAGCCCTAGATCCGGAGAGTTCTTCCACTGTGCAGAGCAGCATGTCCATTCAAATCTGAATCTGAGCCATGCTCCATTTTGCTTGTAACTCAGTTTTTATTTATATCATGAGCTAGATTGTCTTGAGTGGTATAATAATTATACCATTATATTATCAATGGAATTTACGTTATCAATGCACTTTAATTATCATTAAATATCTCAGTCTCTTTAGATCTGGAGTAAGTCCAAGGAGTTTGAATGAAATATCCCAGCATTTCTTTTTTGCTGATGCGTTCAGGGTCATGACCCAACTCTAAAATGGATGGTCTTAACCCTGGATAGATTAAATATAAAGGAGAAGAAGGAAATAATTCACTTGGAAGCTGGTAGTATTTTACCCAATGAGAGCCAAACTAGAGCTAGTTATATAAATACCTCTAATTTTAATATGGATTGGCAAAGTTCTAAAAGAAAGTGCTTTAGTTCATGTATATGCCTATTTAATTCTTCTCTTACACACTTATTATTTAAAATGAAAATTCTACATTTTCCTTTTTGCTACAAAAGACATGAAACAATAATTGTGCTGTAAAGTACTCAAATTATTCAAAGTTTATTGTCTGAGGCCATTCGAGTACTGAGAGACTGATTGATTGTTTTTGAAAATGTGTAAGTGTACTCCAAAAAGTGTTGTTTTTGATCACTCTCTTATAGATTATTGCTGTGGTGGTTGAACTTCAGAAGAAGTATCTTTTTTCTATCTCTTCCCAGCTAGGGACAGAGACCTGAATATCAAAAGCAGCCAAAAAGATTATATTACAGCTCCATCCACACAGCTTCACCCTGCACTCAGATCCATATTTAAGCAGTCTCTCTGAGAAAATACTCATAGCATGTTAGAAGTTCTGAAAGTACTGCATGTAGATTCTGCACCTGTCTCTGTTTCCTTGAATTGGAGTGGGCTGCTAATAGGAAAATTTCATTTCCTTTTCATTACGCTGCTGTCGGCTGTCTGAGGTTGCTGATACAGTGAGGATATGGGCAGAGATGTCTCAGTGAGGATATGGGCAGAGATGTCTCAGTGAGACCTGGAGAGATTGTTAACAGGATTTATGCATTATCAGAAGATCACTGAATATCAAGAATAAGGAAAAGACACATATATACGTTTGCAAATGTTGGTTGTTCTATTGGTCTCAAAGAGAGTGAACCGGGTCTGCGGTTAGTTTTCTTGATATTTCATCCAGCTTTCTCATAAAAAATATAGGCATATAATCATAATTAGAGATGGTTGAAAAATATTTTTTTTCAGAAAGTGTGCTTTTGAAAAAGTAATCTCAAACTTCTTGTAGGATGCTCTGATATTAATGCATATCTTCCCTCCACTGGAAAGTTAAATATATCACTGTCAACTGTATTAGCAAAATCCTACCACTCTGCTTTGTTTATTCTGCAGGAGTTGTTTACATGCTGCTGTATTTAAAGACCCACGTGTGACTGGTACTTGCTGTAAGGAGATAATTTATATTAGGATGCTTTGCTTCCCAAACTGGTGCCTGCTGTGGTTCCTGTGGCATTCAAACCCTCTTTTGAATGAAGTTTCTGAGGTGCCAGACATGTTTGCCCGCTGCATAACTGTTACATCCAGAAGTGAATCCCCACCCCAGAGGAACAAGCCTGCATCTGTTGTGCCCTTCTGCTGGCAGCCCACACTCATTCACCAGATAACTGGGTTGTCCGTCTGCTTGCCCGCTTCTCACTTGTGCTTCAGGGTCATCCTGACCTGCAGTAGGAGCCTCATTCACATGCTGGCACACTGCCACACACTGTCTTATGTGGCTCCCACGAGGTCTGTGCATCCCATTATATTCCCCACCAGTGATTGATCACTGGCACTCTGTGCAGCAGCACAGTCTCGTGCTGAGGTCCTTGACACTACGGCCATCTGGGATAACCGGTGCTCACCAATGAATCAAAGACAGATGACCAAACTTTATGCTAATCCACATTAACTCTTTTTTTTTTTTTTTTTCTTTTTAGGCATAGTACTCATTTTGTGTAGTCTACAGAACAATATAGGATGTTTTTACATGATTTACATTGTCCATGGCTCCCTCCCTCTGTCAAAGGGCGAATTTCCCCTGCACATTAGTATTTTAGTTTTTCTAATGTATTTTTCAGCAGAATTCTTCCCCACTTGAAACCACGTCTCAGATATCTTCTCCAGAGGAAAATATGAAGCATTTGTTAGAAACACATCTGGAGGGGATAGCTTAAATCATTGATCCAGCTGCTTGCAGACAGAAAGCCCTACAATAAATGCTTAATCCAAAAAGCACAGTTCACTCACAATGTCCATGCAATGCTTCCCATCACTCCAGAAGCAAATTAAACGCTGTATAAAGTTCCAAAGTTAGCAGCGATGTTCAAATACCAGCCCACTACTTCTGTCACCACTTTATACTGCCTTCTAAATGTCAATTCTACCACAGGCATAGGGAAGCAAACATTAGGTAAGTAGCCTCTATTTGACCTTGTATTTTCAAAGTATTTCCCAGACTTAAATCCCTGTCCTTCCTTTGGTCAAGTTGCATATATAGAAAGAAGAGTAATATAAAGTCATTTTGATGTAGAGCTCACTGGGAGGAACTACGGGCATATTATTGTTGGCTTGATGCCAATGCTGTCGAATTACTGCTTTCTTTCCCTTATGGAAGCTGAGACCTTGTAGCAGCCATGGGGCGGGCACTTACATTAAGGAACTGTCTTACTGATTTCCACAGGAGGAAAATAGAGTTAAACACTATTTTATCTTCAGAGAACTTACCCAGAGAGAAGAAGGGCAGATGAAGACAAGGCAAGATGAGATTCAGATGGATAGTTGAGAGAAAGAGAATAGATGCTAAAAGTTATAGCCATTGCGTTCATATGTATACAACCAATATGATGCAAATGCTTTGAGCTGACCCCAACCCAAAATTCCAGTTAGAGAAGCAGAGGAGCAGGACGCTGTGGGATATCTGACCTGAATGTACAAAGTCTTTTTTCAAACATGTGGAAATACTTTGTGGGCTGCAAAGCAGTGAGGCGAAGATATTTTGATCATGGAATGACAATGCAGTGAGCATGCATGCCTCATGCAACAGCTGTAAATCATTTAGCATGACACACAAAGCCCATACAGTATAGAGGAGCAGTACAAGTCTTCCAGTTACAGTTACCCTCAAGCTGCATTTATGTCCTTACCTTCAGTGCTTCGTAAAATTGCACTGAGTATTCCTTGGAGTACAAAGCTGTGTCTCAGAATGAATTTCACCCTCAGAAGTTGCCACCACCTTGCTTCCCACCACTGTTTACTGGAGTAACAGTATTAAACGCCAGCATGCCATGATGACAGCAAAGTCTTGTGGCTTTTTTTTTTTTTTTTCAATCAGTTGGAAACAGAAATGCTGAGGTTCTAACAGGCTGACTCCTGTTCTTACTCCTGGTACTCATCAGGTGATAGGTGCTTTATATATAAAAATATAAATATAAAGATCCATATAGAAAAAAAATTATATATATAAAAAAAATCTCTTGCTTCTGCTAATGTAGTTTATGATTTTTTTTCATCTATATCCAAATAAATTGATTAAATTAAAAAATGATTCTTCAAAAGAAGGTGCTTTATGGAGTAGAAGTTGTTTTGTAAAATTGCACTATGAGCATTCCCTGGAGTACAAAGCTGCGTCTCAACACAAATTTCAGCCTCAGAAGTTCCCACCACCTTGCTGGAGAGTTCAAGCTGCTCTGATTTAATTGGGTCTGCAAATTCCATGCTGCCTTTTCCTGGAAATTTGATGTTGTTGACTGGAGAGGGGAAACTCCAGGAAAGTTGATATACTTTTTTCTTTTTCTTTCCCTTCAAACATGCTAAGAACTACAACACTTAAATTGTCAGCAATTAAACACACCAATTTATAGTTATTTGATAATGGCTGGGGTGTATGGACTGAGAGAAATTAGTATTTGGAAGTGCAGAGAGAGATCTGTATTAACTGCCAGATAAATATTTCTCGCATGAAGAAGGAAAGTAGGGTGCTCATGGTGAAAGCAGCTGACTTGGCTTTAAAAGAGGAGTTAGTCAGTTTCCCTCTGCTACTTAGTACAAGCTCACCTAGGAGATAGTGGTCAGTGTCTAGAACACTGTAAACCCATACACTATTTTGGAACACAGAGCTCTCCAACAGCTCCAGCCACTGGCTGTTTATACTTGACTCCTCTATGTATTTTATCACAATACTCTTGCTTCTGCTAATGTAGTTTATGAAATGGCTTTATTTTGTGTATTTTTTTTCATCTGTATCTAAATAAAATGATTAAATTCAAAAATGGTTATTCGAAAGAAGCTGCTTTATGGAGTGGATTTTGCTGAAAAACACAGCTTTTCTCAGAACAGAGAAACCCTCAAAAGGTACAATTCATCATAAGCCAAAGACAAATCTGTGTCCCTAGTATGCCACACTAATTATTAAATAAATTCACCAAAATCATTATGAAAGTTAAGTCTTATCCTAAGTAAGAAAATAAGAACCATCTTCATTATATCCCAACTTACTTTATTTTTTTGTCCTGACTTTCTTGGAACTCCCTACAATTACCTAGAAATCATAGATGCTGCCAGAAGAATACGCAGGCAACCATGGTAAAGATCAGATTATTTAAACCTCTTCCAAGAATGGTTTAGAAATAATTGATTCTCCTTTGAGACCTGGGAATGGAAAAGAGGCCGTCTCTAGCTCTCTTTCATCTTATTATCTTGTTTATCACATTATCTTGTAGTCAGTTCAGATGTAGCTCAAAAGAAAGCAGGCTCTGTCAGAATTTACTTCTCTTTTTCTACTCTCAGCTTGGACAAAAGCAGCTTATCCTACAATACTTTAATTTTATTCCAAAAGAGATGTTACGTAGGGGCAAGTAATAATCAGATGATTCTTATGGATAAGTATTGTTTGGTTTTCATAGCCTGTACCTCACAACCCTATATCACACAACCTTGTCTTGCTGTTGGCCAAAAAGAATCAGTATTTCTATATGAGAGTTCATTCTCCCTTGCCTGCAGATGGACTCAAATATGTACTGCTCAATCTGGGAATTTCTCTTCTCGTCATCCAGAGTTTCTTCCCAATTCAGCCCAACCCGTAAGAGTCAGAAGGTCCTGAGTTATGCTTTGTACAAAGAAGAGAGTTGCTGGGTGGCAGAAATAGGTAAATTATATGAATGAACAGAGAGCCGACTGTATGCTATAGAATATGATTTTTCTTTTTGCTCAAAAATTGTGTAAAAAGAACAGGATGAGGAGGGAAGATTAAAAACTGCAAAGTCTATTCCATTGCTGGTGGAATCTGGAGTTGGGTTAGACGCTCTGGAAAAAAAATGATAAATATAAAATCATTATCCTTTTGTTGAGGTTTTACACTTCCTTGTTGTTAAGATATTTCTCATGGAAGCAAACATGAGAGACTTCTCAGTCTGTCCTCCTGGGGACTGATATGGCAGTGGAAACGAAGGAAAGTTCAAATGATGCCTGTAAATCTGTAAAGAAACCCAAACCCCAAATCCCAAAACTACATTTATAACAGAATGAAAATATGATATATAGATAACATTTCCTTTGCTTTTGACTTCTTTGCTTTCCTTTAGCACCTCTCATCTCATCAACATCAGGCTTGTCTGCAAGCACTCAACTCAGATGCTGTGCTCTCTCTTGCAGAGTATCTGCACCTTCTGGAGGGCCTGGATGCTCCTCACGGGTTTTCTGCCATTCTGAAGCATTTCCACCTATGAACCTTTAATTCAGTTGCAATTAAATCAGCATAATGTGGTGTGTCTCTTCTTGGCATGGCTCCTTTGTTGCACAACATGAAGGTCCCAGAAAAAAAGTATCTGAATTTATCTAGTTCATAAATTTAATGTTGTTATAAACAAAAAATGTTGTTATAAATAAAAGATAACTAGATAATGGCATTAGAAAAATCAAATACACGTACAAAATACCAAGGTAAAAATAAAATAAAAAATAAAAATAAAAGGTGCAAGTTTCCAACATTTCTAAACTGTTCTACCTTTATTTATAACACCTCGGGTATAAGTTTTGAGACGCACTGTCCCAGCTAGGATCCATTGCTATAGAGGAATAAGAGTGTTCAGGCAGGTACCTGCCTGCTACTCTGCTTGGGGATGTGTTGCTGTGTGGGCATCTGTTCCTGCAGTGCTCACAAAGAGCTGCTTTGGATGCCCTTTGCAAGGTGATATCAGGTGGCAGGGTGATATATATATGTATATATAAGTGTTTAGGGGGTTTTCAGGAAGAAACGCAGCCCCTAACCTCCAACAGCCCCAAGGGCACAACTTTTCCTCAGGCTTCCCAGCCGAGAGTTACCCCATTCCTAACTGTGGATGTTGTCTCATCTGTCTCCATTGGACACTTCGGCAGGAACCTGGCTGAGTTTGCAAAGCTTGCTGACACACATGGGTTCGACAGGACTTTATTTGTTCATGCTTACGCTGCTTCTCCTCTGCACTTCACAGGAGCAGTGTCTGCTTCTTCTAAACACTGGCTCTTTTCCTAACTGCTTTACTGCACATTCTTGCCCAAGAGAAGTTACTGGCGTCTCTTAGGAGCAAACAGGTACTGTCCTGAAATCTCACCCTCATCAGGCGTTCATGGGTGGGTCTGCACAACCCAAGCATCTTTCCTCCATCTCATGGCTCCCCTGTCTCCTTTTCAAGGCCATTTTTTCTTCTCACTGAATTGTTACACTGCCGCCAGATGTCTTAACATTGTTTTATTGACAATAAAGTTTAACTTTTTTTTCCACTATATGGGAATAACTATTTCAGCAGCCATTTCAGTATAATCGTTGTTATTGGAGGCTTTTTGCTCCACACTAGGGGAACACACAGAAGGTAAAGTACAAGAGGCTTTGCTGCCTATGAAACAAGTTTCAGGAAATTTGTGTCTGTGCTTTTAGCCTGTTCAAATGAACATTACTGCAATTTATCCTCTTTCTCCAAAGTTTAGATTAAGCCCTGCTACATCACAAATGAAACCAACTAAAACTGATATAGACATTTATAAGCAGCTACCTCCAATGGTTACCTCCAATGACTGACACTTGTTTTACCTCCTCAACTCAATTTTCTGTTCGAACTCTTCAAATAAGAAGGGAGTGTAAGATTGTACTTATAGCTCTAAAGATAGCTTAATACAATTTCATTTAATAGATGAGATCTGCCAGACAACTGAGTTCATTTCAGTAGGGAATATGCAAATTGACAGGGGTCCAATATCCTCTGATATAAGTGGTTTGCAGTTGAACATATATTTTCCCATTGAAGCAGCTCTAGCTTTGCTACTAATTGTGTGGTTATATGGCTTTGGAAGATGTTCTATTTGTTTTGTTGTCTTTGGCAAATATTAATCTAATTGCTTGTCCATGTGATGAAATATTTCCATGAACCAGTTTTCTTTTTTTAAACTTTGAGTTGGATGCTCTCATTCAGAGATACAGGATTTAAAAATGCTTGTTGAGTATTGATTATGAATTCTTGCAGTCCACTTTGATCAGCTCTGCTGTTTGTCTTTTATACTACTGAAATCTAGACAGACAAGCAAACAGTAATAAAAAAAAAGTATGATCACACCACCACCAAGATACTTCACTTTTTTTTTTTTTTTTTTTTTTTTTAATTTCATTCCACGTAATATTTGGGATCATACTTGAATGATTTCCAGTCACTAAACTCCATGTTCCAACCCAATTATTCTAATGTAGAACTGAACAGGAGGCTCAAGCACTAGGTAACTTGGCAACCAGATTTTTCCCTCTTTTTTCAAAGTCTCTTTTACAGACACATGCTGCTGAATGCTGATCTTATAGCTCCTCACTTCAATCACTTTCCCCCTCCTTCACTTCAGGAGTGCATTTGTGAAGCAAAACACCTGTACTTACTGCTTTGGCTTATGTTGTGGAAAAGTCTCTGAGCGCAAAACTACCCTCCCTTTTAGATAAAACAAACCTCAAAGATGTGGTCAGGATCAAATCTCACACAGTCCATCAGCCAGAGCGCGTTCATCTCAGCCAACTGGATTAGTTAATCCAAACTAACACACCCTAAAATACATATGAGACAGGTATAGGGTCTTTAGCACCAGTTCTTTTGCTCTGAAAATTCTTCTCCTTGCTCTCACTTGGTAATGACTGGAAAAATTTGTTTTTAGGTATGAAATGTTAGACAGCAAAATTAGTTATTCAAATGAAAGACCAGCCTGGAATTGCAGATGTGGATACTAAAGGCATCAAACATATGCTTTGCCCACACACAAGTGGTTAAGTTCACCAAAGGGAATTTTATGGAAAAAAGTTGTGGCTTCTTATGCATAGGAAATTAGAGCACATAATATTACAGTCCCTTCTTTCATAAAAGTTATGAATTTGCTTAATATTGCTTTTCATTACACTATTGTTGCTAATACACTGATGCCTGGAGTTCTGCAGGTGAGGCTGAAAATAACTCTAGGTTAAATAATAGCTATTTCCAGAGAAACTCAAAACAGGCTGACACTAACAGAAACATATTGGCAGGAGGTGCTTGCAGCATTTTCTCTGACAAGGCATTTAGCAAAGATACTCCTATTGCTGCTGCTGCTGATGGTACTCACAGGAATACAAAAACACCCTGCTAAGGTCTCTTAATCAAAGAGTTTCTAATTCAAAAAAGATGTGGTGAGATTAGACGAAGGCCGTGGTAAATATTGGTTACAGAACAAAGAACTTCCAGGACATTTTTAGACTACACTTGTTATCATCTCTGTAACCTGCTAATCCAGCCTTCTTGAAGGATAGGAGAGGGGCTGGGATATTAAGAAGAAAATGAAAATACGTTGCATGTATCTGCACACCACTACCTATAATTATGGAGCATTTGGTATTCATCCTTCCTTGCAGTCTTGCTAAAAATAGTTCTAGATATCCAATCAAAATTCAGATTCAGGGTCATAAATCTTGGTGAACTACACACAGAAACAGATTAACAAATATGTACAAATTCTGATATACTATTCACTAATTTGAGTTGGTTTTACCCTTGAAATAATTTATTTGATCAATAAAGGTGGTTTTTTTTGTTTTTTTGGTTTTTTTTTTTTTTTGGTAGGAGAGTGGGAGAAACACAAGATATTGTTGATTCCTCTTTTATACTTTAATAATGTGTAATTTTAGCCATCTCTTCTATTCCAGGTGATTGTATATTCTTTCTATGAAATCTGTGATATTAATATAAGCAACAGCGATTACATAGTGGTTGTTACTTTTCACGTCTGTTTCATTGTAGAAAAAAAAAAAAGATACTGGGTACCTGCCAATGAAATACACGGAATTGCCATTTTTATTTATTGCAAAAGACAGCGTGACTTCTATGCATAATGTTTTGTTGTTCCTTTTTTTGTTTTTTTTTAATGTATATCAAATGGCAGCAATGGCAAGAGAAATTGATCTTGTTTTTTTATTAGAATATGTATGTTAAAATATTCAGCCTTTTCAGCAGACTCACCGCTGTTTTGGTTTTGAAATGGTTTTGAAGTTTTGAAGTTTTTTGAGTGATCACTAATGTACTGGTGGCTCCTACCTGTCCACAGACATAAGATGCCTCACCTCTCTGCTCCCCTTCTAGGTTTTGGTTCATAATTATCAATAAGAGGGAAGGTTCCATTGGCATACTTTCCTAACTACTTCCTATCCCTGCTTTCCAGTTAAAATGATGAATACAATTATAAACCCATTAAGCAGTGTTAAAATGCACTAATATCAGAGTGTTCTTTTTCAAAACTGTATCACTTTACAGCAGAGCCATATCTTCCTTTAGTGTACATCAGGAAGCCTTACAGAAGAAAATAGATATAATCTGCTACAGCACTTTTGAAAAATTCTCCCTGTAAAGAAGAAAATGCATCACAATTTCTGTTACCTATGAAGATCCCACATTAGGGAAAAAAAAAAAAAAAAAGAAAGATTAAAGATAGTTTTTAATTAATTGCATTTAATATGAAAATGGTGATGTTATCTCAAAGGTACTATAAAAGTCTTAATGCCAAGCTAGGAGACTATGCTGAGGCACAGATCTGGGACAGAAGCGAGGGTCTATGGCAGTGTAAATCTTTGTAGTGTAAGCCTAGGCAGTTTGAGAAGGGACCAGTGGGCAGGAAGAAGGAATGAGAGTATATGATGCTGAATGTCCAGTCCAGGAGATTTGACATATATATGTACTTGTGTATATGTATGTGCCTGTGTATGTGTGTATATGTATGCATATGTGTGTACGTATATGTATATGTGTGTATGTACGGCACTCTGAAAGTAATACTTCCTATTTGTTTCCAGAGGAACTACAACAGATAAAAAGAGAAAAATAACACTATTAGATTGAGCAAATTCTCAGATACAAAACATCATTCTTCAACTTAGTCTCCACCATCAGCTATGTATTTTCAGTAGACATGAACAACAGCCTGCATGCCATGCTCACAAATAACTGTACGGTCGTCCAGAATGCACATTCTATTTTCACATCACTGTCACCATTGCTGAAACGCACCACCCACTGCCTCAGTGTGCTGACATCCACTGTTTGGTGCACATAAACATTCAGCAAGAGTCAGTGAATGTCAACGGGCACAATTTTTTGTGCAGGAGGAATTCAGTACACCTTTACTTCATACGCACTTCCAAATCAGACGTGACTTTGTCAGATTGCCCCTCTGCTGCCATCTGTCAAATGGCAACAAAACGTAACAGGATATTGGTGGGAAGGTTCAACCTTTACTGCCATGATACTAACATATGCCTCTGACATCACGGGCCAACATAATAAAACAGGAGGCATTACTTTCATGTCAGACCATATGTGTCATATGATTCTATGACATGTGTATATACGTAAACTTGGATGTAGCTATGAAGACTGCTTTGGGCATTAGTTCTCCTATAGACAGTAGAAAATCAAAGCACTTTATTTGGACAGCATCAATATATGATACAGTGTTCTTATTTTCAAATGCCATGCAGAAGGTGTTTAAGGAAATAGTTTAAGTAATATTTTCACGGGACAGAGCAGAACCTTCCAAAAACAAAGGTCCTTTTGAACATCCCAAAACTGGGTCACCCAGCAGTTCCTGTTACATCTAAACACACATGTTTCTGATGTAGATAAGTTTGAAGAGCCATGATTGAGGGAAAGATAATTTTATCAAAGGATATCGCAGAATAACAGAAATGTAGGGGCTGGAAAGGACCTCCAGAGATCATCGAGTCCAGCCCCCCTGCAAAGCAGGCACCTACAGCAGGCTACACACGTAGGTCTTGAATATCTCCAGAGGAGGAGAAACCACAACCTCCCTGAGCAGCCTGTTATGTACCCGATATCTGAATAACCTTCTCTCTAAGCCGGTGCCATAGCTGATGATGTGCTGTGTGGGTCCTGGGGTGCTTTACTTGATACATGCTAAGACCTCCTCACAAGGAAGCAACCAAAATGAGTTAACCTAACTGAGGATTTAAAGTTTGTTCTAGACTTTCTCCAAGGGGCTGTAGCATGCTTCTGAACAAAAAGACTAAGAGCAACAGCAAAGGCTTAGAATGTTAGGCCACAATCAGAAAACTCTCTGGGCAGCCTGGTCTAGGTTGGTGACCCTGCACATAGCAGGGGGATTGAAACTAGATAATCATTATGGTCCTTTTCAACCCAGACCATTCTATGATTCTATGATTCATTCTATGATCATTAGTTAGAAACATAACTCTTGACCAAATTTGCACACTTAGATGAGAAATAACTATGGGGGAAAAAAGGTAAACTACAAAGCAATGAAAAAAAAAGTAATTTTTTTAGCCAATTTCAATTTTATAGTTCTTTGTTTACAATCCACTGAAATGTTGATATAGATTAATTGCACTAATAGCCAAATATTGCTGAATGCATATTTCCACAGATCAACTCATAGTGGGCAGAGAAAATAGGGCTATCCCCTAGTTCACAGCTGAAGAACTGAAGCTGGAGAAGATTCAATCCCCTGGAAATGCAAAGCTTCCAAACCAGAAAAAAAAATATGCCATAAGTATTGACCGGCTTTCTTGTGCTTTATGAGTATGTTTCATAGAGAAAAAATAAATCCTAAGTGATGCTGAACTGGTTTAAGATTTCAGAATTTGAGTGCATACTGTGAATAATAAGTAATTTTGATTTACTCTCTCATTTTCATGGCACTTAATAAGCATTTATTTTCCATTTTCAATGCTTATTATGCCTGAGAACTAAGATATATATTACACATATCTATGTAATATGTGTTATGTGTAATATACCTACTTAATGAAATATTATATTCTTATGCAAGATCGTAACTGAAGCAACTACAGATCAAAATAATTTATGTACAGATGTACTATGAAATCACAGAATCAGAATTGTAGGGGTTAGAAGGGACCTCTGGAGATCACCCATCCTAACCCCCTGCTAAAGCAGGTTCCCTACAGCAGGTTGCTCAGGAAAGCATCCAGGAGGGTCTTGAATACCTCCAGAGCAGAAGAAATCACCATCTCTCTGGGCAACCTGCTCCAGCACTCTCTAACCTACACAGTTAAGAATTTTTTCTTCATGTATATACAACTTCTGTGTTCCAGTTTTCCCCTTGTTCTGTCACTAGACATCACTTAAAAGGTCCACGTGTTGCCCACACTTTAGATACGTATAAGCATTGATGAGATCCCCGCTGAGTCTTCTCCAGGATGAACTGTCCCAAGTCTCTCAGCCCTTCCTCATATGGGAGGTACTCCAGGCCCCCCAAAAAATCAAACTATTTTAAATACTTTTATAAATGTGTTTATGTATGCATTCATACACATATTCTAACCCTGCACAAGAAAAATCTCTGAGAGTTGTCATCAGTCTTTTGGATTTAGGAGTATTAAATGACATTTGAGGTGATTACAGGGATAAATGCCAACTAATCAGCAGCTCATCACAAAAATAAGTGCAGATCAATATAAAGATAGTGTCAAAAAGCATAAAAAAATGCTAAGCTAAGGGAAAAAAAAAAAAAGAAAAAAGAAAAAAAAAGCTCCTACAGCCCCTCAACTGCCTTTGGTTCCTCGTCTTCTCTCTGCAAACAGCTGTTCCTTCTCACGTTGCTCCCCCACCCTGGCCCTGTAAACTGCCCAGTATGGGCTGAAGGAGATAGGAGGCACCAGGAGGAGCTGGAGGGGTTTGGGATCTGCCTCCTCTCTCAGCTGCCAAACCCTCTGGCCAAAGCCTCTACAAGAGACCCTTACTTCAAACAGATTTAAATAACCGCTTTCCAGGTGTCTCCCATCTGGCTGGTAACCCAATATCCTTAGGGTTCATGTACCTATTTTTCTTAAATTTCCTCAACTTCCCTTTCCTGTGCATCAACATCTGGCATCGACCTAACCACAACCTTGAATATCTCTTCAACTGTGTTTAAGTCTATTTTTCATTAGCAGTCAGGCTGTTTTTTGAAATCACAGTCATTGTAAGCATATTTTCATAGCATTCAATCTCATAGGCCTTCCTGAAGGCAGGATTTTATTACTTTTTCTACATGATCAAGATTGCTTATGTCCTTCATGGATCAGCAATAAAAATCAAAACTGCGCATGCCCATTGATTTCAGTAGACTTACATCAGGATAAACAGCCTGTTACGCGGTGGGAACTCGGAGAAGGGTACCAATTACAAAAGGCTGCAAGCAGTGAGTAGATTAGGAACAAATGCCGTCCAGAAGCAGCAACCAAATTGCAGTTTCTCTTCTTCCCTTTCATCCTAACTCTGACATCGTGCATTTCTGTAGCTCATGCACTATCTTTTCCAGTTCTGCCTCAGTTACCCCTATGCTACAGCGTACTCTGCCTCGACAAGGAGGTTAAGGTAGATTCCTTTATGGATGGGATGCATACATTGACAGTCTTAGAATTACCTGAATGTATACTAACATGGACACGGTAAGACATCATTAGTGTAAATGGGTAAAAACAAAGACTTCTGCCGAGATTTTCAGAAGTGATTAACGGTCCTGGATGACTTGTGAGTGCTTTGCTTTAAATCTCTTTGAAAGGACTGATTTGCTGAAGGTGAGAGCTCAGTGTGAGAGTAGCTCCCTTTTAACATATCTGAAGGTGAGCCCTGTGCTTGAGCTCAGTTACCCCGAAGCCAATGCCTGTAAAAATCCTGCTCACATTCTTGGTTATTCCTGAAAAGGACAATATGAATGTTTGCTGTTATTTAGTTGCACGGATTCAATTTTACTATTTTCAAATAACTATATTAAAATAAATACTATTTTCAAGGAACTATATTAAGTTTTCCAATTTATTTCATAATCTTAAAAAAATTATGTGATGTTATAATCAATAAAATACAGTGATGCCTTCAAGACACATTTTAGAAGTGCTCATCTTACATTTTCAAGTCAGGCATGTGTTTCTTTCCTGTGAAGAGCCTGGCTTTTGCTGTTCTTTGAAGTCAGTGGGTTTTATGAAGCAAATTAGTGCCCAAATTTACATCAGGAACTATGTACAGTAGGGTGTTGATGTGGCGTGCAACTCATCACCACAATTACAGTAATTTTAATCAACCTCATTTGCTGTTTGCTTCTCTGAGATTTCCAGGAGAATTTCTAAGCTGCATTTCTATGTTAATATCTCTCTACCCTTTCTGTTTTACAAGTCCTGCTTTTATTCTGCCATTTCTGCTGCAGCTGAACTGGAGCTGTTTAATAAACCTCTTGTTACCCACATCTTCTATCCATATGTCATTGACTTAAGCAGGGCGGTTTGTCAGGTTAATATTTTATACGTTTTGTATTTAGACTATTACTTAGCTGATCCATAACAGAGGATTATAGTCAGGGATAGGAATATTGAGTGGCTCTTTTTTCCCCCACGTGCCTGTCTCCAAGACAACTAGATGGCTGTATTTAAAAGAGCACAAAGACCAGACCGAGCAGCTCATCCAAGTCTTTTAGCAAGTGAATGCTCTGCGGTTTTGCATTTTCAGGCAGGCCTTTCACTCTATCCCCCTGACATCTCTTACCTCAGGCTCCAATGGGTGGGAACTCCAACTGGTAGCCCAGCTGATAATTGCAGCTATTAAGCCGCTGCTAGCGTAACTCAAGTTTCCTTTTGTTTCTGGTTTTATCTGGTTTAGCTGGAGTGTTTCGCTACTGATAGTCATATTTAAAAGTCACAATGGTATTCTTCCCTTTTTTCTCCCTTTCACTCAGGCTGGTGATTATTGGGTACATCCTCTCTTCAGTTTGAACAAGCTTGCAGCGATTTTGCAAAGCACACCCTGGCTTGTGCTTTTCTCATGGATGTTACAACGAAATAAAATAAAATAAGAATAAGAATAAATAAATAACATGTGGCTATAACAAAAGATCCCTAGCAATAGAAAATGCCCTGCAGCCCTTCAGGCATTCCTCATGCTTCAGCCCAGTAGCAGCCAAACAGACGTTGTAGATCAATTTTCACTAAACATGATCCAGCATTAATCTGAATCTGCTCCTGAAATTCAGATCAGCACTCCCTGAATTTCCTCTCCCTCCTTGACTCTGCCAGAAATAACACCGCACACTGGAAATGCAATGTTTGAGTGGTCAGTCTTCATTGCTACCATGTATATTTTTTGGCCTGATAATTATGTTTAGGGATATGAAATATGTAATGTAAGGTTCCTATGAGAATTTGCCTCCGAGCAAAGTGCTATCACATGTCGTAGGGTTTCAAAGTGAGTTCAGCATAAAACACCAGACCTGTCCAAACAACATATTTAAATAGCCAACTTTAAGAAGGATTGTGTTGCTCGGCTGTAGGTGAAACTCTGCAGCTCCTGTAGATAGTAGATAAGAAGCTGCAACACCTACACAGTGACAGGTTTTATTGAGCCTTTTTCATTCCTTTGAACATGAGAAGCACAAACTTTTATGACTCAGATAATCTTTCAGGGGTGTTGTATTTCACAAGGATAATATTTTTGTATGGATTCAAATAAAAAATAAATACACACACACAACTTTCGGTTCCCAAAAACATCACAAACCAGCAAGACATTTCCATCATCCCCCAACAGTGATTTACCTTGCTTCATTTCAAACAACTTGAGTACTCAGCCCTGTTTGTGAGCTCGACTACCAATTTTTTCAAAGGGATGTGTGGAGTACTTCAGTCAAAATTCAAACAAGATTTCTTGTGCCAGCACTTCTGAAATTTTACATCCACTTCATATCAGTGTACTGTGATGGCAAACTTCTACATTTGGATCCTCATTACAGACATCTGCAAGCAGTCCTATAAAAGGATTTGTTTTCATACATGTGATTTGCAGGGACAGTAGAAATCTTTTTATCCAGAAATTTTGTGCAGTCAATTGAGAATTTTCTTCAACATTGTTACCATGTTCAGCTGATACTCTTCTGAAAGCTTTAGAAAGCTGCAATACGTTAATTGCCAATAAAATGAATTAATAGATGTAAATGTATGAAAATATCCCATTTTCTCTAATATCATTCTGCTTGGGAGTAAACATATTCTCAATCTTTAGGTTGAAACTTCTGTTCAGTAAAAAATAGGTAAATTAAAACAGGTCACTTCTTTCCATTTCCACCAGCTTCTGTTTCAGACTCTGTCCAAGGAGTACAGCTCTCTCCTAATTCAGCAAGAAATAAGACTTGTTGAGACCAAAACAGAAAATAACCTAAGGCAGGAAACAAGGAAGTAAAACTAATGCAGAAAATAATTCAGAAAAGGGGGGGGGGGGGGAGGAAGGGAAGTGTGGAAAAATGGTGCCTGCATTTCCGTCTTCACTCAAAATGGAAAATAGGGCAAGTGAGTAAAATAAAGGAGATTAATGGAGATAAGGGAGCCTTGAGCCAAGCAGTCTCAGTGACCTAGGTGCATTTGATGTATGGGGCTGAACTGAGCAGTTTAGAATTGAGGAACAAGATGGGCTATGCCTGGAAGGGTCATGGTCCTCCATGGCTGTGCTCAGACAAGGCAGAAAACAATATCAAGATGCAACATCATCCACAGTCATCCACTTTCTCATCCAATAGAGGATGAGAAAGGATTTCAGATCTCCACAGTCTTCCACCATTATCTTCTACCTCTATCACTCACATTTTGACACACGGTGACATTCAAAGCTGCATAAAATTGCCATGGACCACAGGAATTACAAGTATGACAAACTTCCAGATGGGTCTTGCAGTAAAGAAGATTTTCTCTTCACTACTTATTATTTTTCCAAATGTTAACGATTTGTTGAGATGTGGCTGACAACATCTACAGAACTGAAGAGTTGAAGCCTTTTACTTCTCTTAAACATGAATGTGAAACTGAACAAATATCTCATTAATTCTTGGCCCAATTTGACAACAGAAAAAAAAAAAAAAAAATTGGATTTCAGTACAGTTCGGATTATAACTATAAAAAATATATGCATGTGCACACATTTTTTTTTCGTTCAAGATCAACAATAATGAAATATTTTTTGTATCTAGCACCATTATTTTTATTATTCCATTATCCTTTTCCTCCTGTTTACAGAAGTGAAAGTTTAGTTTGTTACAGGCTTTTACAGCGGATCAAGCTAAGTAAGAGAAAATTCAGACTGAATACTAAGTAAAACTTCCTGTAAAAGAAGCTATTAACCCATGTAATAATATCCCAAGGGAAAAGGAACAGCTCCATCAGTTGTGACATTTAAAACTAGACTGGACAATGCACTAATCGGTATTCTTTGGGGACAATTCTGCTTTGTCATGACGGTAGATGAGAAGATCTAGAAGGTCTTTTCCACATCTAATTTCTCCAACTCAGTGAAACAAAAAAATATCATGCCAGTTGGTGTATCTGAGAAAGAAATAAGCATTGAGAAACATAAAATATGAATTTATTCTAGGAAGAGTCATAATTGCTTTATAGTTCTGGGGCCCTTATCTCAAAATTCATTGTGGACAAAATAAGGTTTTCAGGTTTCACAGACTTTCATCATTGTATAGTCAATTCATATTAAAAAAAAGATTTAAGTGATATTTGTTCTGCTCACTTTATTCTACTTAGAACCTTCTCGCTTTACATGGAGCTGAATTTCCGCTATTCATATACACAGTGATTCCCTGTATTATTTTAAATAAGTTTATATTCAATTTGTAGAATTTTCCTTTAATGACTATGTGGAAGTACACATTGAAATCCTGTGTTTTAAATGTTAGCTCCCTTAAATAAGATGATTCTCATTAATTATTTATTAATTGCTCTATATGTGTGCTCATTTAACTTACCGTAGCTTGAAAAAAGTGCTTTGCTCCATGACCGTGTTATGCAGCAGCTTCTGGAACCATAATAGTTGTAAGTCTGAGAAGGCTGTGACAAATGCACTGCCTTCCTTAGAGCCTGCAGTCCTAACTATTTGTCAGCAAATTCATTCTACCCCAGTGACCTGCTAGTCAAAACTGTGCTGAAGCGCATCTCTCTGAATGACAAAGTAGGAGAAACAGCAAGGGTAGAGACGTAGCCAGTGGATACACACAGAAAAAGCTGCTCATTTATCTTAGATCTGCTGGTCAAACTCCTTTGAAGAAATGTGACTGTGAGTTTGTTTCAGTGATAAAAAATAAGTAGCATCTTGAAATGGGAATGAAGTCTCCTCTAGAATGATAAATTATACAAAAAAATTATCCTCAATTTGTGAGATCTGGGTGTTCCTTTATTTTGAAAATATAAATGCAAAGAAATTCTTGTTTCTTTAGAGAAAATTGATTATCCTAAATGTTTTTAGAAGGAAAGGAAATGGAAAAGATCCAAGAAGTTTCTCTGCAAATTCTATTTAAAATTTTCAGGAGAACCAGTTTTATTCATTAATAGAGAAGTGTTCTGTCCTAATTCCTATTTAGATGCAGTAAATCTAAACTGTAAAGAAGAGAGATCAAGAGATTAATTGATTTAACTGTATTTATCAAAACAGTCAATCTGCCACCATGAGCAGAGAGCATCAATCACAGAAAGAACATATCCACAGCCTTGCCATACCAGAACAGGCTGAAGAAGGGACAGCAATATTCCCATTCCTTCCTGTGTAATGAATATAATTCTGGAAAACTTGAATCCTAGCCTGTGCTAGGAGTGTATTTGTTTTGTCTTGATCACTCGTTGGATGAGGTTAAGAGCTTGATGGCAGAGCCTCCTTATGAGCCATTCTGCAGGGGCTTGACTTGAAATGTGCTAAAACAGATTCAGTTAAATGGGGGTTGTTCAGATCAAACTCAAGGTCATTGTGAATGGAGTTAAATCCAGTTAATAGCAGGTCACAATTGGTGTTCTCCAGGCTCAGTATTGAGGCCAATTTTGTTACCATGTGACAGATGGCAGCAGAAGAGCAGTCTGACAAAATGGTGTCTGACATGGAAGTGTGTATGAAGCAAAGGTGTGGAATTTAATTCCTCCATGTGGAAAAAAAATGGCACCCACTGACACTCATCAACACTTGCTGAACATTTATGGAGACCACAAAAGTGGATGTCAGCACAGTGAGGTTGTGGATGATGCATTTCAATAGTGGTGACAGCAATGCGAAAGACAAGCCACATTGCAGATAGCCATGCACAATGTCACTCCGTGAAATGAAGAGTTAGTCTCTCAGTCAGCTCATCTACATGAATAGACGGATTGCAACCAGGAAGCTGTGTACCAAAATGAATATTGCTTCAGTGCATTGGAAACAATGGTGCAGTGTTGGATTATTGCAAAGTTTGCACCAGGTGGTGCAAATGCTCATACAGGAGTGGAAAGAACACCATATGCCATTTTTTCATGACTTCTAGCACCAATATTAGGCTAAGGGTGACAGTTTCCCGGATCTCTTCATTACCATTGTTGAGACATTGTGTCACCACTATGAAATGGAGTAAAAATGACAGTGCTTGGAGTGGTGACATGATTTCCCCATCAAAAAAAAGTTCAAGACGCAGCCCTCAGCAGGTCAAGTTATGTGCATTGTCTTTTGGGATAGGAAAGGTGTGATCCTTCTGGATTTCCTGGAGCCTAGACAAACCATTAGCTCTGACCTCTATATTGCAAGGCTAAGCTCAAGGCTCAAACTTTCAGTCAGGCCAGAGGAGCAGATAACTTTTCTCCTGCAACATAACACAAGGTCCCGTATCAGTTTGAAGACCATGGAGCTCATTGCCAGTCTTGGCTGGACTCTTCCAACACACCCACCACATAGTCTGGATTTGGTACTTCTGACTTCCATCTATTTGGGCTATTGAAAGATGAACTTTGTGGGCAATGTTTTCCCCACAACAATACTGTTATAGTTGCTGTGAAACTATGGGCCACTTCTACTCATGCAGATTTTAATGACCATGGCATGGGAGATCTTGTTCATCGCTGGCAAAAATTCATAGCTTATGGTGGTGATTACATTAAAAAATAGGACTATGCAGATGAGAATTTGCTCTATCAAAAAATGTTATCATGGTCTTTGTATCTGTTGTAGTTTCCATGGAAATAGCTAGGAAGCATTACTTTCAGAGCAGCCTACGTATTTATTGTTATAATTGCATTTTTGTTTCCATTTCCCTTTTCTTCTTAGTAAATATGTTTCATCTCAAACCACAAATTCTCTTTTATTTCCAGTTCTCACCCTCATCCCACTGGACAGGATGGGAGGAGCGAGCAAGCAAACAGCTGTGTGGTGCTGAGCTGCCTGACAGATTAAACCACAACAAGAGTACTTCTCATTTAATCTCAGGAATTTAACTTTGGGTATATTGGTGTACTTGCGCTGGAGGTATTTTATGGAAATAAATTACTGTTTCAGGTAGTAAGGAATTCACACAGCAGAGCAGATCTACCATCTTAAACTCTACCTAAAAGTCATCTTAATGGCACTGTGTATTATGGAGCAGAGATAAAAAGATACTATACCTATACAATATCATATTATAAGAAAAGAGCCTTATCCAATGTAAAATGACATTTTCAAATGGTCTTAGCAATAATTGCCTGTGCAGTATATTGTAGCAATCCATATCTGGGGAGATAAAAATATGTCACGAGCTCCACATCTTACACAAAAAGCTGTAGTTTTCATGAAGTAATTAATAATTAAAAGTAGCAAACTTGTCAACGTATACTACCTGAATATCCACCAAGCTGATAAAAGAATTGTACAGGGTGTATTCTTACTTCTAGGAAACTTAATATTTGGAAAATGTATGCACCCACATATTTTAATTCAGCTATTCCTTGTAACTAGTGGAAATGAAAGTAGTGTAGTAGTATCTGAATAATAATAATGGATAGAAGAAAAAAAAAAAGAGCCTTATCCAGAAGAGTGGGATAGAAATGGAGAGATGGAAAGTTTTTTGAAAGAATATGCCATTAATTATCTAGTAATTTTTCTCACTATTTTATAGTACAAATAGATGAAAAGGTTTATATGACCGTATCATGAAAGCTAGTAGGTTTGTAAACTTGAGAAGTGGAAAACATGGATTTGGATACATTTAATTCTACATTAAATAGTTGACAGGATATGAAAATGTGGCTTTACTACGTCTTGTTATGAATTTATACATTATCACTGGTCAGCAAATCCTGAAACTAACCTTCAACACTAATCATAATGGGCTTGAGTTATTTTAATAATAAAACATTCATGCTCATTATTTTTCAGAAACAGCCTGTGGATAACAATTCCAAATCTAAAACTGCAACAAATGAATATACTTGCTTTAAGAAAATATAACATCTCTTAAGGTTGAAGGAAAAAGTTTTAGAAGCATTTGAATTAACTATATAACTTCCACAACTGTTCTTGTGAACTGAAATATAAATGGTCAAAGATTTGAGTAATGTAGATTTATGCACATTTATACCCTGAAATTTTCACCCAATAGGTAAATGACAATAAACTGTTTTTGAAGTCACATGTAATTCCCAAATCTTTCAAACCAAAAGCTGCACTGAGCCAAAAACTCATCTGAAATCTGCAAAACTTTCAAGGCTTTCTTCCCAAAGAAGAAATAAAGAAAAAAACATTGTTTTAGCCTTGTTTGTTTACAAGGTGCAGATGTTAAGAGAACCGAACTTAAAAACTAAACCACACACTCTTTTCAGTTCTCCTGATTAAAACACCCTACACAGTGTTACACATGTGCCTGAGGATTTCCACTCTACAGGACTTGTGGCTATCGTTTTCATGCTGCTGCACTAAAGCTTTACTTCTGACTATATTTCTGCAAAATACTAGTGCTTCATAAGGAGAACAATAAACACTGATTTCAGTGGGCTTAACACAAAGAATCAAGGAAAACAATAATCATAAGCAGTGATTCTGCAGGGAGCACTGGGAAATCATCCAGCCAGTTCACCTGCCATTCTTGTACTCCTTCTAGCGCATGTTCACTTCATGTCTTTTTAAAAACCTTTCCTTGGTGAATATTCTTAAACATCCCCACATCTCTCCTCTTTTAATGGCATGCTGTTGTTAGGAAGATTTTCCAAATACTTAACCTTATAGCACTTTCACTGTGTTTGCCAAGGACAAAAAGTAATTGATTTGTCTCTTTCTCTTCACAGCAACCTATCAAATGTCCGAAAACTGCTATCAGGTCTTTTTTTCAGAATAAGCAATCTCATTTCTTTTAGGAAACTCTGGTATATCCTGCAACATACTGTCACACAAGTCATAACTCTCAGCATTGCTGCTGCTCCCACCTAAGCTGTTCATAATTGGTACATCTTTCCTATGGTCCTGCAGCTATAACTGAACAGTTATGTACGCAGTTGAAGTCTTAGCAGTTCTGTAGAGGGTATTAAGAAGGCTGTATTTGTCTGACAGACTATATATACTTTTCTTTATAAACCCTAATATAGTACTAGCTTTGTTCACAGCATTATGATAGAAGTTTTCTGGCCAATTCTTCTCTTCCTTCCTTGGGATATAATAGATGAAGTATTTGTTTTCCCATGTTTTAATTCAGATGAGAAAATTTTGTTGCGTTTTGCATGACCTATTGCTGGAAAGGTCTCCCAGTTGCCGTGAGTTTAGAGACGAAATCATATGACTAATATGTTAGCTGTTCCCACCCGTGACATATCTTTTTGTACTTATCCCTGCACTGCAAAACTATAATCACCATTTCTGGCTATGTACTACTTTAATGGCAAACCAAGCTGACTAGAACAGCTGTTTCAATAATATTCTTCAATAATAGGAATCACTTCTGAGTTTTTAATTCAGGAATGCTCATTCAGAAGTTGAGTAAGTGGACCATTTGCTTGCCATTTTTCTCAAGATAGCACTTCTTAAACTTTTTTCCTCAAATCCCACCCATCTTTGAATTACTGAGCTGGCACACACAGTGCAGACTTCAGAGGCTGAATCTGAGAGGACAATAGCATGGGGAAGTCCTGCTTAGACTTTATTCCCACCACCTCCAGCAGATGCTGGAGAGATCTTGGGTGGCCTCGAAAGCAGCAGCATTATCCAATATGCCAGGCCCTGCAGAGGAAAACAGATGTATAGCTGTGATATATTCATGTGTTAGGCTTGCCTTCGGCAGTGGCTTTTTCCTCCTGCAGCAGAGCAGAGGGGCTGAGAGGGTACACATCACTGTCCTGGCATGTGGTGACTGCAAGCATGTGGCCTCAGCTATTGTAATCCTTGTCTCAGCCATTTCCCTGTGGAGTGGGACAATCAGGTGTCTGGGCTACGCAGAATACTCTGTACGTGAAGGAAGATGGAGAAAAGTCAGTAATTAATAGCATGTGCTTAGCAAATCTATCAGCTGCTGCCACTCCCCTGAACTCAGATGGAAGTGTTATGGGGCCTGTTATGTGTCTTTCCCTTCTTTTTAGCTTCTTTTATGTAATACTGCAGAGGAGTACAGTCTCCAGTTTGAGTCATGTGTATTTGTTTATACTTCTTAAACGGATGATGAAGCACTTACAATAGCAGACTAGTAAGTACAGAGTAACAAGTACAGTGCATGAACAATGTAATTCCCAAAAAGCTAATGAACAAAACATATTTTGCTAATACAGTTCACTATAGATACAGAAAGTCAAATTTCAGAAAGGGATATTCACAGTGAGCATTTTCTACAAAGAAATATATCTCTTTGCCCAAGACGATAAGTGAACAATTTAATATAAATTGAAACTAAAGAAATGAAGCCAAGACTCTTCTAACAGCAAATAGACCCAATCTGGATCTGATTTATCTCAATGGACAATGCTATCACTAGGAGAATGATCCTCTTTATACATCTGACGTACTGAAAAAAAATAATAATAAATGACACAATGAGTTATAAAACTCATATTAATGTTTTTTTTCCAAGATGTGAACTTTGCTGCACTTCATGAAGGAGCTTTGAAAGACTGATAGACTATGACTGATCAGCTTTGCCAAACCAGGAAGTTTTCATTGAAGGTTAAATTCTGATACTCTAGGGTTTTATCTATATTTGTGTGTAATTCAGCACAATAAAAGCAGATCAGTGGATCAAAGCTATTGCTGCTGAGGCCCCTACATCTGCACCACATGTGGTCCAGGGGTTTTACTTTGCCTAAATTTAGTTTAGATGACTATCCCCACTACACATATGGCTTGAAGCTGTCCAGAGGCCTAGTTACTACAGTGGACCCTCGTGACCCAGTGGAGTTGAAGCACGTTTGGTGGATACCTTCAACAGGTCTTATGTAGTCTACTTCAAAAGAAGTCTCACATGGTACTCTGGAAACAGAACTAATGTACATTACAATGGGTTGGTCATTGTTTCACTTCAAAACCTTGCTGTTCCAAATTAGCTTGTTAATGGGAATGAAGCCCTGTGAGTGAATCTGGATTTTGGCAGTTTTTATGTGTTTTGTTGTGTTTTGTTTTGTTTTGTTCTTTTGTGTTTGTTTGTTTGTTTGTTTGTTTTTCCCAAACAATTTAGAAAAGGATGCAGTAACAGCTAAACTACCAAAGTATCTGCTTGTTCTCAAGGAATGGATACTGCTCAAGTCTTGCTGCAAAGTACATTTCTAATTTTGCTGCAACTAGGGACAAAAATGGTTGGTCTGAGATTCTGAAAGCCCTGTGTTACTTACAGAGGGGAAATCTTCTTGCCAGATTTACCCTTGCAAATGACAAGAGACTGTCTCAAGATTTCCAAACGTGGGGAAGAAATCACAAAAAGAGCAGAAGTTACAAGCTCTTTGATATGTTTGTGAGACTGTAAACTCACAACAGCTCTAATTTAGCCTTGGGTTCTTCCTGGAGGTTTAACCTAGGAGCCAAATCAGTTCAGATCTGGGGCTCACATATTATCAAGATCGCATCACATGCTGCCTGGAGGTACTGGTTGTAGTGAGAACTCACCAGTAAGTTGCAGGCCCTTGTCACGCAGATCTGAGAGAAAAAAAAACCCTTGTGGAAGGAAATTTGAAAGAACCCTTGCTCTCCAGGCTCTGCAGCTTTGGATAAATGATGCTGCACAGAGAAGGAGGTATGGATGAAGGGTATCAGGTTGACATTTTTTAACAAAACACATCTTTGTGGTGGTGATTTTTTTTTCCTGCTCTTCTTTATGTGCTTCTAGAATTATCACAATAATGAAAAAAATATTTAAAGAAACATAGCAGCCTGACTGTTTTAAAATGTTACCCCGGAATATTCGCATGTGGGTCACTCCAAAAGTAATGCCTCCTACTTATTTCCAGGAAAACTGCAGCAGATACGAAGAGCACAACAACACTGTTTGATAGAGCAAATTCTCAGCTGTGTTGTGACACGTACCTGTGTATGCACTGTATGTCTATATAAATACACAGGCACATATATATCGGCTATGGTGCTGGCAGCTGCAGCCAGGCTTGATCATTCCACAAAGTAATGCAAGCGGGAGTGTGGAGAAGTGGCCTAGCTGGCTCCTTATAGCAGTCAAGTGCAAGCATTGATCTGCCATTTGTGTAGTAACAAAATGATTTATTCAGGCTTCCATGTGGACTGAAAGGCTAATTTTAAAAACCTAGCTTGCCTAAGAAGATCTATGGAAAATGTTTGCTAGATGTATCACCATGCTGAGTGTTATTGCACTGCTGGATGTGCTGGGAGTCTACTAGTAACTTCAGTGGCTAAGCTGTCTTATAAATTAGGGGCAGCAGATGAACAAGAATGAATTTCTTCATTTTATAAGAATTTTGGAAAAGGTGGCAGGTTGTGTTTAAGCCACATACATAGAGAGTTTTTTCTTGGACATCACTAGGCTTTGGATCCATAGGGGCTAGTACTTGGGGCTTGGAAGGCAGCCCCAAGTACTGGGGCAGCCCCAAGCCCCTGGGGCTGCATTCAGCTGCACTGTGAGGAGAAAGAATCTTCTTTGGCTTTGTTCTGAGTCCTGTTCCAATCCTGTGGCAAGGGCAGGAGCAGGCACTCATAGTCCAAGGATGACAGAGATTGAAGGGACAAAGATTCTTGCTCCCTGGGTTTGACTTTGACTAGACACTATATGGTGCAACTGAGCATCACTTCTCACAAAAAAAGACCCTACTGTCCAGATCAGCATTTCCCTGTGAGCAGCTCCACTTTCGGTGTATCAGCATTTTTCTTACACAAAAGTATTTCCTTAAAAAATTTCTGACTGGGTTGTTATTAGGACAAGTGTTGGTACCTAGTTTCTCCCAGCCATCTGTGATTATCTTTGTGTCCATTGGATAGAGAGAAGGATAATTGGTACACTGCATAGTAGTTTGTCCTCTAGACACTGAACATATGAAGCAGGATTTCAGTGGTTAGCAAAGCACCCTAGCTTGAAATTAAGGAAAGGTGTTAATGCACCTTAGAGATGTAGAGGCCTTCTCTGTCACCTCTACGTTATGACTCAGGCTCTTGTTCTGTGGGAGGCTCTGATCAGTTCACCCATAACTCCTTCCAAAGCTAACATCCAATTCTTCACTGTAAACAAGATTTGAAAGAAGATAATAAAATGCTGCATTGTACTTATTTTTATCTTTTTCTACATATTTATAATGCCAATCTGAAATAACTAAAACCAAAATTCTGTATGTCCATGGAAGGTGTATATAAACACACAGGCATTCAATGGGACAAATATTTCTATGTACGGTATGTATATATGAAAGCACATATAAATGATCATTCAGATTATTCAGGAATTACTATTCATATTATAAAAGATTTTTGAAAATCTTAACTAAAAAATGTCTACTGCAGCAAAAGCCAGCGCATGCATGTGTGAGGTGCCCCAGTGAGATCAATCCAACAATCTTTAGCCTATTTGCTTACAAATATCAAAGGAAGGAGATTTAAATCTTCATTGTTACTTCAGTTAGGTCTAATTAACTGTCCTGCTTCCTCTGAGAAAAACAACCAACCCCCAGACAAACATGGGATTGATAACATCACCCAATATCCCAAAGAGCTTGGGTTATTTTCAATTATTTCAAAAATGGGGTTGTTTCTTTCTCTGCTCTCATCCCACATCATGCATCTTAAGTAAGCACCACAGGAAAAAAAGAAAAAAGAAAAAAAATTGCGATGCCATTCGGAGATGTTTGTACAGCTCTAGATTGTGAGGCAGGAAGATGATTTTCAGAGATACACAGCAGTGCAACGTCTCGTGCAGCACATTAATTCCTTGGTCCTTAAGGTGAACGGTTTTCTTCCTTTATGTGATTCTGGCTCTGTTAACAAATTCCTGACTTTATTCCTGGCTGCCACTTACAGTCTTGTGCCAGTATCTTCTCTGCCAATTCCAAGTTCATCTCCATTTGAAGTGAACCAAAGTAGGAGTTGAAAATACTTGCTTGGAAGCACAGTTTGGCATGTTTAACTGTGCAGCTCTACACACAAGCCATGCTCCTCCAATCTGTTTTCTTTCAAACCTACTTTTGTGCCAGAAAGTATTCACCTGGAAGTCAGCAGTGCATGAAAACATTCAAATCAGTCTGCTCCAAGGGATTTATAGACTGTGTTTAGCATAGGGCAACTCACCAGAGAATTTGACTTCAGGCGCTGGCACTGCAACTCCTCTTTCCTGCTTCCCACAGCTTCTTGTGCCTAACAAGATAAGCCATTTTTGAGTTTTTCAGTGAAGAAAGCCTCACATGTGGTCTTATATTTACAGCTGTTAAGATCTTTGGCTGCCAAAGAGAGAGCAGAGCTATAATAATGAGGCTGATTTTTAAAATATCATGTTTCATATACCAGATGTAAAAAAAATAGCAACCTTGCTCATAGTGTTGGCTTAAACTTTATCATGGAAGCAGTCCTACAAGGAGAAAACAACTCAGAAAGTAGAGGTTGTTTAACGATGATTCACAGAAGTGAATGTGAGGTTTTTTTTAAACTCCACACAATTAAACTACATTAACCTCAATAGTATAGCCTTTTCAGGTGCACTAGACTTTGACTGTTTGGATGATGTTTCATCAGTTCCCTTTTACATCACACAGTCATTATTAAACAGCAGAAGCAATCAAGCTTCTCATCTTCTTTTCCACGTCACTGCCTCTGACTATGGAGGGGTCCAATGTCAGCTAAGCTTCACTGCAACAAAGCAAACCCACGTTTGACATTATCCAAAATATAAGTCTTAAGTGGTCTCAGGCCACGCAGTGGACACAGACATAGTGTGCCACTATGGATGTGTCGTGGCTGCAGAATCTGTCTTCATGACTGTTGCACAAATTTGGGCCTCACCACCTCCATTTCTAAACTGTCACAGGAATTTGGCATGCTCAGAGCACAGATGGTGGGATGCATCCCTCCAGGAACTTGTGCTGCAATTCCTTACCATGGAAAAGCTCATTCACTGCATTTGCATCCCCCCTGCCATCTCGTTCCTGCTTTAGAATCACAGATTTTTGCCGGCTCAGTTTTTCTGATGTAATTGTGCTTGGAGCAAAGCTGTAAGCCAGACCACAAGAGTGAGCTGCATTAAAACACAGTTCTTTTCTAGAGTTTTTTTCCAAGGAGATATCATATTAAAAAATCTCATTTCCAGCAAAGCCTCACAAACAGTTGCAAGAGTAAAATTGAAAGAAAGCAAATTGTGGTTTGGGGGTGTAAATGTCAGATGGGGGAGAAATCTTGTCAGCTTGCTGCACCACCAAATTAAAAAGAAAATATGGGAAGCTGCAGCACCAGACACTTCTCCACCTTTTCATCACAGTGGCCGTGAAGCAGGAATCAATGCCTGCTCGTCCACCAGGGGCTCACCACAACATGTAGAAACACAGATGAGGTACTTTGGGAATTTTCAGGCATATCAGGAAGGTCCAAAGAAGTTGTAGTCATCTGTAGAGCTAGCTAATACCAGAGAGAAGCTTTTGGTTCTCTGTGGCATTAATTGGAATTAAGTACCTAACTTACTTGGGTGGAATGGAGGAGATTTGGAACTTGCTTTTTTACCAAACTCCAACTGACATCATTATGAAAGCTTTTAGTGATACTTACAGAGTAGGGTTATACCCTCATTTTCAGGGATAACCATATACCAGAAACCATGTAGCATATACTTCTGATTTTTCAAGCACTCTCTCGATCTTTTTAAAGATTCTGCTCTAATTCCTAAAATATTGTGGCAGCATCTTGTACTTATTCTTTCCTTTTAGTTTTTGAGTTTATTTAATGCTTATTTTTTTCCTAAGAGAGGCCATTCCATACTTTTTTAGAACACAGAGATCATTTGTTTTCCTCTGGGTTTTCTGGAAAGGCCTTGGCACAGGTGTTTCTATTTGTCTTCAGGTATTTTCTAATAAAATACATATTGGTATTTGCAATTGATTGTTTTTGTTGAAGTACATACATTGTGAAATGCCGTGAGCATTGACATTCTGCCTCTCTACTGAAATCATCCAGAAGTTTGCCAGTGCCTTTAATGGAAGCCATTGGTTTCTACTCTATTGCTGAGTTTACCAGCCTTTCTCAGTAACTTAGTTTTTCATCAGGAATATCAATGCCAAATATGACTTCATCATATCAGGAAAGTTTGAAAAAGTGCAGTTCACTTTCTTTCCATAAAAATAAGCCCAGCCAAAAAAACCCATGAGCTCACAGCAGTTTCTGCAAGGCTCAATGGAGTGTTCTTGCTTGTGCATTGCATTCTGCATTTCAGTCCGTTGGTCAGGCAGTCTCACTCAATAGCCTACCTCCTTCTCTTCCTTCGAACAACCATTTTTTCTCATTACTGGCATTTTATCTCCATTTTGAATTTGTGTCTTTCTAATCCTTGCTGGAGTCAAAGCACAGACGTGTCTATAAAGATAAGTATTTCAAAACATGAGTAACAGAGGGAAATTTTTAAAGTCTCTCTTTTCAGTTTCATGATCAAATGAGTTCTGAACTCTTTTGGGGACATGAGTAATTACATTGGTGTATAAACACTGAGTACCATTAAAAACTCAAAGCAAGATTGGCATAGAAGAAAAGAAGCAAGAATTTCTACACAAAAAAATGTTCTATTTGCTGCTTCTGGTTCCTATTTAGCATCAGGCAAGTGAAAAAAACGAAAAAGCAACTGAAAAAGAGAAAGCAAGACACTCAGAAAATTATCAACCAGTTAATGAATGTGAATCCTGTGCAACATATTGATATTTGCAATTTCTAAATGATCATACTTTTATGAATGAGTAGCTCTTGTAAGTATAGACTAGCAGCTGAGGATGTAATGAAAATCAAAGATACTTAATCATATCATCGCTGCATTTCGTATATAATGCCTGATGCATTATTTATTCAGGAAGAGATAGATTTTTAAGGCCAGAGGTGTCATCATAATTATGTAGTTTGACCTCGTGCTTGACAAAGTCAATACAATTTCACCCAGAAACTCCTTCTTTAGCACCATTGCCAGCTTAAGCCATAGTGAGTCCTTCAGTGAAATGTCCAGTCTGGAAAGCTCAGTGTGATGGGGAGTCTACTTCATCCCATCAAAATCTGTTTCAAATTCAGAGAATGAAAAACAATTTTTAATAGAAATCAAAAGGAAATTTGTGTTAAAAAAAATCTAATTGCTATTGATTAAAAAGCAACAACAACCCAATGCTGAACTCTGCCAATTTAACTTGAAAAGCTTGAAAAAATTTCAAGTTAATGAAATTAAATTAGTTCCAACATATAATTTTCCAAATATTTACATATTTATTTTGTCAGCTTCTGTAACTATGTTCTTTTTTCCTTACAAGAGTGAAAAATAAACCATTGTTTTAGTGATTATTAACAGAAATACAGAACCACAAAATAATTGAGATTATAAGGGATCTCAGAAAGTATGCTGATGCAATCAAAAGCTTCATCATCAATGATTTAAAAAAAAAAAAAAAAAAAAACTTTGTCCCCTTGGAATCCAATTCATTTCATTACTGAAGAAGTATATATTTTATATCTTCCTGCTAATGTGCTAATGTTCCTCCAAATTCAGAAGATTACAGGAGTTATGGTAGCACCCTTGGAAATTTAACTTTGGAATCATATTAAACTTAAGGCACTCCAATGAGATGGATTAAACCAAGAGATGATCAGTTCAGTCTCTTTGGCTTGTATCTGAAGAAACAGACTCTATCCAAAAGTTATGTAGAATTTCAGCTGATTCATGGTTTCCAGAGAGCCAAGGCTGACTGTTTACATAACCTGTGCTTTCAGAATTCGGATAAATTTTGTTGAGATAAATATAACACCTGCCTATAGCCTTTCACCTGCAGCTGCCAGCATCACACCAGCTTGTGTCCTAAAGCTATGTATGAGTGAACAAGACCCAAGAGGAAGGTCACTGTGAGGAAATTCTGATTCCAGTTTTCAAGTTTACTTCAAATTGCTGATGAGGTATCATCATCTGAAATGCGTCTTGAACCATTTTAAATGTGTATGATTAGATTAAAAGTGAAAGTTTCCTCAAAAATGTTTTGCTTCTACAGGAAGAGTATTTCGGTTGTTGCATCTTGAAACATCTATCTTCAATTGAATAAACTGTTACAGAGAATTATGATGTGCAATGTATGAGTGTTTCTTTCCAACTCTACTGTGGGTAGCTTCATTTTATTGGCAATAATTACTACAAAATTGCCTTGATTATTAGAAATTATAACTGTACTCACATTACATACACTACATACATTAACACCTCCAGTCAAAGTATTCCTTAAAAGTAAATGGCTAATCTTTATTCTTCTCTTTGAAATAGATTAAATATCCCTATCTCAACAAGGGATAAATGAAGAATGTGAGGGTTAACTGCAAAAGATTAGCAGTGTCTCAAGAAGAGGCAGGATTTACCCCACTGAGTCTCAGAGATACAGTCACCCCAAGGTTGTGAGTCATCACCTCCCAATACATGTATCTGAATTAAATCAAATGAATCACAATCAAAAATATCTATTTCTTCCCACTGCCAAGATAACAAACTCAGATGCCTCTGTTGCAGATATGTTCAGTTAGATAAACCCCTAAGAGAAGACAAAATTTAAGGTTTTTGAATCCTTTCAAAATACAGTAATTGTCATTCTGAATTTTATGTTCAAGCATTTCCTCATAGCTACTAACATACTTTCAAAAATTCAGCCAGATCCCTTTCTAATCCCCCTTGCATGCCTCCTCTCTGCCCTTCCTATGTACACCATGTACTAAGCTTTAAGATTTTCATCTGTTTTCACATTTCAGCAAGCATTGCATGGAGTACTGTATCTACATTTTTTTTTCCTTCGTATTCCTTTAATGCGCTGTCTTCACATACAAGTGAAATGAGGAGGCAGCATGCTTACTTCCCCCTGCAGCTGCTCCTTTTGCGGCTCCACAATGAGACGCCAGTCATGTGCAAGAGCACTGCAAACCCCTCTTCTTGCCTCTTGCTGGTGCTTCTGTCCTGCTGCTGAGGTGACTCAAGGGACAGAAATGCCTGACAAAGTCCTCCACCTCCAGTAGATGCTTGTGTGGTAGGGCAGGGAAATCATTTCTCTAAAACACTGCCTGCACATTTTAAATATAATTTCATTTATTACTGATTTTTCTTTTTTTTTTCTTTTTCTTTTTTTTTTTTTTTTTTTGTTTCTGATATTCTGAATTTAATGATAAGATTGAAGGCTTGCCTTTCAGAAATACTGTGTATGTATATGTTATTTGCTGCATCTGAAAAGCAGGTGTTCTTAAGCCAATCCGAATATTCTGAGCAAATCCCTGCTTTGAAATGCAAATGAATTTGCAATGTCTGCATAGTTTGAGATAAAGCAGTTAACAATGAATTAATCCTTGTTTTATGCAGTTCATTATCAAGAGACTATGACCAGGCCAACAATGTATTTGGAACATAATAGGGTCTTGCCAAACAGGTAGAGACTCTATTCAAAACAAGGACTTACAGTTACACAGTTACAATGATCAGGTATCGTTTTCGTTTATGTTCAAAAACCTGAGGTGTAGGTACAGTGAAGATACATCAGAATAAAAATTTCAGGCCTAGAGTGCAACGTTAGTAGTTCACAAGTAGGTGCAGCCCTTCATCTAGACAAAAAACTGTAGCTAGTGATCTTCCACCATGTTGCTCCATCTGGTCAGGCTGTGGTCAAAGTGTTAGCACTGTCCAGATGCATAAAAGAGAACCTCCACCTCTGTGGAATAAAGCCTCATTCTGCAAATACAGAAGTGACTTGCTGAGCTTGAGCCTGTGGGATGGGCTATGATGTGGAAGCAAAGGAGTATATGCATAGAAGTTGCAGGTGACTCCTTGGCAGCCCCGCATCTACACTTGATCTTCCTCCTAGCTTGAAGCCTAAACCTAACCCAAAGCCTATCCCTGCACTGGGCTGGGCCTTAGCCAGGAACTCCTTCTCTTCACTCAGTTCTAAGCAGAGAAAGAAGTTTCCAATTCAGACACAACCCTCATCTGAAGTTTAAACTAGATACACACTCATACTCTCATCCAGGCTAATTAATGGGGAATTAAATCTAGATAAACAGGTTAGGGAGAAAATTTCTAAGTGGTTTGCAGAAAAATATATATATATATATTTTCTTCTGAACAATAGATTGCTTTTGTACTTCCGCTCTGGCATATCTCTGTATGACACTGTCATAACTGAGGGATTTGTTCTTTGGATTATGTTTTAAATCCTGGATCTGTTTACTCAAAGCATTGAGATACTTTAAAATTATATACTTGAACATAGCAGTTTTCTTCCTACATAGGTTGCTCCAAAAATAATGCCTCCAGGGCATTTATTTCCAGAGAAACTACAACAGATACAAATAGCACAGAAATGCTATTCTATACAGCAAATTCTAAGCTACAAAACATTATTTTTCAACACAGTCACCAACATCAGCTATGCATTTTTACCAGTGATGAACAAGAGCCTTCATGCTGTACTTGTGAAAATCTGCATGGCCATCTGGAATGTGGCCTGTCTTACACTGTGCTCACATCCTCTGTTTGCCCTCCATAAATGTTCAGCAAGTGTTGATGAATGTAAATGGGTGCCATGTTTTCCACATGGAGGAATTCAATTTCACACCTTTGTTTCATATGCACTTTTATGTCAGACGCCATTTTGTCAGACCATTGCTCTGCTGCCATCTGTCACATGGCAACAAAATGTAGTGGAATATTGTTGGAAGGTTCAACCACTACTTCATACTACCAACAACCACTTCTGACATCACAGACCAACATAATAAAATAGGAGGCATTACTTTCAGAGCAGCCTTTGAATTAATGCTCAGTGCATTTGAATTATTTATATTCATGATCCCCAGACTGTTGAAAAGAAAGACTTCAGTTTTGCCTGTCTCTAATCACTGTCATAGATAATAACAGATGGCAGCATTCCTAAACTGCCTTATTCAACAAATGGGATGAGACATCTCAATGATTTCATTATCCCAATTAATAGTTATTATTATGAGGAATGAACCTTCATCTTCATATGTTGTAAACACTTGACCTAGATTTTCAGGATTGCTAGCAATTCTGGTTGCATCCCCTTTTTGAGTCTACAGAGAACAGACTCTAAATACTTTTTAGTTTCACAGTAGACTTAGTAACATGCATTTGAATATTAGATTGTTTTAAGAGATATCAGAGTGGGCTAGTTTGTAATTGGTTTCTAATTTTTGTATCTCTTCAGTTGGATTTGCTCAGTTCAGGTCACTGTATTTTTATCTCTATAGTTGCTAGAGAGGAAATATAAAGTAGAAAAAAAATCATGATCTTGCATAGTGTTTCTGCAGAGCAAGCTATCATTTTGAGCCAGAAGGATGGCTTCTATTGCTTCATCAAAAAAAGAAGGTTTATTGCTGCTGAAAGCAAGGTCAGGCAACATGGGAGGACTACAGGAATATTGTCCACTTTTGTAGGGAGAAAATTCGTGAAGTTGAAACTCAGTTTGAGTTGAAACTGGACAATACTGTGAGGACAATAAAAGGGTTTTTTAAAGTATGTTAACAACAAAAAGAGGACCAGAGAGAACATTGTTTTTTTACTTGATGAGAATGGTCACCTTACAAACAGGAACATAGACAAAGCAGAGATGTTTGATGCTTTCTTTACTCTGTCTTCAGTGTTGATGATAAGCTCTGGAACCTCAGATGACTGTGTTAATGATCATCTCCAAGTTAACCCTGAACTTCTGCAGGATTTTCTGCTCCCCCTGGATGCATGTAACTTCATGGGTCCCAATGACATTCATCTTAGAGTACTCATAGGGCCAGCTGATGTCAATATGAAACCTCTCTCAATTATTTTTCAGCATTCTTGGGAATCTGCACAGGTCCCAGTTAACTGGATGGTAGCAAATGTTCTTCCAATTTTCATGAAGGGCAAGAAAGAAGACCCTGCTAATTACAGGCCTGTCAGTCTCCCATTAGTGCCTAGTAAAATTATGGAGAAAAATTATACTGGGAATTACTGAAAAATGCCTGAAAGTCAGTGCGGTCACTGGTCACAGCCAACATGGATTCCTGAAAGGAAGATCCTATTTAACTAGCTTAATTTCCTTTTCTAAAAAGGTGACTCACCTAGTTGACGAAAGGAATTCAGTTGATGCTACATTTTTGTATTTCAGTAAGCTTTTCTTACTGTTTCTCACTTTATCCCTCCAGACAAAATGTCCAGCATGCATTTAGACATAGACATAATGCAATGAGTGAGAAACTGGATGATGGATCTGGATCAAAGGGTTATAGTAAACAAAGTTAGATTGGGCTGGTGGCCAGTTGCTAGTGGGATACCCCACAGCTCAATTTTAGGACCAGTTCTCTTCAATATTTTAATAAATAACTTGGATGTAGGACTAGAAGGTGTTCTGAGGAAGTTTGCTGACAGTACTAAATTGTGAGGAGCTGTTGACTCCCTCAAGGTTGGAGAGGCCTTGCAGAGAGACCTAGACAAATTAGCTGGGCAGTCACTAACCACATGAAGTTTAAGTGCCAGTTTCTGCACCTGGCAAGGGGCAGTCTGGCTATACACAGACTGGGTGGTGAAGTTCTGGAGATCAGCCCAACTCAAATAAATCTGGGGGTCTTGATCAACAGCAAATTGAACATGAGTCAATAGTGTACCCAGGCAGCCAGAATCTTATCAAGGGATTCATCAAAGCACAGCATTGTCAACCAGTTGAGGGAAGTGATTGTCCTGATCTTCACTGCACTGTTGTGGCCCCTCCTCGAGTATTGTGTGAAGTTTTGGGTGCCACAGTACAAAAAGGACATAAAACTATCAGGGGGTCCAAAGGAAGGCTACAAAGATGGTGATAAGTCTAGAGCAAAAGATGTATGAGGAACGGCTGAGGTCTTTTAGATGGTTCAGCAGAGAGAGGAGCAGGCTGAGGGGAGGCCTCATGGTGCCCTAACAGCTCCCCACAGGAGAGCAGAGGGGCAAGTTCTGGTCTCCTCTCTCTGGTAACAAAAAATAGAACTTGGAGGAATGATATGAAGCTGCAACAGGGAAGGTTCAGTTTGGATATCAGGAAAAGGTTATTCACCAGAGATTTAGAAGGCTATACAGGGCAGAGGTCATGGTCTCATGCCTCTAGAGTTCAAGAAGCATTTGAACAACATTCTCAGACATATTGTCTGATTTTTGCGTGATTCTTTGTGAAGCCAGCAGTTGGACTTGAAGGCCCCTTCCAACTCAAGATATTCTATGATTTTATGACTATGATTTTTTCAGAATATATCTGAAGTAGTTATCTCAATAATGGAGGGGCTCATTTCCCCACTGCCGCAAGTCACAATGAATTCAAAAGCAGAACAGGGGTGACAGAAGGAGCGGGAACACTCTCAGTGCTGACTCTCTTATTCTACTCCAGTAATATACTATATTGCTGACCTGAAGAGACTTTGGGGATCTAGAGGTTATTGGACTTCAATCAATATTGGATTTAAGGTCTCCTTTTCAGTGAAGAATTCAGGATTCAATAAAAGTCAGGCTGAGACCAGGTTTCTGCTATGGTCTCTTGGGATGGCAGGACTATTGTTCTGGTTTAAATTGCAAATCAGTTTCCTATTCTAATAGTGATACATTTTGTGAAAGAGTTTGCACGTTTTCTTTGTTCAGAATAACCTTTAAAATATGAAACAAAGGAATTTCTTAAAAAAGATTCCCATTCGTGAGCAACTTCCCACATGATTATCTCACTACTTGACAGTACTAAAGAGACCTAACATTCCATTTTTTTCAAGGTCTTGAAGACAATGTCCTCATGTATCCCAAGTATCTTTTATTTAAAAATTAATAAAGAAAAATTAATTTAACTTCCAGAGTCTCTGTGACACAGTTCTTATCTAGATTACGGGAATCAAAGTCAGTCTTCTAGAATATTATTTTAAAATATTTTCAACACTGATAATGAAGGAGAATAATTACAGATAATAGGAAAAATGGGTGCCCAACAAAATTTCTAAAACCATGTAAAAAAAAATCTGAGACAAGAAAGGGAAGGTGAAAGCAGGGATAATTGAATAGTTGGTACACTGTGGTGTGTTTCTGATCCACAAAACTTTAAGATCACTGGCTGCATTGAATGTGAAGGTAGCTACACGGTTCTGGAAAAGCTTCAAGGATAATTAACTTCCCAAAAACTTAAAATTACAGCAGTCTACCAAACAAGAACTGGTGTTATCATGAATGCTAATTGCATTCTAGGAATTATTCATATTGTTCTTCTTATAGATTCAAAGGAATTGGGAGCTGATTTTGGTATATGTATATACAAGAGAAAATATCTAAGTAATTAAATTTCAAATGAGCCCTGTATCAACAATTTCAAATACAGTCAGTTTTCAGTGGGTTCTTTTTTTATTTTTCAAAGAAAGCCCCAAGTGTCTGCTCTTTGGTCCATGGGTTGCAGACCCCTGCTACTCCCTGCTGAAGAGTGTTGTAAATGCAAGACATTTACAGGATCCCAAGGGAAAACAAAACAAGTACTTGGAAGAAAAATTCACTTGGGAATAATTGTACAAAAAACTGCACTGAGCTCCAGATACTCTATATTTAAGAGTAGTCGGAAGCTAGGAGAATATGAACAGATAGATCTACGTAAGTTCATACTTTTCCTACTCTTCCTAGGGCATGTCTGTAGTCATTATGACTTTGTTATGATTGTTCTGGTTTACTAGTTGTAATTTTTTGTTATGCTGTTTAGGAACCAGAAATAAAATACATGAGTATCCTCTGGTAAGACTCATAATTTTCTAGACATTTGGATTAAGTTCTGCATCCTCTTGAAAAGCAGGTGCTCCCACTTTTCTCAAGGAAATGGTTGGCATAAGTGAGGAGATTTGGTCCTCCACAATCTGGTCACTGGGCAACTTCACAGTCTTAATCATCTAAACGTGAGAGTGTTTTCACCATGTCATGATGAGTTCCTTTGCCGTTAATATTTGATTTGAGTCAAGGAGGTTCATATTGGTTTACAGTCAGAGACCAGAATTAATTTTGCTTTTCAAATAGCTATGTTCTCAGACACTTTGAATACAAGGTATCAGCCTGGCACCTCAAAGCCTTCATATGCAAGTTTATCCCTGGTGATAGCCTGGTGCTGGCTCCAACACTAACTTCCTGAGTACAATCACTTTGGCCTCACAGTGACTGAGCCTTTAAGCCTTTCTGTTTGTCTACAGAATGATCTTTACTAATCTTTCTCTACCCTTGCATTTAACAACATCTTCAAGTACAGACCTAGATGGCTAGTCTTATTTATCCTATGTATTTCAGTGACCAGGAAGTGCAGGCACTTGTGACTCCCCCAGTAACACTGCCACAGGATCTCTGTAGAGGAACTAGAGCAGTCCCTAACTTACAGGTTTCGTGTCTCAGATATGGGGATGCTTGGCACTGTCATCTTCTGAGACTTCAACAGGACATGGAATTGAGTTCTTGGCCTATTTTAGCACAAACATCTCAATGTTTTTTGGGTTTGGATTCTTGTAGGCTTTGGAAGTGTTTTACTTTGTTTTACCTTTTTTCTAAGGCAGATACTATTTGAGACTATTAATTATGAATTATGTCATCCTACCAATTCTCCAGATTTGCATCGGTTACCCAACAGAGCAGAGCCAGCTGTCTCCCTAGTTCCTTAAGTCCCATATGTTGATATGCAACCTGCTATCAGCATGGTAAATTCCTGACACAGGAATTCAAGAGGGAATCCTTGGAGAATTTTGTTGGACTAAATGTGTCAAGGAGGTCCCAACATTAAACTGTTAGGGCTTCTGTGAATATCAGGATTTCCTAAAAGTTGTGGAGAAGACAAAGGTGACGACTGCATTCTTCCAATGGACTGTTCTCTAAAGCTTCATGGAAGTCTACAAACATGCCATAAAGTTAAATTCTTAATAGATCATTGTTTATTTGAATATTTTTAATAGATATTTTAATGTGGATCTTGATATCGCCTGAGATTTTAATGGTTGGAATTTATGTTTACACTTACATTTTTGAAATTCTGTTGTTCTTGAAAGGATTTGAAATTATTGAAGTATGTAAAGCTAATCTCAAGCACAGGTATCTGTAAATTCACCATATGTGCCATTCAAAATACTTCATTCTACTTACATATTGTTTTGCTTCCTCAGTTGGTCTTCTGATTTAATGATCATTAATTAGTTCCCTGAGCTGCTACACTGGTAAAGAAGATAGCAGACAGTTAAATTCAACTGCATGACTAAGCATAGGGAAATACAATGTAAGTTAGTCCCATTTGGAACTGTAAATGAACGTCTGTGAACATTTTTAGGTTATGTATTTATTTTGACAGCAGGTCAGACAAAAAGTGTTTTGGTCCATCTAACCCAGCTGTTCATTCTCATCTCCAAGGATAGCCACTTCTAGACATGGAGAGACAGAAAAAAATGAACCCCTTAAACTTTATCTCCTTTGGGTCCAGTGAAGTTTCAGAGCACATCTGAGATTTCTTGGACAGATACAATGACTGATCAACTTTCTGAGATATATTGTATTTATGGAAATAGTAGAAAATCTCTTCTGTTTTCCTGTACAAGCTACTGTGGTTTACTTTTATACTTAATGCAGAAAGAGTCATGTGGCTAACATACTTTCCCAGTAATTTATTTCAATGGTGATCAACCTGACTACCGAAAGTCTCTGCCTAATTTTTCTATTTTGAATTTGCTTGATTTAAAATTGTATATCATTGATTTTTGTTGTATGAATTTCTTTACTGTGTGCTTTATTGGCATAATTTAGCACTATATTCCTTTTACCCAGGAAGTCAGAAATCCGAGCATAACTCTAAGCACATTATATCTGCATAGGTTCTTTGTCAACCAAACTTGTAATCTCGTCAAAGAATGAATTCAGGTTCGTGTGACAAGACCTATTTTCCATTAGATCATGTTGGCTGGCATTAAATATATCCTGATCCTTTGATTTTTATTAATTGAATTCCATACAGAACTTTCCATTTCCGCTCTCACTAGTATCGGGAAACAGGGAGTAGTTATCTGAGCTATCCTGCTTACTGTCTTTCATAGAATCACAGAATCACAGAATCACAAGGTTGGAAACTACCTGCAAGATCATCTAGCCCAACCACCCTCCCATTCCCAGTAGCACAAGCTATTAAACCATATCTCATAGCTCCTCATCCAGGCGCCTCTTGAATACTGCCAGGGACGGTGACTCCACCACCTCCCTGGGCAGCCATTCCAGTGCCTGGCCAACCTCTGAGAGAAAAAATTTCTCCTAATGTCCAACCTAAACCTCCTCTGGTATAACTTCTGGCCATTTCCTCGGGTTCTACTATTTGCCTGGGAGAAGAGGCCAGACCCTTTTTCATCACAACCTCCCTTCAGGAAGTTGTAAAGAGCAATGAGGTCTCCCCTGAGCCTCCTCTTCTCCAGACTGAACATTCCCAGCTCCCTCCACCGCTCCTCATAAGACTTGTGCTCCAGACCCCTCATCAGTTTTGTTGCCCTTCTCTGGACATGTTCCAGGGCCTCAATGTCTTTCTTGTAGTGAGGGGCCCAAAACTGAACACAATACTCGAGTTGCGGCCTCACCAGTGCTGAGTAGAGGGGCATGATCACCTCCCTGCTCCTGCTGGCCACACTGTTTCTAATGCAGGCCAGGATGCCGTTGGCCCTCTTGGCCACCTGGGCACACTGTCGGCTCATGTTCAGCCAAGCATCAACCAACACCCCCAAGTCCCTTTCCTCTTCACAGTCATACAAACACTCATCCCCAAGCCTGTAACGCTGCATGGGGTTGTTGTGCCCAAAGTGCAGGACCCGACACTTGGCCTTGTTAAACCTCATCCCATTCACCTCGGTCCAGCAGTCCAGCTTATCTAAATCCCTGTGCAGGGCCTCCCTACCCTCAGGCAGATCGACACCACCTCCCAGCTTGGTGTCATCTGCAAACTTACTCAGGGTACACTCAATCCCTTCATCTAAGTCGTCAATGAAGATGTTAAACAGGATGGGCCACAGCACCGACCCCTGGGGGACACCACTTGAAACAGGTCACCAGCTAGACTTAACTCCATTGACCACCACCCGTTGAGCACGGCCCTCCAGCCAGTTCCTTATCCAATGGAGGGTAAAACTGTCCAAGCCACGGGCAGCCAGTTTCTGCAGAAGGATACTGTGAGAGACCATGTCAAAGGCTTTGCTGAAGTCTAGGTAGACTACATCAACTGCCTTTCCCTCATCTACCAGTCTGGTCACCCAGCCGTAGAAAGAGATGAGGTTGGTCAAACACGACTTGCCTTTCATGAACCCATGCTGGCTGGGCCTGATCCCGTGGACGTTGCGCACGAGCCGTGTGATCTCTCCCAGGAGGATTTATTTCATGACCTTCCCTGGCACTGATGTCAGGCTGACAGGCCTGTAGTTTCCCAGATCCTCCTTATGGCCCTACCTGTAGATGGGAGTCACATCAGCAAGCCTCCAATCCTCTGGAACCTCTCCAGTCAACCAGGAGCGCTGGTAGATAGCTGAGAGCGGCTTAGCAATCACCCCCACCAACTCCCTCAGCACCCTAGGATGAAGCACATCCGGTCCCATGGACTTGTGACTGTCCAGATGGAGGAGGAGCTCCCTAACGGTCTCCACCTCAATCTTCAGGGGGACATTTTGCGTATCAGCCCAGATATCCAGATCAGGGCACAAAGTGCCCTAAGATAGCTGGTCTGACTATTAAAGGCAGATGTAAAGAAGGCGTTGAGGACCTCAGCCTTCTCCTTGTCTTCCGTGGTTACATTCCCCGCTGCATCAATTAAAGGATAGAGATTATCCTTGGTTTTTCTCTTGCCACTGATATATTTGTAAAAGGATTTCTTATTCTCCTTTACTGCAGTGGCCAATCTAAGTTCAAGATGGGCTTTCGCCTTCCGGACTTCCTCCCTGCATATCTTAGCAACTTCCTTGTAGTCTCCCCTAGCCTTTCCCTTCTTCCAGAGGACATGGACTCTCTTTTTCTTCCTGAGTCTTGACAGTAATTCCCAGCTCATCCACACCGGTCTTCTCCCCCTACGGCTCGCCTTACGGTATTCAGGGACAGTCTGTTTTTGCGCCTTTAAGATTTCCATCTTGAGGAGCATTCAGGCTTCTTGGACCCCTTTACCCTTAAGGAGCAACTCCCAAGGGACCCGTGCTACAAGCGTCCTGAGCAGGTCAAAGTCCACCCTCTTGAAGTTCAAGATAGCAGTTTTGGTATTTTGTCACCCTTCTGACATCTCCAAGAATAGAGAACTCTACAATTTCATGGTCACTCTGCCCTAGACAGTCTCCAACCTTCACATCACCTACCAGTCCTTTTCTGTTAGCAAAGAGCAGGTCAAGCAGGGCACCATCCCTGGTGGGCTCTCGTACCAGCTGTGTAAGGAAGCTATCTTCCACACACTCTAGAAACCTCTTGGACTGCTTCCTTTGAGCCATATTACATTTCCTACATATATCAGGGAAGTTGAAATCCCCCACAAGAACAAGTGCTGGCGATCGCACGACTTCCGCAAGCTGCTCATAGAACACCTCGTCCATCTCCTCATCCTAATTCGGCAGTCTATAACAGACCCCAACTATGATGTCTCCCCTACAGGCCTTCCCCCTGATCCTCACCCATAGACACTCCACTTTATCATTTGCAATCTCAAGCTCTTCAACATCAAAACAGTCTTTAATATAAAGGGCCACACCACCGCCCTTCCTTCCTTGTCTATCCCTTCTGAAGAGCTTATAGCCAGTCTTTGATAAAATATGGACTACTTTTTGTACTTTTTTATGAGAAACCTTATAATTTTTCTTCACTGAGATTCTTGCCAATTTTTCCTTCAATTTCAAGCTTCTTAAATTCACTTTCTCTCTTCTAAGCCCTTGACTGAAATCTGTTCAGCAGTGCAAGGCAAATATATTAAAAGCATATTGCATTGGACACATTTTATAAAAGCCACAAGAAGCTGCAAACACTGCTTAACTTGTAAGGCAAAACACAAGGTGGCAAGGTTAACCTGTAATGCTAGAAAACCCTAGGAAAATTCTTTAGAATATAGTCCTTTATATATATACATATATAATGAAAATCCCTGAAGAGGCCAATTTTGTGCTGTTGAATTCATTGCACATGCTTCAACAAATCTATTGCTAATTCTCTACATGTGATTTCCATACAGCAAAGGATTTTTCAGATTATGGACAGTGACCTTCATCAAACTTGAAATCCTGGAAACAGGAAATCCGTTTAAGTCTGGTCTGCATGAATAAATTGGCCATCATAGTGATTTTATTCCAGAACTATTATTCAGTTCACAATGCAGAATATTTCTCTAGAATAAAGAATAATGGTAATAGTGGGGCTTTCCTGCAAGAGCAAGGCACCTGGGGCCTGGAAGGACAGGACCTTATCCAACCGAGCAGAATCTTCACTGGCTCTGTTCCCATTCCATAGACCCTGAACAAGGCTGCAGAACATCTTCACCACAACTCAGGCAAGGGCCAACACGAAGGCTCTGCCAAGGTGGGCCCACACAAAGTTTCCTCACATCTCTTTCTCATCTTTAGCTTTTATCCATGGTATCAGAGGGGGTGAGGATGCAGGGCTTAGCACTCTGGATCATACTCGTACACCACGCTCTGTTCTAAGAGCCATTGTGGAATGTCTTATTCAATGGCAGACAGTTTCAGTATCAAGGCAAAGTCTTATTTGGTAGCTGGCTGACATTCTTGTAATACTTTGCTTTACCACCCCATTCAATGAAGATGTTTTAATGAAGAAGAAGATTCTTTAGATCAATGCTTGTGATTGTGTCATGCAAGAGGAATTTTATGTGCTATGTATAACTCTTACTTGCGTAACGTGTGGCTATGTCACTGGATGTCAGCTGAAGCAAGCAACTTTGTATTAGAATCCTGATCACTTCATCTAAAAGTTTGCCATAACATATGTTATTAAGCAAAGTTTTGATTGCGATTATGAAATTTCACTACATTTTTAAAATCTGTTTTCTTAAGTGTTCTCAAAAGCTTTGCTTTCACATGAAACAGAAAATGCAGCACTTAACACGTTTTCATCAGCAGGTTCAAAATCCTTCTTTATTTCTTTCTCACTGAGGATTACAATTTTAAGAAGTCAATTTCCTACTGAAAAGAAACCAAATCCAAATCGAAAACCAAAACTAAACACAAAAAGTCTCATTCTCCAAGTATAATTTTGTAGCATAAAAGGGGTTGTTAGAATGGATAAGGTACATTTGGGCCATTGTGAATGATCCAGTTATCTGAACTTTACAAGTTACCACTTTTATCTGAGCTACAAGAATGGCTCATCTGTATGTTCCGTGTCCTTGCTAAAACAAAACAAAACTAAAAAGGAAGTTTGCACTAATAGGTTATATTTGACAAGTGCAAGAGGCACAAGGCTAGCACCTTGCATAGGATCGTATGTGGTGGATATCTGAAAAGCAACCATTTACCAACTTGAAGGTGCTAAATTACTTGTGATTTTAAAAGCACTGTTAGTTTGATTTTTATCAGTATATTTAAGTATTATGCTTATTTTAGACTCAGTAAAGAGACTTTGAGACAAGTAAATTATTGAAAAGCTTCTGAATACAATTGTTCAAAAGTGTTTTCACATATAGCTCCTTCAAGATTCACATTTACCCTACTTAAATTTCTCATAAGCAAATGGTTCACTGACCGAAGACAGGGACACATAGGAAAGCTTAGTAACATCAAACTCAGGCATCTTCTCTCTATTCGTTATACTGCTTGAACAAGTACCGCTCTCTTGTGTCAATAGTAAATATTTTTAAACAGCAGATTTAATACTTTAACATGATCTGCTTTGGAATACCTGAGCTTCTGACAGTGACTTTCTGAGTGCTTTTAGCTGGAAAATGAACAAACATCTACCAAAGGCCCTCAGAAAAGCTCTAAATGCATAAGAATTACTTGTTTCCCTTTCCTTTGGTCCTGATTTGTTGTTGTTTTATTCTCGTTTTTATGTTTGTTTACATGGTCTAGATATAAGCTTGTTTGTTTACTTACATAATGCCAAAACCTTGAAATTTGAGTCTGTCTGAGTTTCTAAACACCACAGAATAAACACTGCAGTGTTACTTTCATGGCGCCTCCAAGCATGCAAAGAATAACAGGATGCTTTAACAGCGGCCTATTTTGCGAAGACCAAAAGCACTTACTGGAAAACATGTATTTTACAGGAGTTCATACTGGAATGCTGAGGAGTCAATCTTTTCCTTGTCATTTTGTTGAGAATTCAGATTTAGTCTGTCAAATTTAAAAGCCATAACACAGTTTGTCATTCCTAACCATCCCCTCTTGCATCTGCCTTTTTTCTTTTTAGTTTTTCATACTCGGAAACTCTAGTATAATACAATAATAATCTTCCTAATGATATTGTTTCTGGCTGTAATAAATAAGTGGTGAGATAACTACTTTAAAGCAGCTGTGTTGCATCACTGACACTGTCAGATCTGATTTGATCAGCTTAAATCAGACTCCTTTCTGCTGTTTTTTTTATAGGAATACTGAAAACCAAAAAAACATAAAACCATGACATGAGGAAAGTAGGAGCTGGATTGTCTGACTTCACCTGATGTGATTCTTTCATCAGGAAGAGGCTATTAACAGTACCAGATTCAACTGCCCAACTGGATATATAGAAAGACATCTATCTGCACCAATAAAAATGCGATTGCAACTGTGTGTTACATCAGACCTACTCCAGTGTATGATTTTTGCTGAACTATATAAGAAAGTGAAACTGTATCAATATGAGTATGTCAAAGGAATAAAAAAGAATTTCCTTTGAATTTTTTCTTCAAAAAAGAAATGTCAGTAAAATGCCTCTAATATACTGTTCATATAATACACAATAATTGCTTGCAGTCAAAGTATCAAAATCTGCATCTAATTTCTTTGGGAAGGGAACACCATATTTACATGAGTATGGACCTCATGTTTGTTTGAAACTACCTGGTGGATATGTAGAGTCCAGCACAGCCTTCCTGTTATAAAAAGGCCTTTATTTTAAAAAGAAAAATATATAACTTGTCCCTCTCTTTCAGTAAGCAGCATATAGCACTAGTTCTTGTAAAAACAATAGAGCACTGATGCCTAAGCTTTGATGAATCTCATTTCTATGATTTCTTCATAAAAAGAAAATAACATATATATGCAGTTTTAAAATCACTGACATCGATGAGATATTCTTTTTTTTTAAATAGTACATAAATATACAGATTTAAAACAGTATGCTCTACTCCATGCAGTAATTTGTTCAAGCAACTCTATCACTATGTTATTTATCCAGTCCCATGATTTCTCATCAGTATGCATGTGCAGTAATTAAACGTGTCTGCTGGGAGAAAGTCATAATGCCAGTTAGTATCCATGGAAAAGAAGGGTGACGGGGCTAAGTGGCAGAGCCTGGGTGTGCAATGGAAGTGAAGTTTAGGCTAAGCAGACAGACCTGCTTACTTCATTGCCTTTAACATCTTGCTCTGGTGAACAGAAACTGAGTTAACTGAGCTTTTCTACTCAAGTACTACATTAGACATCACCTGCACACATACAAGCTAATGGAAAGCATGCTAAAGCAATCAAATTCAGAGATGAAGCTGTTACACCAGCCAACAGTTTTTGTGCACAAAACACTAAATGCACAGAGACATTGTACGCTACTGAGAACTCCACTGAAATACCCACTTGGGAGTCTATTGTATGCTGCATTCAGGGGATAAAGACTTTAGGCAGGGATGTAAAATATTTGTAATATTTATTTATATAATCAAAAACATTTCTTAAGCAAGTGACTTCTCAAGCTAATACTTTACCATAAATATTCTGTCTGTCTCTGAAATCTTCCTTTTCCTCTCTGCATCAGCTTCCCCCCACTCCTGCCCTGACACAGTCAGCAGCACAGGCTGCAACATATATCCAGCTGAACTTCTGCACTTCCTTTTAATAAGGACAGATATGCAGGGAACCAGAAACTGAGTAATCAGTTTACCCAGCTAGAGACAGGGCACTCTTCTCTTCTGAGAAAAGCATGTTATTTGCTGAGGTAGAGATGGCATATCATCATTACCAGCGCTATTTTAAACTTTTTTTTTTTTTTTAAATCCTGCTGTTTCCATTTCCCATGTATTTTGTAATTCAGTCTCCCATTTATAATAGTAAGCATTATATTCCACATTTTAAAACTTCTTAAATATTGTACCTATCAGTGTTTTTAAATGATGTAGTCTGACCTTAGTTTAAAGATCACCAATGATGTGTGACTCTGAACTGGAAGAAACATTTTAAACAGATTTCTGAACTCAATAATGGGACAGGTGGGATAAACACACAAATATTTCACGGCTTCCTGTAAGGACTTCATAATGGTCTCCTCTCTGAATAAGTGATTAAGTCAATTTGAATTCATTAGCTGTATTTACACTGTCTGCTTCCTTAATATGGAAAGAAAGATGCATGGTGTACAACTCCAGGCTGAGAGTCAAACTCCAGGCATTCCTCAGAGACTTTTCCTGGTATCTCGAGAACACAGCTCAGAAGGGTGTATCTGTGGCAGCAATTTGAAATTTGCACCCTCTGGCAGATCTCTTTCCATCCACCCACACTGGAATCGTCATTTCCCAAAGTAGACATGCCATTGCACAAAGTATGATAAAGATACAGCAGCAAAGACCAAAGGTGGGGTGGGGGTGGAGAGAAAAAATAAAATTAAAAAGAAACAAAGCAAAACAACCTACATTATCCTCTGCCATTCAACATCAGAAATGTTGTCCAGGAAATTAATTGCTCAGATGCCACGAATGTTCATTGTATTTAGGAACTTAGTTATTTCTTATATAAAGCATCACAGCATAGTTTGCTATCAGATAAGCTCATGTATATTTGTCAGTGGGAGGAAATCTGGGCTTGGTTGTCTCTTGGTTTATACTGAGAGAGGCCAAGCTACAAAAGCAGGAAATTACACATCACGGTACTATACTTCTTTTTCCACACTCTGCCAATGACTAGAAAGTCAAGTTTCATTTGATTTTCTGGAGTTTATTTTCAACCCCTTGAAATGATGACGTGATTGTATTTCTACACCGTAAAGTGGACAAAGTCTGGGAAGACCAAATGGTGAATTCTGGGAAACTGAGAAGTTATTTTATGAAATTCCAGGGGCAGCTTACCTCTGTAAACTTTCTTTTAAAAGGAAGAGAGGGAAGAGGCAGTTTTTTGAAACTGAAAGCTCTCTTCCATTCCATCTTTATTTCCATTTCCCTTACATTCTTTTTAAGTGTGGCCAAAGATAATCCGCTTCCTATATGTGATCCAAAAGTGACAATTTTCACCCATAAGCTAAAAACCCCTACATTTCTGCCGCTAGAAAGATATCCTCCAGAGTTGGTTATTGAGCAGGTATAAGAAGAGTGATACCTGTGTATTCTTTTGCAAAACTGCAGCTACAGCATCTCTTCACATGCAAATGTCTGTGTTGATGGTGTTTTCACCATGGTGCTAATCACTCGGCTGCAGAAGCGGCAATGTTCTTTTGTGTGCTAGCTTGCTCTGGCATGAAGAGCAAAGCCTGCGCTCCTCTAATTTTAAACCCACAAAGCCCACTGATGCTTCTGTATTGATCCTTAGGTGTTAGAACAGATTTCTATTTTTATGAGGACCTGAAAAATAGAAGTTTGAAATTAATTCTGTGCTGAATTATCTATTTCCAACTGTTTCACTTAACACAATTTATTTCCATCACATGTATGAAAAAATAATTGTTCACTTGGGCATGCTTATGTGCTTATTAATGACTTTATTTGGAATTTCTACAATAACTTGTATTGTTCTATCTGATCTCCTGCAGAGATCAGTCGGGGTTTTACACCACATCCTCAAAAAGAAGCACAGAAGTAAGCCTAGTTTAAAGTATCTGATAACTCATTACTGTGGTTGTCTATGCTCATGACTTCAGGGAATGAAATAATGATTTGTCATGGGCATAGAGGCTGGTTGTATTTTCAAGAGGCTTCCAGCAATAGAAAATTTCAACTATTGCTGTAAATATCGCACACTAATTTAAGCAGTATATAGACCCTCCTGTTGATCCTCACTCTGAAATAGCCTATTAATGCCTTTTCTGGAGTTCCTTTCAGCCCTTTTGCAATGCATTGGGTGGACAGCAGGTGGTCAGAGGTTGCGCAGTCAGGAATGTGACCTCATTCTCCAAAGCTCAGCACAATCCAGCACAGTCCAACACAGACCACAGGGGCAAAGCAATGAACCAAGCCGAGATGCTGCAGTCCCCTGCCCACTTTGCTGCTGTCACTGCCCTCACTGTTTATGGGAAGCAGAGCTAATAAGTCCAGGTGCATCCGTGAATCTTTGGTTCTAAATAAGCAAGACCACTGACAATCTATACATTGTTTCAAGACATTTACTTCTTAAACTTCCCTCTTTTTTATGTCCCAGTGGGGGTTGTATGGCTCAAATTCTACTAGGTTTTGTGAATTTGTGGAGACTCTTTATTCAAGTTGAACAGCTGAACAGCAGAGTTAAAGTGTACCTATGAACAGCTGAGGAACTGACTGTAAGGCTTACATATCAAAAAGGACACTACAGCAGAATGTTCACATTTTAGGTTAAAGATGTCCTAGTAGCTCTCTGAAATTGAGTTTCTAAAAATAAAGGAGGGAGACAGTGTCGTGTTGCCTGTTACTCTAGCCAGCTTACCAAGCTTTTATACTTGAAAGTAATATTTTCACAATACGTTGGGTTAGTGTGTTACCATGCCAAAGCAGAGGAGTTCAGGGTGGCTGACAGTATTTTAGATTCCAGCTCTGGCTTTGGCTCTGCATAGCTGTGAAGATGAAATCTCACTTTTTCAGAGAGCTGTTGCCCATTGCAGCACATTAGGAGTGCCTCTTAGGCACTCCCTTTGGCTTTGGGCGTGTGTTACAGATATTCTTGCCTGGCATTTACAGTGGAGATGTACAGTTGTAAGAAGATTGCTGAAGACACTCTGCTGAACTCTTTTTTTGTTGGTCTTGCCTTTTTCCAGTGTTTTCACTAATCAGGGAGGGAGAAGGACAAGAATGTCCTGATCTGACAGCCTGGAGCCTCGATTTATACTCCTATTCAATAAATATGGTATATAATTTAGCAAACAGAACCAGTTATTTACACAAACAGTCAAACAAAATCTGCTGGAGAAGAGGAGGGAGAAGAGAACAAAATTTTAACATGAACAAATGCTATAAATTACTAACTTGTACTCAGGCCTCTAGTTATTGGCTTATGCAAGCAAGGAAACTAACTGATGCAAATGATGGAATTTTTGCCCAGACTACTTTTATTTGCAAAAGTCGTAGCTATGAATATATTTCAACTCAGTAGCTTAAGCCACGGATGCTGGAGGATGTATAGGACATGGAGGGAGAGCCCCAGCTGCTCAGATGAACTCCCAGCTGGCTGGCTGTGTGATCTTGGAAAAGGCAATTCACATCTGTTTTCTTCCCCCATTTCCTTTGCTTATGTAAGCATTAGCCTCACTGTGCGTTACAGAGTGCCTCCTGTTTGGCCTCAAGTTTTCATAGCAGAACAAACTTCAGCTTTCTCTCTCCAATCCCTTGCTTTCATTTCTACCCTGTCTTCCTGTTTAGGAAATGATGCCCAAAGATGAGTGCTTCTGGCTAGGCACCAATGTGATGACCATCAGAGGGCACAGCAAAGAAGAAACGCGGCTCTGCCAGTTAGGTTTAAACCTGACATAAACATGGCACCCCATAATGCAGCTCAACCTCAATGATCCAGGAGAAATCTAGCAATACTGCCAGGTGTGGGGCTGCTGGAGCTGAGAAAAGGCTTAGGAGCAAAGGATGTCTGTAGAGCTACTACAGATCCTTCACAGCCACCCACCACTTCTCTGCTGGCAAGTCCAGAGTGATGTACTCTATTCTTCGTACTAAGACGCTACTGAGTTTCATCCTCTTACTCCTGTCTACTCCTACTCCTATGTACTCAAGCCTGAGAACTTGAGTTGAAAATGTTACTCTGCATTTCATAGGACAAGAGCAGACTAAAATTTCCATTAATGCTTTGTATGCTTGCTATAACAAGGAATCCATTAGTGAGCCAGTAGCAAATATAAACACCAGCCTTGCTCTTCAACATTTCATGCAGTCTGTACAATTCCTTTCAGAAGCTGGATTAACGTGTCCCTGTTTTACAACAGTATTTAAACTAATGGTGAATTCACCATCTTCAAGTGAAACAGCAGCATGTTCTGATCTTTAATTACTTTCTCTGTTAAGAAATTGCCTCTTATTTCAAGATTGAATTTGTTTCATCTTAGCTTCCAATCACAAGAAATCTTCTGACTTATGAAAAGAACAGCTTTCAGACACTGGCTGAAAGTTGAGGTTAGATAAATATACAGTTGTCAGTAAGGCTGAAGTGCCCCTGCCTCATTATTTTCAGTTTCTAAGCTTAAGTATGCATATACTTCAATCACATTATTTTTCATCCTTCTCTTCCACTAACCAAACAGGTTGAGATTGTTTATCTCTTTATTTTCCAGTCCCTAGTTTATTTGCCCATCTGTTGCTGAATTCATTAGAGTATTTCCAGTGGACATCATATTTCAGTACTGATGTGATGCAGGAGCTATAACTTTCAGTGCTATAGCCTCTTTGCACACACACACACACACACACACAAATGATGCATTATTATAACAGCAATTTTTAGGTCAAAGACTGGCTTTTAAACATGTGCAAATAGCTAAATATGTAATTTAAAAAAAAATATTCAACAAAAGACTGAGTTAGGTCTGGGGGAACACTTTTTGTTCCCTGCTCTTGGAATTCTTCTGCTCAGGGGTGATTATTTCTTTACTTTCTCATAAGGAAAGTAAAATTTTTGTAGCATTATTAAGGGTACATAATGTCTGCATTCAGACTAATTTTATAAAGAAAGTTAATGTGGAAATGAATGTGTGCCCCAAAATTTGGGAAGTAAAATGGCATTTTTGTGGCTGTTGGAATCATATACCCAAATGCAACTCTGTTACTAGCTGCTGAAAATAGCTTCTTTATGTGGTACACTCAAATAAACAATGTAAATTGCTCATTCTTTTTTTTTAGTGGATGATTAAGTCAACTCCAGGTGAGTATCACCAAAAAAAAAAAAAAAAAAAAAAAAAAAAAAATTAGAAGACTGGAATAGATAGCAAGTGTATAGTGAGTTTCTGTACCAGTTTTGGTTTATAAACTCTGTCTTTCTCTCTAATCTATAACAGAAATGCAGAAAGTCAAAAACTGTATAAGCTAAAGTATTGATATTAACACTCTCAATTTGTTAAAGGTGAACGTAAACACAGACAGTAAGAGTAAATTAGAAATACAGTCCCAAGTGTATCATAAAACCTAAAAATTTGGCATAAGAGTTTAATTTGGCAAAGCTCAGTGAAAAATTTCAATGAACACTGTGTCTTTACTGCCTTCTCACACCTTATTCTAATTAGTTAGTGCATGTAAAAGTTCTGCTGAAACAATATAAGAGAAACAAAGCCAGTTACATTGTAGGAAAAAAAAATCCAGCTGGTCTTTGTTACTTTAAATCCACACTTCTGCTGTGTCTCGCATCATGGGATATGTCATTATATGATCCCAACCCTGTAAGATTTCAAAACTTTGCGGTACACTGGACTAAAACCAGAACCAGGCCCAGGTTCTGAGCTCCATCTAATGAACTAGGCTGCTTTTTATCTCTTAAGTAAATTATTTTTTTTTTGCAGCATTATTATTATTTTTTTTTTCATCAAGTAAAGATCCTCTGCTCAGCCCAGTCTATATTGAGTAGAAGTTAGCAGAGGACCAGTCTTTTGGGTTGGACGCAACTATGGTTAGCAGTCTAAAAAACTTAGTGTCTTCGTCTAAGATTGATGTCTAAGCTTCTTCTGTAAATAACAGATAAAACTAAGCACACAGAAAAATTTAACCCATCCAGAAATAGGCATCTAAGACTTACTCTGGTGTTTCATTCTATTTACTGTTGAAAAAAGTAGGTAATTATTTTAGACAAGTAACCTAATCAGCAAAATCATTCAGAATGGAGGAATATCTTCATGGAGGTCTTTTTTCTCCAGTGTTTTGAGAACTGGAAACACCAAAATCTTGTCAGAAATAAAAAGGTAAACAGCAATATCAGAGAAGCAAATTCACAGCAAAAATATCAAGTTTCAGATACAATATGAGAACGTCTATGAAAAGCAAACTCTCTAGCATATGCCAGTAGACTATTTGCACTAGTATTTGCTGTGTGAAATGAAAATGGATCATGTCAGTGAGTGAACTTATGTATGTTACTGCTTACAGGATAGAACACCTTGAATGTGTTGCTGCATACTCAGTAGTGCATTAAGTAGTTAAATCATTTTCTTCCCCTTATTTAGTGCCTCTTACACATAGGAGAGCTCTTGCTCCTTCACCTTATCCCCATACAGAACTTATTATGCACACATAGGCCTCTCATTCACTCCATATGCTCCATAGTGCTTTCCAAGAGAATTATAATAATGTGGTTCCAGCTACCATGCCAGTATAATTAACCCCTGGTCTTTCTACTGTATTTTGATATACTTGAAATATTACCTACACTTAAAAATCTCTGTGCATTAAACGGACTCTTTCTACAAGCATTTTTCCTTTCACTTTCTCTAGTTCATTTCAAAATAATCATCAACTTATCAATATGCTCAATTTGCAGAGTAAATGGAATCTCCAAGGACTCTTGAGGACCATCCTTTTCATTATTTCTCATCAAATAAATGAATCAAGGCAAGGCATCAGAATGTCCTAGCACCTGCCCAGTGTTCCCATACTGGGAAGAGGGAGGGAATAAGCTTCTCCTAACACAGCTCCGCAGTTCAAGAGGCTCCTCACTGGGTTTCTGGACACTGCTGCTCATAAATCTCCTCAAGCTGAATTTCTGGCTGCTGCTTGCAGTCTGCTCTTTTTTCTTCTGATAATGCACCTCCAGAGCTCTGTGTTCTCCCTTCCTGAAAGATGTAGGCACTCTTGGATCCTTTCCACCTTTCACTGTCAAACCCTTTAGCAATGCAAAAGGTGAAAACTGATTTCTTATCCACTTGCTCAGTTTTGGCTTCGATTTTCATTTCATTCAATGCTGTACTTCAGTGCAGCATGCATCTGCTGGAAGGGCAGTTAATGGCGCATGCCATTGGCACTTGTCCAAGCAGCAGCTTGATGCCCATCGCCAAGCAGGGGTAAGAAAGATGATGCCTCTTTTAAATGCACTGAATAAAGGAGCTCTGCTAAGTGCAGATTTGCTACGTTACCCCCTCGTGTTTTTGTTACCACTTTCTGAAGCTAAGCTTCTAGGGTGATAAAATTGTCACATGTAAAAAAAGGGCTCCCACCTAACCACTGAGAGTAACAAAAAAATTGGAAAAGAGAAATTTGAAAAATAGCCTGGAAAAGAAATAAAAATATTTCACAAGAGAAAAAGGTGAAAAATAAGGAAAAACAATTTACTAACTCTACTCAGTAATAAAAATAAGAAATATTACACTTCTTCTAATGAACAGAGATAATGCCACTGTTTTTTATTCTAGTTGAGACACCCAGTTAAAAGCACCAGTGAAAATTAGGATTTTAATAAACTGCTGTACAAGTAACACATTTCCTGTCCTCAATTTCTCCTTCTAATTTGAACCATTACACAGTGGGTGTATGTGACAAACACTGAGAGAGACAGGGGATAGGGGAAACACATGCAGCTTACTGAATGAGCTACAACTTGATGTCTCTAAGTCATAAAAGAAATTTCACTGAAATAAATAGCATTGATTATTGACTTAGAGTAATTCCCAGTAATTATGAAATATAGACAAAAAAAGAGTGCAAGTGTCTTTCTGCTCCTTTTCTAAGATTGGCTCCTGGATACCATCTCATTGCTTCAGTCCACCATCAGAGAAAATTAAAGCATCCTTGTCCTTTGAGCTCTGTAAGAGGAATGAGGTTGCCCTTTTGGTCTGACGACATTCTAAAAGAGGGAGATGAAAGGTTCCTCCGCATCATCCATTATTGTGTTTTGTAAGCCTGGTTTGCCAGCTTCTTTTTTTAATAACGTATTGAAAACAACCTTTTGAATATATAATCTGTTCTGCAACAAGTTAATATATCTGTTTGTTTATCTATTTATTTATTTGTAGACAAAAGTGTAAAACAAAATCTTTTGTGTTATAGGGCTTTCATTTTCTAAGTTTCCTGTATCCCTCCCCCCCCTCCTTGGCCTGCCATCTGTCTTCAACCCTTTACTTTTGAGGCCAAATGGAAAAGATGAAAGAGTAGAGAAAGAATGAGTTAGCAAAGCCTTTAGAAAAGAACATTTTGAAAGGCAGATTTTAAATAGATATTCACATTTACTACACGGATGATTTTTCCTTTGCTGTTCCCTATACTGTAGGTGCCAAGGTGCTGGCTATGGGGCTGTAGAGCTTCTCTGTGAGGAGGAGCCAGGGCTGCCCTATGTAGAACCCCTGCAAAGTGACTTCAGCCCCCTCTATCCCCCTGTGCCAGTCCAGGAGAGATGCCTGGTGTGAAGGAGTGATGTGGAACCTGGGGAAAGGGGGAAAATATGTGTTTAGTTTAACGACTGACTTTCTCACTATTTGAATCTACTTTAATTGGTAATATATTCGACTGCTTTTCACCAGCCTGTTTTTCCCGTGATGCTAATTCGTAAGTGATCTCCTTGCATCTCAACCCATAAGCTTTTTCATCCTCAGATGAGAAAGGACCTTTGTCTTCTTGGGGAGAGGGAGTGAGAGAGTGTCTGGGTGGATATTTGGGCCTTGGCCAATGTTAACAACTGCAGTTCCTTTTTTTTTTTTCATCTGTTTAAGACTTCCTGGGCCCTAATTGCTTTGTACTTAGAGGTGATCCACAAAACACAAATCTGTCAGTGCTCAGAATCACCAGTAGATTCTTACCCCCTTTGTAAAATATTGGTTTTCCTACAATGGGAGAAAAGAATTAGCAAACAGGAGTTACCATAATGATGTGAGAATGATCTGCCCAGACTTTAACTAACAAAACAATAACAACATCTGCACTGAGCTGGCCATTTATACTCTCTTTCTACACCCAAAGGAGGTCAACTGGCATCTCCCACGGACAATTCACACCACACATCCCAGTCGTATTTTACTCTTGAGAAATCCCAGATGGCAAGCTTAGACTTCCTACTTTAAGAGTGCAAAAATAAGGTCACAAATATCCCAGCTCCACAGCTGGGAACATGCAGTATAGAATCACAAAATATGTAATAGTCTAATTAGGCAAGACAGAGTTTTTGAAGGTATGTTCAAAATCTGAAATGTTGACACTGGGTTGGGTACATCTAAGTATGAGGTACCCAGAAACTATTAATAAATGTGAACTAAATAACTAACCCAGTGGTACTCTGGGTTCCTTTCTGAGTCATGACATCGTCAGATCTGAGATTATGTTTCTGTCTATACTTAGCCAACAGGCTTTTCTTTCAAAGTTATCCTTTGTTTCCATATGCCATGCACACATCTAAGTTACACTGCCCACAGTCAGTTTTCTTAAAGCTACTTCTAATGCATATTCAAACTTCAGCTGCTGCAAAATGCAGCTGCATCTTCATGCTGGGGAGTGCATTTAAGATATGGCTACCTGCTATCCTGACCAATCTTTACCTGCAATCCAAAACATTGGCTTTTAATTTATAAATCCTTATAAAGTTTGATTCTTGAATTTTTGTCTCTTTAACATTACAACAGAAAGCAAGTAGGGGACCGTTATTAAAAAACTATAATGTAATTGGATCCGGTGTTTAGCAAATGAACTACTGGCCTCAAGTCTATGCTTGTTTATGGAACTTGACAGTGGTTCCTCTGAAGTCATACTAAGTTCCTACTATTTGGTAGTGTAAACAGGCCCTTAGAAACTTCATGCCAGCTTCTCAGCTGGCAACATCAGCAAAGCATGGCTGAGCTTCCCTTTCAGAGCAGATGATACCCTCTGCTCATCCCTGTCTTTTCTATTTTTTTTTCCTGTCTTGAAATTTCTGTCATGACTCCAACAGCAACATGTTCACTGAAACACAGTTCTCCAGCATCTGATACCAGCTGTCAGGCTGTGTTTCATCAGATTGAACTCTTTGTCCAAGTGCTACCAGCTGGCGATGCTTCAGCCATCTGGGATCACAGTACTCTAACCTATGGACTAACGCAGCTCCAACAGAGTCAAGGCTTCTTATCCTTTCCACCAACAGAATTCATTAGGAAAGTGAAGTGAAGCAAAAGCCACTGCCCTTGATCAAAGCTTAAATCTTTCAAGTGCTTACAACCTCCAAATGTCCATTCCCATCAGAGAGAATTCAGTGCTTCACAGCTCTCAGAAGTTGGCTGCTAAATGTTGGCATCATTTTAGTTCCCAGACTCTGCTGTTGGAAAACACACTGTATAATGCACTCTGAGGACAGTGTAGCAAAGCTTCCTCTTTCGCCTGCCTCCCCACTTGTGGCTTCTTATGTAATTCAGTGTCATCCATCACTTCCCAGTTCACACACTTCCACCCTGCAATCTTCCGCAAACTTTCTACTCCTTCCTCCCACTTCTCCCTGACTTCCATTAATTATGTCACACTTCCTCTCGAGCTTTATTTTACGCAATCACTGATCTTGCTAAAATTGTTAGATAGTTCTGAAACTAGAAGCTTTGAAAATCTGCAGTTAAAATTGCCAGGTGGAAAACAAACAAACAAACAAATAAACAAAACTAAAAACTACACACACATATACACAAGTAAAGAAAAAAAAAAAACAATAACAACAATAACAACAACAAACCTCTCTTTTGATTTGATATATTTCGGACATCTGGCAATATGGTGACCTTCACTTCCCCACCAAATTTTGATTCTTTATTTGATCTCATTAGTTAAATTCCTCTCAGTAATCTTATTATTGTTATTGGCTGCCAGTAATATAATTGGCATTGTAGAAGAGCCTGGGAATTGCCATACTGGATCAAACCCGCGATCCATCTCTCCCAGTACACTATCTACAAGACTGGTCAGTACCAGCTGCTTCAGACAAAGAAACACTACAGCTGGCAGTTCGCAGATAATATGCTTGGAAGCTAAATTTCCCTTGTTTAGAATTACAGACTGGCTCATGCCCTGCAGCCTGGAGTTCTACATCTCTCCCAGAATACTTGCTTGTGAAGTCATGTACTGTCCTTGCCTCACAAACTTACAGGTTGGAATAAAGCTGAAAAGGAAAGGAAGGAATACAGTCATTTAGGTCAAGGCAGCTGCAGCTCAGTAATCACCCCCATGCTGCAAATTTTCCCAAGGCTGCACAGCAAGCTGGTAGCAGGGTCTGGAATAAAGCTTGGGAACTGCTGGTTCCTTGCCCTGAGCTTGTCTTAGTAGATGATATTACACCTCGAAGTATTTAAGATATGGTTAATTTTTAAAACTGACACTTACCCAACCATTTTTTCTTTCCAAGGTACTTTGCAGAGGTCAATACATTCCAGATTAAGTATCTATGATAGAAGAAGTTAATTTTGATAGTAATAAATCCAAACTGCAGGACTTCCCAGTTAAAATTTACTCTTGCTTTGGGCTAGTATGGTATTGTAGATCAGCTTTCCCAGTAGGAATTATTTTGGTTGTATTGGGAATCTCTTTATTTTCACACAGCTATCATAAAGCTATCAATAGCAGAACTCCTATACATCTTCTACAACCTAAGAAAAGATTTTACTTTTTTTCTTTTTTTTTTTAACTTAAAAGCTCAGAAAAGGTACTTCCTTTCCTTTCCTTTCCTTTCCTTTCCTTTCCTTTCCTTTC
>NW_024884142.1:10423160-10451666 GCF_019232065.1 Centrocercus urophasianus | reverse complement strand
TCCCTTCCCTTCCCTTCCCTTCCCTTCCCTTCCCTTCCCTTCCCTTCTTTTTCCCCTAAGAAGTATAATGGCTACAGTGAGGAGTAAAAAAAATCCATTAAAACAGAGTTAGCAAAATTACCTTTCTCCTGCTAGTACAATGAAAATACATGTACTTGAACCTCAGCAGATCAATGTGAAACCTAGTGATCTTATTGTCAAAACAATTTCCAATGTCATCGGTGTCTGAACATGGGATCAGCAGGGTCTTATTCTTATTCACCTTTTCTTGCAACATGTTCCTATTCAATACCTCCCTCGGTATTGGATTCCATTTATTTTTCAGAGCGAAATGCTACTGCGTTTACATTTCTCTTACATACCTTTAATGGTATGTACATCGTCTTCTGGTAAATAATGCATATTAAATAGCCATCCATTTCCAACACATAAAAATCCTCATCACTGTTATATTATACAAATACAAGATACATTTACTGCCCTTCTCAGCCTTTTTTCATCTGCTCCAGCATGTAGTGTAAATGAAAGACATGTTCAATTAGAAACATTTTCTAGTTTTCATGTGGCAGAAGGTGCAGAAATCAATTCAGTGACAAGCTGGCTGATTCAGCAAGAAATCAGGCAGCCTTCAGGAATTCCTTTTAAAATGTTTTCCTCTCTCATAAGGTAACAAGGCAGAGAGAGGCTCACAATGCTCATGGAGGTAGGGGGAGCTTATGCTGATCAGCTGCTCTGCTCCTGAAGCTGCAGCCCTCAATTTGATGCAATTTTTATGCTGCATCCATGGCTGCCCAGCTAATTAGTCCTTAATGTATTCTGTGTGTTTGGTTCATATGTTGCAGCAAGGCCTTTAAATGTCCTCTGTTCAATAAGGGGAAATGCATTCTATCTCACTCAGTTGCATTTGCATGAGGCTTCATCCTCCACTGTACATTCATCACTCTGAAAAAAAAAGGCACCGATAATTTTTAAGAACTGATGGGGAAAAAAACCCGCAGCACTAAAAACAAAGCCAGTGGATGTGAGAATACAGAAAAATGATTTCTGGAAATGATTGTGGCAGTTAAAGAACACAGTGCATTTTCTCTGTTTCCTCTTTTCATCTTCCATACATGTTCTGTCCAGGAAAGGAGACTTTCTACAAGCAATAAAATACCTGCAGTATTAAAATACTTACACTGAAAGAGAATAAGAGTGGAACTCTGTCACTGAAATCACAACAGGAGAGTTTAATTTAATGCAGCCTTGTTTACAGCAACAATTCCTTTTAACCCGTTAAAAGCAGTTATTTATTTACTATTGTGATTAATTTCTCTTTCACAGTATTTATTTCCTTACTCAATCAGGTGAGCTCGAAGCATTCGTCTGTTTATCCTGCTTTTCATTAGTTTTCTCTTTTTATTTAATATAAAATCCCCACAACGGTTAAATAAAAAAGATAAAATTTAGTTGATTTGGTGTTTGTCTTTTGATTTAGAGAAGCAGAGGTATCTGCATTATATCTAACACCACCATTAAAATTTAACAGATCCTTAAATGAAAGAGATCAATTTTCTGCCTTTTGATTCATTTCTCATTTGCCTAAAAAGTTACAAGCCCTCATAGAAGCTGTAAATCTGGCTAGAGGTGGTACTACATTTTTTTCTCCTTCAGTCCATGTAATAGCTGTGCCTCCTTTCACCTAACTGTGTGCTTCAGCCATTGTGTTTTCCTGAATCTGGAGCCATTTGGTATAGTTTTAATTTATTTTACTGACTGAGCACGTGAATCCCAGCTTCAGAAGAGCATGGATGGTGCATTCGCTCTGAGGAGAGCTTGCATAGCAAGTGGAAAGGGGGTATCACTCTGAATGATTAATTGTCGTCCTCAGAAGGGTCTCAGAACATGATCATTCTTTAGAGAAAATTGGATTAAAATTTGACACTTCTACAATTTTTTTTCTTTGTAGTGAAATTTTCATTTTTCATCTGTTGGCCAAATAATTCCATGTGCAGTCAGCCCTAAATTAATCTTGAATTAATTTTTAAATCCACTGTCCTCTAATATATAATTCACCATAAGAAAACCCAGAGCAGTCAATCTTTCATTAGACGTGGGGTGAGAAAGGGTCAGCAGACACTCCTGCAGTACTAAAAATAAAGGCACCACATCTGGTACGGAATGATGTCTGGAATTGTAATGCATATGCATCCACTTACTCCTTCTGCTGAAAACACAAACTACAGAGTGGCTGCATGTTGAAACATGAACCAGTGTAATAGGAGCTTAAACCCTGGAACAGACTGTTTGTATATGTAGTCAGTTTATTAGCAAATGTGCAGTCCTGCAGAATACAAGAACCATCGTTTCAAGCCGATCTGTCACACGTTTAACAAGCTGTTTGTAATACAGTCCATTTCATGTAGCAGAGAAAAATCTTTCCCACAGGTATAAGAAATACATGATACTTCTAGCATATGGCAAATTCTGGTTTTGCAGGTTATCCTACATTAGAAGCCTCTGTAACATGTTGGGTTAATTTTTCGTTTGCTTCCCAAATCCTCCTTTCCTTTGTTGAAAGTGCTGAAATAAAGCAAGTTATAGGGGATGTTAAAAATGAGATTCTGCACGAGATGTGTTTCTAATGTCAGGCACAACTGTGCTCACCGAGAATAAATCTAGCCTAGTGCAAACTGCTCACACTAAGCCTGTTTTATATACCACAGGCAGGGCTGAATGGGTAGAAATCAATAGCAGAGAGGCCTCTGCTGTAGAGAGAGCTGCTGCTCCAGTGCCGCTGTGCCTCTGTGCCTTTCCATCAAGGAGCAGCAGATGCTGTGTACCTCCCTAAAACAGTGCCCACTGGCAGCAGCCAGTGGGGAGACAGAGGGGAATAAGCGCTTCTGCTGGATTTGCAAATGGCATGTGGGATTTGGGGATTTTGCGTAGGGGAAGCTGTCAGTGCATTGCTGTTTTCTCATCTCACCCTCTTGACGTCAGGTCTGGCATGGCCTCCCAGTGGCCCCAGGGATGAGAACTGCAGATACTAACCCTGCAGGTTGCGTCAGTGACTGAGAGAAGGGAAGCACAGGGACATGGCAGTGAGGAAGAGGAAGTAAGGCTACTCTCCTTGCTGCTGTGCCCAGAGAAACCAGCCCCAATGTCCCTCTTATAGTTCAGTCTCATGTCTGTGTGAGCCTTCTTCACATGGGAGTGGACTTTGAGAAAGAATGGATGGGAAAGATGCTTTTCCCAGAGAACCTCCAACTGTTTGCTGCCTCTCCGCATGGTTTTCGGTAGAGGTACAGTCAGGCTCTATGTTGTTCTCACTCCAGCATTGGCACAGGCACTTGCTGGGACTTCATTTAAGCCTCTCTAGCTGTCATGAACAAATACGTGCCCAAAGAGGACTGTAGTTTGCAAACTGTGACCAAACTGGGTTGTATTTCGAACCAGATTGGGTAATTGCATTGTGTTTCATCTCCAAGTCAGAAATGAAGCTTTGTATGTCAGGTGCTGGTGATTAGGGGCTGGGTTCCCAGCCCAGTGGATTTCAGGGGACAACAGCTTTCCTGAGAAGCAGAGGGAAACTCCTGACCAAATTTGCAGGGCGCAGAGCTACTTCCAGCACCAGCTGGACCTGGTTTGCTGCCTCTCTCCCCAATGAAATCAGGGAAACGATTTCAGCTTTAACCGCAGATCCCACAGTCACTACTGGCCCTTGTCAGCAGTCTTAGAGGAGCAGCCAAAGGCTGTTCAACACGCCCTTGTTAGTGGGATTAGTTCCATCTATTTGAATGGGTATTGTCTCAGACCGGGAATGAACAAGACTGTTCTGCTCCAAGTCTGTCTGTACGAGGAGAGTGAGGCAGCTCCTGCTGCTGACACCACTGATCCACTCTGCTTCTCTGGGGCCATTCCTTTTTTGGCAGACATCCTCCTCTAAGGCCAGCCCTGGAGAGAAAGAGATTTCCTCACCCAGGTACCTACTCAATGTTCTTTGCTTTCTGCCTGTCGGAGTTCTCACCTCATAGTTTTGCTGGCAGAGCCAGCATTAGTATTCCTTAATCTGTTTCAGACAAAATCGATGGGTTCAGCTCCCACGGTTTCCACTGGTGATGTGAATGAGCCCAGCTGACTGTACCTCACACAAAGAGTAATGCCTTCCACTTGTGCAGCTGGATCCAGGAGGATCTGTGTCTGGCCACCAACCCCTGATGATGCAAGTTTTACTCCTCACTGCGGTAACTCCAACCAGGTGAAAGTAGGCAGGTACGCTGGTGAACGCTGCCAAGCAGAGCAAATGTTTAGGAAAATGTTTGCATGATATCACACTGAGTAATATCAGTACAGATCATGTGAACTGACCCAGTAATCTGCTGCCATCCACATGTCACAGCACTTGAAGGCTTTGTACAGCTCTGATTACAAAAAATGTGCATTTTCTCTCATCATGGTGATTGAATGCAGAGGGAATGGTCTTGTCTTTACTGTTGTTTATTTTTCTTTTCCTAGCATAATGGAGTTTTGAACAGTAAAATTGCTTTGTGCTTTTTCACAGCTGTTTGGCTATTTGAGAGAAAAAAGACACACCAGACATTGTGGCACTGCAGCAGGGAAAGGTATAAACACAGCCAAAAGCAAGTTTAATGAGCATGTTTTAATATTTAAGTAAAAATGTGTTTTCACTTAAACTACCTGCAAATCTACAATGAATCCATTCAAGACAGTAGCATTATTTGCCACATATTACAGGTGGAAAGCCTGTATCAGAAATGTTATTCTAACTTTGTACTTTAAAAATAACTGAATAACAACACTGTCCTATGCCTCTCACCATACCTCAGTATATCTTTTAATGTTAGAGGATTCCCAGCTATGAAAATTACACCTTCCCTTCACGCTGAAGTCACAAAATGCATGGTGTACACTTGAAGAATCCTTAGAGCAATTTTTGGTGGGTCTCCATTTTGTTTTGTTTTCTTTGATATACAACCTCAACAAATGAAGTAATCATGAAAGGAGAGCAACTGAGGCAGAGGAGATTATAAATTAAGCTTTTTTTTTTTTTATGAGAGGGTTGCCAAGGCACAGGGAGGAGTCTGTATTCTTCAATTTGTTTGTTTATATTAGTAGCCACAATTTGACACTTGGGAATTTTTCTGTGCAAGTTGGCGGCTATGACAATAATGGAGCATTATTCATGAGGGTCCTACTGACGGCAAAGTAAAACCATCCATATGTTTCTGAAACCCAAATATAGAAAAGGAAAGAAGTGCTGGTGTTAGCGATTGAAAAGGACAACTCATCAGAGGTCCTAATCTTTCAGTGAGAGCTCAGTAAACTCTGAGGGCCCATGAGAGTGGTTAGGGAGAAGGCTGGAGCCATAACAAAAACTAGAGCTTTCCATGGTGTCATCAGAAGGTCTCTCCTTTTTTTTTTTTTTAATTCACATAAGTAAACAATGGCTTTTTTTTTTTTTAATTTAATTGCAGAGTTGTTTAGAGATGATGAAGAGGAATGCTCTGACAGGGCAATTCATCTTATCTGCCTGTATGTTTAACTTGCTCATGCCATCTTTCATTTCAGTTCTAAAGTGTCAAGCAGCCATTATTTAGCACTCACAAAAAGGTCCAAGAAGGCATAGCAGTACCTACGGCTTTTATTATTTGCAGTGAAAATGTCTAAAAATTCATTATGCTCCAAAAATATCAGAGAGTTCTGGCTCTTAAAACAACTGTGATTTCTGTGTCATTTACCTTTTCCAGTGAGAGTGCCATTTGCAATGTGACTTTCTCCAAAAACTACCATGATGAAACTGAATCCCTTTACATCACAGTTGAGTCAATCAGAGATTTAAGAGTGAGGGTAAATAAGGCAACAGACAAATAACATGTTGCTTCTTGCTTTATCTATTCTGGACAGAAAAGTAGAATAGGCAGTGGAGGATAAGCTTAATGGCTCTAGGTCTGGTTGAAACAATGATCATCTTGTTTTGCTTTTCATGGCCCCATAACTGCGTGGCAAACAAACAACAAACTAAGTAAAGCCAATTCATCTGCTGTCTAGTTTTGATTTATGAAGGCAATAACTGAGTGAACTGGGGGACTTGAACCTTTTGGTTGCTTTTTGATTTTAGTTCCTTTCAGTTCTATTTTGAGTTTAATTTGAAATAGTTTTGAGGGGGAAAAGTGGGGTGCATAGGAGAATGACTCTTATGTCTTCATAAGGAGTGTAAAACCTAGCTCTAATGTTTTGCCTTGTGTAAGGAAATATTTTTGCTTCTCCCTGTTACTAGATTAATATGTTCTCCTAAATATTATGTTAATACCCTACTTTGGATCTTTACATTTTAGATATTCAAAATATAGAAGTTGAGGGACTGACTTTCCAGGCTAAGAACCCATGGCTCCAATTATACTTGATGAGAGCTATCTGTTCTCGGTGCTTGTGTAAATCAGCTTTATGACTGATCTGTGAAGCTAATTGCAGCTCTAAAATTCAAAACTACTTCGCCATTTTTCAAAGGAGCTTTGGTAAACCCCAAATTCCTCAAGGAATTGCTTATGATATTTTACTGTTAATGAAAAGGCTTAAAAAAAAAAAAAAAAAAAAAAAAAAGAAAAGAAAAAGAAAAAGGAAAGAAAATTTATTAATATTATCCAGTCAAACTAATCTGTGAACATACCAGGCGTGTGTTGAAAGAGTAAAAGAACACAAGCTGAATTTGCCATTCCCCACACTCTTGTGTGCTCATCTATTTTACTGCAGAATTTTTAACACTATTGAAACAGAAGAGAAATACTCATCACCCACCCTACCTAGTATAGATATGCACTCAAGATGTAGAGCATCAGAAAACATGGCTCCAGATATGTACATGCAGTGTTCCAGATAGTGTGGCATAATGCCAGTCTCAGCAAGAAGCAGGCTACCAAAGAGTTCAGAGCAACTGAGGTGGGAGAAATACCTGCCCCTTCAGAAAAGCTCTCATGTCTGTAGTTGGTGCAAGGCTCTATTAACTCCTGGATAGCTGCAAATTCCTGTGTTAGGTCAGACTGAGCTGTTGTACTATCTGCTGCTTCTCTCAGGTGTCTCCAGTCAGCTTGAGCAACCCTATCTGCAGTCATGGGTACAACAAGAAGTGGGGCTTGGTGCCATCCCAGCCTGCTACTTAGGGCTTTTGAGCAGACCCTTGTAGATCAGAAGGCAAAATGCCATTACCATGGCAGATGGAGGCTGTGGGACTGCTGTTATCTGAGCAAACTGGGGCAGAATGACCCTGCACTGAGGTCTGCCCCTCAGGATAATGGTCTCTCTCAGCTGCTGTTGGCTTGGGAGCCTGGCTTTTAGAGAAACAAGAATTACAGAAACTGGGCAACAATGGTAGCAGGCTGATGCCATGCCCACCATGTCAAAAACTATGTGTCCAAAATCAATTCTCTGTTCTCTGTCATGATAGCAGATCCTGACACCTAGATAAACCAGATAACTTGCAAACAAACCCATTGCAGACAATACTGAATAATTTCAATAGCTTTTCTCAGGTTGAAAATATGTAGTAGGGAAAAATATATTTGAGAAAAATCTACTCTTGAGCTACAAAGGAAAATAAGCCAACCTTCAGGACTGTACAACAGGAAATGAGTAGCAAGTGAATGTGGTAAATCATTGGACTCTCTATCCATTTGCATTAAGGTAAGAGATACATGATTCATTCTGTGATGAAGGAGGCAAACCATATCTTTGTGGATGATTGTGTGCCTTACATGAAATTATGCATGCAGTTCAAACTATTTACTACAAGTACAAATAAAACAATAATTTTTAAAAGTTTAGAATGTATACACATTCTGAGTATTTTTCCAATGGTAACATTATGTATCAATATTGTAATTTCAAATATTAAAGATATTATCTGAGGCTCCAAAATTTCTGAAACTAATTTAGAAGTTTTTCTTTCAGATTTTACTACTTTATAGCATTTGATTACCTAAAGCAAGGACTCTCCAGACTTTCTCTTTGGCTTTGATATACACCACTTATTTTCTTACAAATATGCAGATGTGAGATTTTTATGTGGAACCTGAGAAGAAATCCTATCTTCAAATATCAAAGGACTTAGAAATAATTAAATCTGTCCATCCTGTTTTGCATACAAGATATAAATGCACATGTTCTTATGGTATATCTATTTAAATCTGTGGACAACAGGATACAGTTGTATTTTGTCCATGACCACAGGAGCCAGATTTTCACGAAGCCATGGCTGACACCCCATAGATCAGGCTGCACAGGTGATTTTTGAAGTGTCTGATTTTAGGGCAGATTGTGACTTAGCACAGGCCCTTTCCTAACCAGTTTCAGGGGCTCAGTTCCTTGCTCACCACAGATCTTTAACCTACAACCTCGTCTATTGTTGCTGTTAAAGTCAGCATCTCTCGACAGTTATTACTTGTATCACTCCATCACAATAACAGTTTTTCAGCTTAATGAAATATCAGGAGACTCAAAATACCTTAGTGTGAGTAACTAAATGGAGATTGCTGTATTCATCAGTAAATTCAAGTTTCATGAACATAAGACCCCAGACTAAGACCAAATCAAAGAAGGATCTCAAGAGCCATGGCACTCAGCTGACAAATGGCAGCCCAGTGCTGAAAGCCTTGGCAGTGTATGAGAAAAAGTCAGGTACTTCAAAGCAAGATTCATAAAGCCAAAACTTAAGCACTAGAATTTCTCTTATCCCTTCAAATTTAAAGCAGAAAATGTACCTTTCTTCTCAGGATTCACTCCCCATTTAGTACAGTTGACAATTTTTTCAAATAAAGAAACAGTTAGACTCATGATTTATATTCAGAGAGAGATCCACCATTTTATAAAGTAGTGAGCCCTCTCTAAATGTGGAAAACTTCCATTCAATTTTACCCTCTTCACAAGGAGTTTAAATCTCTGAGAAAGGGCCAACCCATAAAAATCTGGGATTTCTGAGAGAGAAGCTCTGGATTTCAAATGGCAAATGTAAAGACTACTACTGTCAGAAAAAAAATGTGTACGCAAAGGAAAGCACAAGTATCTGTAGCCATGAGATTGTGGCAGTAGAGAAAGTATGGATCTCAGTTCATGCTTACAAATCAATTGATGAATTTCAGCTGAAGATTAAGAAGTTCAACCAGACAGAGCCCCAGAGGAAAGAGGGAAAAGATACTTAGCTGCCAGATCCAGAGGTGGCTTTGACAGAAGTCTCAAACCATTCAGCCTTGTTAAAAATGAACAACTTTCAAGGATACTCAGAAAATGACACACTGATGTGTGTTGAACTTTAAAGATCTAGAAGAGGTTAGTTAGCAGTATCTGGCTTCACTGGTACCTACCAGTATCATCATCAGCCTCTGAGCTGCAATCTGAAGACAGAAATGAGTTCCCACAGACCATCTCCCATTCATCCTGCATCTCATCCATTTTGGTGCACGTTACAAGTGCCCATGGGTGAGCTCAAATTGTCCTCAGTGGTGGGTCAGTACAAGCAATGGCTTCTTGACATCCGCTGGCATTGGTTTTCACTGGCAGTATGCACATCTGTGGGAATTCATTGCAAGTCCCCAAGCAGGTAACCACCCACCTCAGGAGAAAACCAGGCTAAACACTGGCTGGGCTGCTGGACCACAGCTTATCATGGCATGGAGTGGGGAAAATCATCCACTGCCTGCTTTCACATCCACTCCCTGTAATGCCTATGCTGTCGTCACATTCAAAGGAAGAAGATGAACAGCTTGGCCATGAACTCACTGATCTCCACAAGTGTTTATTGAATGCCAGCATTGGCTGCAGTACAGAGTGCCTGAGGGTTGGGAGTGCCAGAGTTTATTTAGAGACAGCCACACAATTTCCTTGCCAGCACTGACGTAGGTGGTGTGAACACACCTCTGCTGACCATGATGTCTTTAATCCTGCTAGCACAGCACATGTGGTTTCATGATGGCCTCCACAAAGCTCAGCTGCATCCTCAGCTATATCCCAATGCCTGCAGTAGTGATCTGAACCCCCGTTACATTTATTTCCCCTAACCATTGGTAGTATTTTCATACTTGGGAAAAAATGGATCTATAGTAAGGAAACAAACATGAGGCTGACCTGACATTCTGCCTTACTTCCAAATTACTGTAGTTGTCATATATAAATGCCATAACTGTTTGACATTTTTTGATGCAAATCAAGAGATATTTCTTGTAGTTCAGCAGCCTGTACTAATCTGGCAGAACTCATTATCTGCAACATCATATTAATAACTGAAAGCTGAATATCCTTTTTTAATTTTCAGTTACAGCTAACATAGAACTAAAGGTATCAAATTACAAATGCCAGAGCTTCATTTTTCAAAGGGAGAATCTATGTTTGGAATAACTGAATCATGCTGTAAGATCAGTTTTTGAAATGATCTTCCATACTGTTTACACTGATGTATTGTTCAAACTTAAATATGACTCTGAAATCATATACTTAGTCAGCCTGCCTAAAATAGGGCTTATGTGTTGAGTGAAGAAATTCTTAAGTAATTACTTTTAGTGTCTTGTATTACTGGTAGGATGAGTTGGAGGTCCTGGAGGGACTCTGGAAAATTAAAAAATAAAATTTAAAAAATCATATTTGTTTCACTTTCCTTAAACTTTGGCAGATTAAAAATCTTCAAAGATGTGCAACAGAACTCCACTAGCAACATAAGAGTAGGCATTAATAAGACAATTTTAACAGATGCTTAGTTTTTGCTGCCTGTCAGATGTCTCTAACCTTACAATATAAAGAAAGCTAATCTTTCCTGCTTATGTAGTATAAGATTACTTATAACCTTATGATTGGGCCTGGGCTGTCACACAAGAAAGCTGAGAGGTGACCTCACTACTCCCTGCAGCTCTCTAAGGAGGGGGAAGCAGAGGGAGGTGCCAGACTCTGCTCCTGAGAACTGATGGCAGAATGGGAACAGCACAGATCTGTAGCAGGGAAATGTCAAACACTGGAACATGGACACATTCAAGACTAGGTTGAATGGGGCCCAGGACAGCCGGACCTAGTGACTGGCTACCCTCCCCATGGCAGAAAGGTTGGAAATAGATGATACTTGAAGTTCCTTCCAACCTAAGCCATCCTCATAGTTCATCCAGTTCCAACCCTCCTGCTGTATGCGGAGTAGTCAAAACCTAGATCAGGCTACCAAGGGCCCAACCAAACTGGCCTTGAATATCTCCAGGGGAGGGGCATTCACAACCTCTCTAGGTGGCCTGTTCCACATTCTCCGTAAAAAGGGATGATTGATGCCATTCAAGTGTTGAACACCTCTGCTAGTGTTGAAGAAGCTTTTGGACAATGCTTTCCAGTTACCCCTGAAAAGCTCAGGCAAGAGCTCAGACTCAACAATCACCTAATGAGGTTCAACAGGGCCAAGTGCAAAGTGTTGCACTTGGATCAGTACAATCCCAGATGTATACAGACTAGGATTCTCATTGAGAGCAGTCCTGCGGAGAAGGATGTGGATGGAGATCCTGATGAATGAAAAGCTGAACATAAACCAGCAGTCTGTTCTTGCAGACTGGAAAGCCAATGGTATCCTGAGCTGCATCAAGAGGAGCAGATCAGCGGGAAGAGAGAGGTGGTTGTCCTTTTTGTGAAGGACATCTTGCAAGGTCCATCAGGCACACTGTGTCCAGATCTGGGGCCCCCAGTACAAGAAGGATGTGGAGCTGTTGGAGAGGGTACAGAGAACGGCCATGAGGGTGATCAGAGGACTGGAGTACCTCTCCTGTGAGGACAGGCTGAGGGAGTTGAGTTTGTTTGGTTTGGAGAAGACAAGGCCCCAGGGAAATCTCATCATGGCCTTCCAAAATTTAAAAAGAGATTATAGGAAGAAGGGAACTTTTTACATGGGTAGACAGCATTGGGACGAGGGAAAATGGTTTTAAACTAAAGGAGAGAAAGTTTAGATTAGATGTTATTGGGAAGTTTTTTACGGACTTTGAGGATGATTCCAAACCAAGTCATTCTATGTTTCCTCTCCTCTCCTCTCCTCTCCTCTCCTCTCCTCTCCTCACCTCTCCTCTCCTCTCCTCTCCTCTCCTCTCCTCTCCTCTCCTCTCCTCTTTAGAAGATGCATGTAACTTTTTATGCTGAGTGCGTATGTCAGGGAAACTATTTTTTCCTTTGTTTAGTGGCAACTGAAATAATATAAAATTACTTTCCAAGGACAAAATGTAGTCAAGAATAGGCTATGCTATCCAGATCTATCAGTGCAGTGACAGTGAATTTGTATATCTGCATAGCAGAACCAGCAAAAGTAGTCAAAGACCTGAGAATATATAAGAGATGCCTGTGATATGATGCTAAATAGAATCTATGTTGGGTTTTGGAGGTAAAACAGAGTTAAAAGAAGTTTACAAATTTGACTACAGAAAATCCCTAGTGCTGTTTGATCTTTGCCATGTTTGAGGGCTAGGAGTCTCAACATTATTTAGAAATGGAAAAGGAAACCTTCTTAAAAAAACAATCTGAGGAATTATTCGCCTCCATCATCAGTTTCTTACATTGATTTGTACAAATATATCAAAATGGAGAATTATCTTGAATTATAAAGATATAAAGAATTATAAAAAGGTGTGTCTTCACTAACTAGAAAGAATTAAAAGATTTCAAGATAGCCCTATCTTTCAGATGTCTCAGGTTTCTATAAATAAATCAGATTTTTCTTTTTTTTCACATAAAATTTTTTATATAAAAATTCAAGTAGTGAAGGTATTTTCTTTTCTTACACTCTGCAGGATGGTCAGTTTTCATTTAACTTACACCTATCTATGTTAAAATGCATATGTTGTAAAACCACATGAAATCACTATCTGGTGAATTCCTTCTTGGCATTCCTTTTCCCTTCTCTCTTTGTTCCAGATCTTCTGAATATTTTTCTTTCATAGTTATATGCATGAGCTATAATAAAAATGTAAAAAGGACCAAAAAGAGAACATTATCTTTTTTTTTTTCGATGTTCACAGTAATCTCTTCTTCTTGCCAGTCTGATTGCCAGGCTTGTAGTGTTAGTTTCCTTATAAAGACAGTGTTGGTACTTACAGAGAGAAGCTGAACAGATAAAGCAAAGTAAAATACATTAACATAAGCATAGTACATAAATATTATAATAGCAGTAATAGTGTATTACAATTCTACAGTGTTTTTCATTCAAAGATCAATCATGAAAAAACGAGAACCTGGGTGGTGTACTTTGCCTATTTCTATGTCACACATTGAGAAGGTGCTTGCTAAATAATGTAGACTAACACAAGATTGCATCATATTCTGCACTGGTTTTTCTCCAGCTCTGTGTCTATGTCAGGGTCACTAACCTTCTCTGCTGTGTAAAGAATTGATTTTTCACTGTGGCTGTTGAATCAAGGGGAAAAAAAAGCATCAAACCAACTGTTTTCTTAACTTACCCCTCCCCCTAAACTCGCATTCAAGAAAATGTTTCAGATTACCTAAAGTAGAAAGGAACAAGTTTCTTTCAGAAAAGGAAAAGAAATGGTGTCTGCAAACATAAAATTAAGGAGAAAACAAAGAACTTCCTTCCCAACATTAGCTTCAGTATACTGAATGTTCAAGTTAAACTTGTTGATCAGCTCTTAGCAAATGTTGGGCATGTATCTCCCAGCACTGAGGCAATGCTCCAGTCCCTGGGCCAGTGTCAGCACATTCTCAACCTCTTTGCCTGATACTTTGACACTTGGTGTCAGCTCATGGATGTATAAGCTGGCACCCAGTAGATCAAGCAGAGGTGACAGATTTCCATTTCTTAATGCACACTCACAGTATTTTACCTTGAAGATCCATTCAGGATTTCCTAAACAGCAGAAAAGTTCCAGGGAAAGAGCTGTTTGCTGCAGTGTGTGGTGGTTTGGAAGCTCCAACAACTGCAGCCAGGGAAGGAGCGGAGCTGAGCTCCCACCTTCCCCACAGCTGACACTTCCACTCCTGGAGGCTGCCAGTGGTGCTGTGGCCAGCTGGAACCGTTTGGAGAGGCTGACTCATAGGGGACAATCAAAACCACATTGTTCTGGCTGAATTTGCTATTTTCTTAAAATGTTTCAAATGTCAATTAATATGCCAAAACCATCGTTTTTGTTCATCTCACAGACAAGTTCTCACTTCATGCTCCTCTGTGAAGGGTCTGGCTGAATGCCACATGGGATGGGAGCCTCATCGGGAGAATATCACAGTGGCAAAAATTTGGAAAACTCCAGCAGACAATTCTTAAAGTAGATATCAGCCCACAGCAGTTCAGCTTATTAGCACTGACTTGTAGGGAGAGAAAACACACAAGAAGCCTCCCTCTTCTCTAAATCGCTATTTAGCTTTGAAATACGAACAATAACTTTCATCTGCTGAAAGTGATTAACTAAATTAACTGCTAGTGTAACTAATACATCCAGTGTATTTACCTATGTGATTCATTTAATTCAGTAACAATGGACACTGGCTGACCTTCATTTAAGAATCGTGTTTAACAACATGTATCTTCAGAGCTGCTCTACCAGTACTGTGGGAAAACTCAAATATGATGGATATGCCACTGGATTATGAATGAACTGCATTGAATTTCATCAGTTTGGACCCATTTGCATGCAACCTGGATCTGATTCCTTAATACCTATGAAGCTTGGACGTTGGGAACATGTGGATATAATTTGCTGTATTATGAAGAGCATTTATGAACAAAAAGGAGAAACAACCTGATCACAGTGCCAGGGAAATTCAGCACAAGGAAAAAAAAAATCTCAAGAATTAGTGACTACTCATGCTGTACTCTGATGACTGAACTGTATCTTGGTTCTCAAGATACAATCTTGAGAATCTCTCAGCAAGAAATCAGAGATTTTCTAAAAGTCTCTGCAGCTGAATATGAAAAAAAAAATCATGAGTTAATGATATTCCATTCTTTAATAGTAAAAAAAAATAATAAAAATAAAAATCCCCTTTTATGTACTATGCTCTTATTAGTTGATATCTGAAATTAAACTAAAACTGAGAGGAAAAATTTTGTTTATAAAATGCCTTTAATTGCTATGAAAGCAAATGATCACACAGAGCTTTTGTAAACACAGTAGGATGTATGCAGGGCTCTGTGTGTGTGCTGTGCATTAGCCTGGAGCCCCTCACTGCAGCCATTATGCTGACACAGCTCCCCTCATCCACAACAGCAGTTGTACCTTTGCACATGTGTGCTTAGTCTGTACACATCTGTATGCAGTGTGAACGATACAGCATGCTTTGGGATCTGTGTCCTAAGTAATAAATTAGATAGGAATAAGAAGCTACCAAGAAAGAATTTAATCTTAGTGTGTATATTCACAATATGGAACAGCAGTATTGCTTTTCAGTGCTAGGCTTATCTGCTATCTGCGACTAGTTACATTAAGGCATGAACATTCATTCACATGAGATGTCTGACGCCATAAATCTCAAATTCTCCCCTTGCTTCCCCTCTTGCCTCCATTGTGCTGGCTATGCTAATGAAAAGCAGGTTTTCGGTTTCATATGTACGTGCATGTGTGCAAAAGAAGGAGGGGCTCTGTCCTGTAGGCACTCACCCTGCTCAGCACAGATAGAAGGTTGCTTAAGTAGAAGAAGTATAAGATATGCAATAAATCTGGAGAAAATCACTACCATATAGGTGCTTTTTCTGGCCTCATAACTATTTTTATACATGCATAGAAACTAATATATCATCACAAATAAAGCAGTGCATTGTGCTTTATTTCATGGTGTTTACAGAGAAAAACAAGCTTTTTAACCACCTGGCAAGTATTTCAGGGGAAAAAAAAAAAAAAAAGGCCTGAAAAAGCAAAGCATTAGAAAGCAAGGGGGGAGGGGAAGCTGGGGACAGCTCATTTGCACATGTAAAAATGCAAATTTTATCCATGTCTTTCTTATCTAGTGGTAACAGACTTGGCTCATGGAGCACAATAGCACCTACAGTTCTGTGGCCAAAAATAATGAAGTTTAAGAAGAATTGATTGGATTATGGAAACATTTCTGTAAAGCCATGTGTACATCAGCAGATGCCCACCACCTACTTAGGAACCAATGGCACGAAAAGCATGAAAGGAGAATGCAGCCCCCTGGTTCCGAGACACAGATGCATTTAGAGGTAATAAGACTCCTTTTTATAACTGCTACCACATGCAGAACAACAAGGAAGCTTTGGCAGCAGCTACTAATTTCCCACTTCTCCTCCTATTATCTTGTGGGTCTGCAGTTTCCTTTAAAAGAAAGGTCCCTCATTTGGCTTGTGCCAGATTATCTCACCTCTGATGCCAAGACCTAAATAATGTTGACGTAGCTGCAGAGCAGACCTGGTGGATTAATTTTCCCTGGATGTCCATGTAAAATAAGAACTGTGTTAACAAATCAGATCAAATTCTCCTGAGTTACCTGAAGCAGTTTTGTCTATTAAACAGAAGAGAGCTTGCCGTGCTTAAGGATGTTAAGAATTAGACAGTTGTGGCCAAGGGCCTCTGAACTGGGGGTGATGGGACATGGTCTGTTTGGTATGGATTCATCTGTCAAAACTTGTCATCACACAAGGAACACTAGAGCTTTTGTAAAGCTTAGAGGGTGTGTTTTCCTTTCCTGTCTCAGCACTGAGTATAAAATCAGAGTTGAGGGTGGAGGTGACAGTGAGGAATAGATGCAGCTGCAGTTTTCTCAAAATAAATAAATAAATAAATAAACACCGACCATGAACCATTTGCAAGTAATTTGCTGTCCTTTTATTCTTCTTTGAGAGCTAAAATCAGCTACAAACCTATTACCCCAAACACAAATACTAGAGTAGCCCATGCATTGCTGAGTGGGCACAGTACAGCTGCACTGTTCTGAGAGCAGGAGCAGGAGGGGGCGTTTGCTCAGAGGACAGCATGTGCCAATCCATATCAGAAGGGTATGGATCTCTTACAGTTTACCTGTCTTTTTTGGCTTTCTGTCACATGAGGCAGAAACTCCTTTTTGTGGAGGTGCAGCAGCAGTTTTCCAGCCGTGGAGATCTTGCACATCATGTGAGTCCTCATAATTATCCTCCCATGTATTCTTTCTTCTACTCACTCAAAGAAACCACTCATTAGAGAAAACACAGCCTGCTCCCCTGCCTGTGACCATACTGCTCCACCAAGAAAGCTGTGACCAGGGTGACAGGGTTAACTCCTTTCATGCTTGCCCTTCCCCATCTCCGCAGCACCTGTCCCTGCACTCCTGCTGCACAGGGGTTGGGATCATGCCTTGGCCTTGTGCAGAGGTAGGATTCTTACCATCACTCTGCACTACATCATGATGAAAGATGCTTTGGACCTTACAACTGCAGGAAATGTGAGACAGAGGTCAGCTGGTGGCTCAGTGGATGAGATCAAAATCCTCTTGATGTCAGTAGAATTTCTCTTTGGGGATTGCTTCAGATATAAGTAATGGGGTCCACCAAGCAGTTAACAGTGGGGCAACAAGAGAGGATTTTGTTCTGTAATTATATTTTGCCTTTTAAACATGTATAAAACCCATGAATTTTAATGAACATCTTTTTCTTTTTTTTTTTTTTTTTTTTTTCCTCCTGTGGACATTGTGGAGTAAAATTTGTGGATTACACATCCTATCTCTTAAAAGGAGTTTTCCCTGTTCTCCAAACCAAACAGTTTTTGAAGTCTCCTTGTTTCAGGTACATCTCCCACATACCTGAAGATGCATTTCAGTTCTGTGTTCACTTCTGAATTTGTAGAACTGGACTGAAATCTTAGTGTAATGGAAAAGACTGCTGAAAACTTTGCTAAACAGATGATCACATTCCTGAGTTTGTTTTACTTAGTTAGCATTTTTGCCTGCTGTGAGGTGTTTTCCTTGGATGGTTACCTACAAATACAGCACTGACCTCAGTGTGCATGAAGCAGGCCAGCACAGACAAACAGAGCCAATTGGACATGCTCTATAAATCATCACCCACATCCTTCCAGCAGCAAAAATAAAAAGGGAAGGAGGAGGGGATAAAACAACTGGTGAGTGTTCCACATGAGGAAATGGAGGCTATTTGGTGTCACCAGCTGGAAATACTCAGAGAGCTAAACAGAAAGGTATCAGCATGAGCTAGCCCAGAGCTGCATAAAGGGCTAACATTATAAATGAATGCTATCATCCTTACAGTCATCTTATATGGGCAAAATAACAGGCCCAAAAATGGGCTCTGCTTTAAAATGCACCCATTTCAAAGGACAAGCATAGAAATGCTATGCTTTGACTTATGAAACAAGAATTAATTTAAGCATAAAAAGCTCTTTCTTAAAGGTTCTTCAACTCTGAACAGTAGGAGCTATGATCTGTTCCCAGTTTCTCAGTCCAAATGTGTCTGAGATGATTTCAGTGCTGAACAAAACCCCAGGCATGAGCTGAAGACATCTTCTCCTTTCCCCATTGTCTATGCATGGAGGAAGACTCACCATGGGTTGAAGCAGATGAAGTTCTCCTCCCCTTCAGCCACATCTTCAATCTGTAGCAGCTGCAGAGCAGTTCTTGACATACTCTATTGGACTGATCAGCTTACATTTAGGTTAAGACACAGCATTATGTAGTTTAGGTAATGCAATTTTTTTTCTTTCTTTAAAACAAAACACACACACACACACACACACACACAAAAAAAAAAAAAAAAAAAAACCCAAACAACAAAACAACACAAAACAAAACAAACAAAAAACAAAACAAACAAAAGCTTGAGGATCAACAAGGTTTTTTCCAGTGTGACAGTTCTCTCGACCCTTTGCATTATTGCACTTGAAGAGGGACTGAAACTGAACTTCTCTGAGTATCGAGTGATTTTTTAATTGCCAGCTTACAGAATAAAACTTGCTCTCTCTCTAGCCCAGTCCAAACTCCTGCATTCTGTATAAATGACTTTTAAATAAGGACTGACATACTAAACTCAATTCTCAGTCTTCTTCCAAGTTGAACTACAATTTCAAGTCAAATTTGTGCTTGAAATTATGCAGCATCAGCACGACCCTTTGAAGAAAAAGATCTTTCCTAAGGGGCTATCTCAGTAAGAGGGATCATCACTGAAAATCTCAAGAGAAAACACATATCTCATTATACTTAGAGATCTGGCCCAGCTCCTACTCTTCTCCTTGGCATGTCCTGCTGTACAGCTCTAGGAGTTCTTTGATCATTTTTGCTCACTAACGCTCCTTTTGCTTTGAAGAGAGGACTTTGCTGTTTTCCACTTGGTGATAGAGCACACATAATTAAGGGTTGCGACACTTTTGTTGATTACATCTACCTTAGTGAATGCAATTGGCCAGTGTATGAGGCCAGTTGGCATGTGGTCACTTTGATTCAAATGATTAAATTGTCTTGTGTGTTCAAATCTCCTCATACACACAAAACACCAACTTGTAAGCACAAAGATAAACAAGAAAACAAAACCTAGATAAATTTTAAAAAGAAAAAGAAAATATGAAATCGTGATGACAAGGGTCAGTAAAAATATCAAGAGACAAAAAGAATCAACTATACACAAAAATGAATAATTCTGCTTCAAAAAGATGATGGATACTCCCGATCTGCTTGTTTTTTTGTAGGGCTGAAATGCCTCCAGTGGGTAAGCATTCCTCTGTTCTGGGCAGATCACCACTTCACAGTTGCCAGGTGGCTCTAACCTAGAGGAAAGATTACAGACTAATTTTCTTCATAAATCACTAGATATAACATTCCAATGCATTCACCTCATCAACTGGTACAAGCTGAATATAAAGCTGTCCAAAGAATTTTGGTGCAGGTCGTTGGCAGAACTCCTCCTAGATACACACTGGAGTTGATGAGAGTAGGGAACTTGCAAACATTGACAATAATTCTCATCCATCAGCAAAATGGCTGATGTCCAGAAGTCTTTCTTAGAGCCATTTGTGCCCATGCCTGGTTTGCCAATGGCTGTCTCTGGTTTCACAGATCCATGACTACTGTCAAACCACAGTAATTCATAGAGCAAGAGCCCTCCTGTAAGCCTGCTGCTGGCAGGGCTGCGGAGAAGTGCTGTCACCAGAACCCTCTAGGCTGGTATTCTGCTCAGTTCAGCACAAGTATTCCAGAGGGAAAAGACTTAGGACAACGATTCTACAAAAGCTGATTTCAAAATAGAATTATGCCTTGAATCAAAATGTTTGGAAAATTTTTATTTCCAAGTTTGGAGAGAATTAAATTTCTTTTAAGAGAAGTTTCAAGCACGAACAAAACACAAAAAAGTCTGTAAAGAAGTACATAGTTGCTACTTTCATTCTTTTTTTTTTTCTTACCCAAATTATAACTATCATTTTCTACATCATACTAGCTTAGACCTTTTCTGAGTAACATACTACAATTAGTTCCATTCATTATTCTGCTATAGCAAATTCAACATCAAAAGCTTGCCTTGAAACATGACATTTCCATACTTAGATTCGTGGGGGCTTTTTTCACATTAGTCCCTCACATGCCCTTCTATGTTTCTCTTTCATGATTCATCATCTGTTTATTGTTTGCACACCATGCTTGTATCAAATATTGGCACTCTATGTTCTGTTAATAACAGTAATGATTTTCCCACATAACTCCCAAAATGAAGAAAGCAGTTGTTGGTTTCACTAACCTCACCAGCAATGAAAAGTTAAAACTGTTACATTCATGTCACTCTTTAAACACAAGCCTGGCTAACAGGAAATATTATCACATTTATATATGTATGAATTTGTATACATATTTTATATGTAATGCATATATGAGTAAAATTGATGTATGGTTTCAAAACTGATTAAATCTTAAGCAAAAATGACAAATGATTTCAAATAAAAAGGGAAGTATGAAGTCAGGCGTAACTGTTTTATATAAAGAATAATAAATATGTAGAATAAGTTAGCAGGAAAGGTGATTGCAGCAAAGCACAGAAATGAACTGAGGAGACACCTCTGTAGTTTTTTTTTCCTCTCTTCTCTCCTTTCTCTCTCTCTCTTTTTATTTTTGTAGAGGTGGAAAGGATTAAGAAGCATAGCAAAAAAGCAGGGAAGCAGGCTTAAAATATATATTAAAAAAAAGGCATGTGTATGAGGCCAGATGGCTTTTCTTTGTTCCTTAAAACATCTTATGTTCTTGACACAGCCCTCATTTTCAAACTGAACTGCAGGCCAGCAAAACCACTTTTTACTAGGGAAATCACCCATGCCCCATTTATAGACATGGTGCCTTGTGCAGCTGAATTGCAGGATGCAGGTGAAGCAGTCCTGCTTTGCAGTCTGGTTCACCCCATCACCTCCAGTGGGCTCTGTGCACAGCTCTCAGCCCATGAACAAGAGCTGTTCTGCTTTTCAACATGCCTCAAACTGCTCTTTCTGTGGATGCTTCACAGACTCCCTAAACAGTGCTGCTCATTTATATCTCTTGTCTGTGCTCGGGTTTGTCATCTCATTCTCAGATTTTCCCTGATATGTCCCATCTTGTGGCACCTACATCTCATAGACTCCCATTTTGGCGCATTGCTCACTAAACTTACTGGATACAGCACTATGTGAAAATAAAACTTTCTGAAATGACTGAACAGAAAAGCCTCTGACTTCTTACACCAGTTAACCATCTTGGGGCAAATCTCAAAGCCATGTAGCCAGGGCTTTGCTTTGCTGAAGTATTGTTGGTTTAGCTATTGTTTAACACAGTCTTTCACTTAGATGCACATTCCTTTAGGGATTTATAATTGGTCTTGCTGCTATTTTACAACCTTATGGGCATGTTCCAGCTGATGACCACATGACCAACAATCTCCATGGTAAGAGAAGTACCTCTTCACACTGGATTCCCAGCTATGAGCAAGTGTGTTTGGCTAAATCATGTAAAGGAGTTGCAGTCTGACTCACATGTTTTAAATAGCTAAAAGATTTTATCTTTACCACAGGATAATTTTTGCTTCTGGTAAGTTATGAATAACTATATTAAAATACATATTGGTGTAATCCTCACCCAAGATAAGATCTTGCCCATCACATGGCTGTTATTTAAAGTCCATCTTCATGCTTCAGGAAATCCTAAAAGATAATATGGAAAAACTTTTTTTTTTTTTTTTTTTTTTTTAATAGCAATGATTAAAGGAATCTGCAAACAGATTTCAACAACAGCATTAAAAACAGAAATTGAAGGAGATGAATTTTATAGTAAGTATAAGCTAAGGTATTCAACATCTATAGCAATTAAAAAGTGTATTTTAGGGATTACATATATTCCAAAAAGGATGGAACACACTCAACTGTGCTTTATATAATATACGTTCCATTGCAGATAGCCTTTGAGATTCTCATTTAAAGAATTATACAGAATGAGTCATAAAGTGATAGGTGACATGTCCTATTTATCTGTGTTAGGTCAGATAAAGACTTACAGCTGTAGAGTTTACAAGCCTAAATTAGATGATGTCAACACTGATTTTATTTTATTTTATTCAAAAATTGTAATTCATTTTAGGAGAAAGGATGTTCTGCATGAAAAGTACTCACTTCAGAAAGGTAGTCGTATTACTTCGGTCTTTGCAACAGAAAATAGAAAGAATGACCACGTGGCCACATGGTTAACTCCTAGCTTCACTGTGTACCTAACTGACAATGAGGAAATTAAAAATGCAAACTGTGGTACTACCAAGAAATTGGAAACTTAATTTAAGGAATTAAATTAGCTAATAATTTTCTGATTATTAAAAAGCAGAGAGAAAAAATAAAATCATAGAATCATAGAATCATTAAGGCTGAAAAAGACTTCTAAGATCATCTAGCCCAATCACCCACCTATCACCAATATTGCTTAAACCATGTCCCTTCACATCACATCTCCAGATTTCTTGAACACCTCCAGGGACAGTGACTCCATCGTCTCCTTGGAAAGCTTGGTCCAAAGGGCCTTGGAAATTTTTCTTAACATTTAACTTGAATCTCCCATGGCACAACTTGAGGCCATTCCTTCTAGTCCAATCCTACTGCTGTTACCTGAGAGTGGAGGCTGACCTTCACCTCACCATAACCTTTCAGGCAGAGAGCATTAAGGTCTCCCTGAGGCTCCTCTTCTTCAGACTGAACAATCTCAGCTCCATCAGCCACTTCTCATAAGACATGTGTTTCAGAACTTTCATCATCTTCGTTGCCCTTCTATGGACATGTTTCAGGGCATCAATGTCTTTTTGTGTGAGGCCCAAAACTGAACACAGTACCAGAACTGAGTGCAGGGGGACGATCACCTTCCTGCTCCTGTTGGATACAACATCTTGATCTCCAATTCCCTGTAACATTTACCAATCTACTACCTTTTCTTGATGCTTGCCAACAACAAAAAAAATTGTAAGCAAACTAAGGTACAGCAGTTTCTAACTTGCACTTGAAGTTGGTGTATCTTTTTTAGACCTAAAGAAGAGTGTCTCAACATTAGTCTGTTTTTCCAACTATACTTTGGTCAAAAAAGGAAAAATAGCTTCTCCCTACACATTGTGCCTCAGGTTAACGTCTTTAAATCTAAGTCCTATTTGATTCCCATGGAAGTGAATAGAAATCTTGCAATTGCCTTTACTATATGAGAGCTTGTTCCTATAGAAAAAGATTGTTGATTACCCAACAGCTTCATTTCTGAGTTAGGAATTAGGAAGTTGATGGAAGCATTTAAATTAAAAAATGTTTGTGTATTAAAATCAGATTATCCTAATTCTAAGATTAATTATGATTGTAAGAGCAAGTATGCAGCCCTAGAAAGTAAGTAGATGACCACAGGGAAGTAAAATGAGCTAAAATGCTATTTACATTTTGATGCAATTACTCATTGGAATATCTGTGGATGAAATCACTCCATAAAAATGGGAAAGGTAAAGGGGGAAGGTTTCACTCCCTTCTCTCAGACAAGAAGACAGGAACCAGGCCTTGTATTTTTGTATGACATCAGCATGTTCTCATACAGAGACTAAGAAACAGAAAAAAAATAAGAATTAAAAAAAAAAAAATCCAAATCTAAATTGCATCTAAAGCAGCAAATAGTCCCCAGACAAAGCCAAGGCCACTTGTAGCCATTCCAGATAACTCAGTAAGGGCAGGATAATACTAATACTTCTTAAGGCACTGTTTATCTCATGGACCCTATAACAATAAATGACGGGATGGGTAGGTTTTAAGCATCCACTAATTGCTATATTCTGAAAGGCCTCACAGTACTTTCTCTGTCCCATGGGGTGAATGCTGCAGTCTGGAGGTGCTTGAATGTCACTGTCATGTATGCCCAATACTGACAGCCATACCATGCCCAATACCCATATCAATACCCATGCATTGCAATGTTACCCTGTTTGATATCTCCGCCTGGAAGTTGTTTAAGTGCTGAACCTAATGGTAGAATTATTTCCTCTGTTTTACACATTGCAGTCCTCTCTACATGCTAGAAGATACCTGCTGGGGTTCAGATCTGTTTTGTTCTGCTGTGTTTTTCACGACTGTATGATACTGCTAGTTAAAGTTCAGTGAATGGCTATTCACTGCAGACATTGCATATTTTCCTGAAGAACTGCTCTCCAGCTTGTTATTCCCTATCTTACGTTCATCTAATTGACCACTCGATTTCGATAAACTATTTTTCACTTGTCTTCAACGACTTTCATACCAGTCTTACTCTCTGGTTTATAGGCAACATATTGAACTCTAAGACCAATCTGCTCTGGGTTTGGTCACTCTGACAATCTAATAATCATCCTCTCTAGTTTCTTTCATCCCTGTTACTAATGAAGTTACTAAACAATTTATCAGTCATAGGACAGATCTTTACTGAAGTCTTCTTGATAAGTCCTTGCAGTTTATTGATAAACCAGTGGTAATTAGAATTAAAGGACTGCTTTTCAAGCAATTGTGCATCCACTTCAGAGTAATTTCATGAAGGTGATGTTTCCCAAGTTTACAATAAAGTGTTTTGTTGTGTTGTTTTTTTTTTTTTAAATAATAAGGCATAACACATTCTCCTCAAATTATCCATCCTTTAACTCAGAAAGCTTATGAACATAAAAACTAACTGTATTTAATATAATAGACAAACTTGAAAATAATCTAAGAACATTAAAGTTATCTCAATTTTGGTTACTACACATAAATCTCTTCTAAATTATCACTAAAGTCAATGGGCACCCATCCAGATAGGTCATGGAGCCATTTATTGTTTGAAGCACAGAAAGCCTAGACCTTAAAAAATGTATTTACATTTAGACAAGTTTACACCATGATCGCACTGGTTAAAATTCCATTGTGTGTAATGTAAGCTTGGGAACTAGCTGATAGAAGATACCTGTATATAGATGCTTTACTAAAGGTGTCTTTATCTGCAATTGAACACCACATAACATACATTACTACTATTTGCCATCTTTTAACTGCATCCAAGTAGATGGCTTAATTATTTAACCTTGTATTTTTTCAGAAGTAAAATTTACTCCTTAATAACCTATGATTACTTATAGAAGACAAGTACTGTGGTTGTAATCCAGTTGTATAAATATAGACATTTGGTGCCACTAGTGATTTCACAAGGTATCACTCTGAATCTTCAATAGGACATGGAGTGGAACAATAAATATCTGTTCTTTATCATCTTGGGCAAGGCATGTGAATGCTTCAGATTCTCTCAACCATCAAAAATGCACTAGGGACCTCTATATAGGCACCCAAACCAATCCTTGTGAGACCATTTCTAATGATTATATGTAGATGTATGCCTAACTAATGGCCTACTATATGGGCAGCAGAGTTCAGGCACAATTCATGACATCCTTAAGTTGGTACCTAAAACATCAAATAAATATCATCACCAAGGTGGAAACTTCTTTCTACGGATAATTATTTCAAGTACAGATACCTATTCTGTAGACATCTAAAACTAGATAAGATAAATTTCAGCAGTTTTCTCCCTTTCAGTTACTGCAACCTAGGCTGTGCTGTATAAAATGGTCTCAAGAAATCTCCTCTGATTTTATCAGAAACAAACTTATCCAAGGACTCCCCCATTTATTTTCTGGTTTTTTTCAGGCTTGAATTTTTACCCTCTGAGTGCAAATGAGGATTACATGACCAAAGCAAAACATGAAATATTTTTGTCTCCAAGGCTATCATTCTTTCCCTCCTTGAGTACTGAACCCATTGTTTTCTTCATTTTCCACTCACTCTTAATGTGCTTATTAAATGTTTAATTGTTACACATTTTATTGCACCTTTTCTTAACTTCATTCTATGCCTGGCTTTTTGTGGAACACCATGGAGTACTTTCTGATGACTGCTGCCATGAGATTGCCATTTGTCAATGTAGAAATTTGTCCAAGAAATTAAGAGCAAAGAATATTTCAGCTGCTGCTGATAAATATTTTCTTAGACTCCTGGAACAAGTGGAAGTCTAAGCAAAAGTATGGTTACCACTGATACTTTCCCTTTAGGTGTTGTAGTCTTCAAGAAGGAGTGTATCCAAATCTACTCAGGTAGAAACACAAATACCAACTTGCACTGGATCAATGAGAAGTATAAAGGCAATTTCTAAATAATGACTCTCAAACCAATAATGACCAAATAATAAAGACCTAACACATCACTTGCTTAAAATAAGAACTATAAAAGATTTTTTGTTTGCAAAAATCTCAGCCATATCCAACACAAAGCCAAACATCTGGTGCATGTTTGACATTATCTATAAAAACTGACAAGGTTTTCTCCTGAATAAAATAACAGTATTCCTTCTAATTAATAACTACAATTACTCTAAACCTGTCATAAAACTGTAGAGCTTAACTAGAAGATAAAGTATCACATTATAACATTTTAAAATATATCTTATGAGACATTTTGTGACTAATTATAACTGTAAGGTCATCGCTGTTCCAACTACATCAAGATCAACATTGTTTTTAATGGTGCACGTGAAAATGCAAATAAACTAAATGCAGACAAAGAGAGTTTGATTCAGATCAAATCAGTGGGACACGAAGGTCTAGAAGTCAAAACAATATAGAGAAAGTGATGAACAAGTATAGGGACCAGTTAGCATCATCTTTTTGTTAATTGTAGAATAGAAACACCCTTCTTCTAGACAGTATTCAATGACCTTTTCAAGTCACGGATCTCATGTTCTGCAAGTCAGTTTTACCTTGAATATCAAATTCAGTCATTCCTTTTCTGTAAGTTTAGATAATTAAGTATGTGTCTCTTTTTACAAGCATCCATTAAAACAATAAGTTTTCTAAAATGAGAATGTTTTTTGGGTTTAGAAACTCTATGAATGCATCATGCTTCAGCTCTGTGAGTATTCACCAAAGCAAACAAGTTAAAATGGCAGCGATAGTTTTTTAATCTTACATGAAAATCTACCCAAAGCAAATGGCTTGAGTTGTTGACTTCAAACTGGATATATATTCGAAAACTACCAAAAAAAAAAAAAAGAAATTTTATGTTTCCTCTCACAGGAGGTGAGTTCAGATTTGTAGTTATGTGGTTTTCAAAGTGGTGTTATATTTTAATGCAACCCATGCATTTCAGTTCTTCTTGGGAAATGTCACAAGAAAGGCATTGAGCTGCTCCCATGAAGCAGTGTCTTCTCTGTTGTTAAATGAGGAAGCTCAGTACAAAAGACAAACAAGTTTTACTAACATTTACCTCCCCTGAAAGCAAACAAAGTAAAATTAAATCAAAACCAGTGACTTGTATAAATTTTAAATAATTAAAGTAGGGCCTGCTCTCCAAGATAGGTTTCTTATGCTCTTGTTCAGCATGTACCAGCCATGCTCCTAAATAGGTGCCCTTTATTTATAACATCACTTGGTTTTCTAATACTGAGGAATGAAAACTAGCTAAGGAATCTATCATATCTGATCCTCTACTGCTTAACGTGCATGACATCTGTCTGACTGATAAATGCTGCATAGATGAATGAATGATGATTTGCGCAGGTCTGACAACAGACATGGCAAAGAATCCCAATCCTGAAATATTTCAAGGAAATGTTTCAAGAGTTTGGACTGAAGGAAGACTCAGAGATCACCATTCATACTGCTATGACGGCCTTCCTCTCTCATATGCTATGTAATGATGGCAAAAGCAAATGAATAAGAAGTGAGGCATTATTTTTACTGCTTTCTGGGATTAGTCATCCACTGTAGACCCAAACTCTCAACACAGGAAGTTATTTTTGGTGATCATGGAGTATAATACTTGGACCGTGGTAAATTCTCAGCTGGTATTTGGCAAGACAATGCCTAGTGTGTACTGTTTATAGAAAAAACACCAAGATCACGCTTAATAAAAAAATAAAAATAAATAAAATGATATGATCAGACAGAAGGAAAGTAGTCAAGAAAAATCAAAATACAAAAATGAAAATAAAAAATGTAATATCAAAAAAATACAAAGAAAAGAAAGGAAGGAAGGAAGGAAGGAAGGAAGGAAGGAAGGAAGG
>NW_024884142.1:10387390-10423060 GCF_019232065.1 Centrocercus urophasianus | reverse complement strand
AAGGAAGAAAGAAAGAAAGAAAGAAAAAGAAAACAAAGCAAATGCACACCTTTCTAGTGAGTGAAGATGAAAGAAGAAAATGCACAAGTGGGAAAAGGATAAACAGAAGAAAATGTTCAGGAAGGAAAAAATAAACAAGAATACACTTTGGGGATAAAGTAAATCAAACATCATAAAAAATCTGCACTTAGACTTGTGGCATTGATCTTAACTGCTGCCAGCTACAGCATTTCTCTGAAAAACTTTCATGACTCAGTGTGGCATGAGAAGAGTGAAAGATGATAACTTCAAATAGAGAATGCTGATGTCATTTGAGAAAAACATTTTCTTACTCCTCTGCACAGAATTCACCCACTGGGCTGTTGTGGTTAGAATAAAAATACTTTCCACTAGACTAGAAAGAACTGAAGCCAATGTGTCTTATGCAAGAGAGGATGATATGTGCTGCTCTACAACTGCTGTTGTGTTTTTAATTTTCAGGCATTGATTTGTCTTTACTTGTTCATCTCCTAGTATATATGACTTCTAAAAATACTTACTGACATGAGCCAAGGGCCAACCAAGAAAAGAGATGCTGTTATCAGCAGGGAGAATGGATTATGTAAAAAGGTTTGTTCAAAAAGAGAAAATATCTTGAAAAACAGCTTACAGCTAGCTCATAAATGAATAGATTGAGGGCCTGAAACAACCATATCCAAATTTGTGTCATGGCAGAACTAAGAGGTTATATTTATGAAGTGAGGACTGACGGAGGATCATAGGATTTAGAAAACAATCCATCTTCTGGACCACAGGAGGTACTCACAGATTTGAAGAAGTCGTAGAGAAAAATCTCAAGATGAAGGATGATAGAAGATTCCAGATCCTGTCTGCTTTTGTGAACACTTAAATGATGTCAAGGGCACTGATCCCAACACAGTGAAATCTGCCATATGTTAGCACACCCTAAATGTGTCAAGATATTCACCTCTGCCATGAAACATCTTGGGACAATGAAAAGTGTCATAATATCAACTCATCTTGAGTAAAGAGGATTTTCATTTTACTGTCTGTATTTAGATTGCAGTAGTGCTTAAGATTTGTAGAGAAGAGGAAGTAGCAATGGCATGTATGGACCAGCAACAGCAATGAAGCCTGGTGGGGCCCCACTGACTCAGCAATATCTTACACTATTACAGTCCAAAACCAGCAGGAGTGGTAAGAATGCCATCAAAATAGGTTTTGTATCTTATATGGAGACAGTAAATACAGAGTGTATGGATGAAAAGGGAAAGATACTTTTGCATTTATCGACTCTTTATATATGCATGTAAGGATACTATATTTCACAGCATCTGGAAATAAGTCTGATATGAGTTACTGTCCTTAGTGTTTAATGCCAGATGTCACCAGCCCACTAAGAGAGACCACATAATGCAAGTCATGTCCACTCTTGAGTAACTTCCAAATAAATCAAAAAATACTGGCAGTGAGGCAAACATACAGGAGTCAGCCTCATGAAGTTACTGATGTTAGACTGTGTTCTCTGAATTGAGGTAAGCAAAGGCTGGCTTCTATGAAAGGGCCATATCTCGCATGCCCATCTGAGCAAGGCCCTCTCTGAACTTGTCTTTGACTTCTTATTTAACACTGAAAGTGATCTGCAGCTTGCCTAAGGCTGACTTGGGACATGAGCCATTATCCTTACAAAGTAAAACTCTTCAAAAATAGTTCATGCTAACAGTAAGCTTGGCAGCTTCGAGGAAACACACTGAAATGATAGGAGAGGTCCAAGAGCAAAGCTTCACTCACCCACCTGAGCTTGGCTCCCCAACTCCACTGCATAACTCAGTAATTTGACCCAGTGTACTCTTATCCCAAACGTTTTCTTCAACAACACTCACCCTTCCTTTTCCTGCTTCCCTGCAGTGACGTTCTTGCAACATCTGGATCTGTTCTTAGTTAAGGACAGGAAAAGAGTGGAGGGAAGCTGCTGTTATTAGCCTCACACATCAGGAAGATCATAAGGAGTTTGCCTGTATTTTTACATTGTGAGTCTGCATTTTCACTGTTTTCTGTCTCTTCCAGTTCCTGCAGACCCTCCCAGTTGCAGACAAACTCCCAATAAATTGAACACTTCTATCAGTCATGAAACTTTGAAATTTAAAACTTCTTAAACTCTGAATTTCCACATAAGCTACAACAATTCTTGCTAAAGTTTGTATTTAAAATAACTGTTCCGTACATGTATATTTCCCTGCATTATGTAATAGGAAAAGAGATCGGATATATAACACAGGGCTAAGTGTGTGGTTTGGTTTGTTTTTTTTTTTTTTTCAGTGAGCTACAATAACTCCATATGCCAAAAAATTAAAATAGCTCCAGTTTTTTTGTAAGTAGGAATAAGGCATATGCAATTTTCTCCATATGAATTTTTAACCTGCTGTCTCCCAGCTTCCTTATAAGGAATATGAGAATGTAAAACTTTTCTTTCAAATAGAATTTAATTTTAGGCTGATCCCATGAATACTTTCAATAAATAGATGCTTAATTGATAACATATATAATATGATCTTACTGTCATATTGTTAATAATGATACCTGAGTGCATCTTGATATGGAATAGTGTTAGAAATGGTGTACTGATTTAGGTAACAGACAAAGCCGTTCTTCATTTTAAAGTTTTATTTCCCTAGGTTGACATATCCAGCAAGGTAAGGGTTTGTAACACTACTTTTCATAATGAAAGCCATTTAGCATATTCCTACTTAGCATGTTTGGTTATTAGGTTTTGTCCTTAACCTTGTGCTAAAATACACCACATGGAAAATGCTGCAATTCTTTAGCCAGTAATTTATAATTATTTTGCTTGGGGAATCATGATTGCTTGCAGTCACAATCACTGCAGTTGTTTTGGTAATTGAACACAATGGAAAACCTGCTTATCATTTAATAAGTATCAGCCTCACCCACAGCACCCTACACTTCATATGTTTAATCTGAATCTCTGTGGTCTTACCTGCTGAAAGATCCTCCTGTGGTCCTCCTTCTCAGGAAGAGAGAGAGGAGGTGGAAGGCAAAAAGAAGTAGCAATCTGCTGAGAAAAGTGCAGGCAAATATTTTGCAGAGGAGAGAGAACTAGTGAGGGAAAGCTGTTTTCTGAAACAGGCTTTTAGCAGTGGGCTCTACTGTCTCAGATGCCCTCTTACTGTTTACATCATTTCCTCCTCCCCCATACATGCCTTCTCCAGGTTGTTCTCCTGCTCCCTGCTCCCCAAGTGGTCATATTCACTTCATTTTTTTTTTTTTTTTTTCAGAAAGTCAGTTAATTCAAAGAAGAAATGATAGCAAATATTTGTAAAATATCATAATGTGTCAGTAAAATATTCCCCATCTGAAGCAGAGTCACTATGGCCAGATGCAGCCAGCCCAGCTTCCACCTTGGCTCCTGGGCTTAATTTCCCATTGGCCGAGTGCCTTTGAAGCTCTGAGTCAGATAAAAATAAAACATGGGGAGAAGAGATGCACACGGATGGAAGCCCAGACAAACTTGGACAAGCTGTAGTTTTATTACAGTGTCTTCCAACTTCTCCACACTTCTTGGCTTTTCCTTGTTGTTTGGTTAGCTTTTGTTGTGTCATCTCCCTGTACACTTTGGCTCCTCTCCGCTGGCATGAAATGCTCTGCTGCCATAGCTGAAAATGCTGAGCCAGCCTCAGGGGTCTTGTGAAGAATGTTGCTCCATTGCTCCATGCAATTTAGCTCAGTGTTATTGCTTGTAAAATAATCCTCCTTTAAACACAACCACCTTACAACCACTTTACTGCCTCCTGTGGCAATGAATTCCACATGCTCCTTAAGGACCCTGTACTTTGTTTTGTTTATCAGTTCTCAGACTCCTTGTGTAGTTGTTCTGGAGAGTCAAAAAGGGAGAGAGACACAAGTTGGCTTTTTTTTTGTTTGTTTGTTTGTTTTTTGTTTACCATTTTGATGCTGCTTCTGTATCCTTAACCCTTTCTGTTAGCTTTTACCAAAGATAAGGAATTCCATCAATTTCTTAATGCTTTTTTAAAATTAGTGATCCTACAGTTGTTTAATTAACAAAAGCTCTTTCACAGTTTCTGTGTGTTATGCCAAATATATTTATGTCACTGTATTAAATGCACTCTTTGATCATGTTTTTCTGTTTTGCTTTGTTAGAAGATTTAAATTACTGACTTACTTAAAATAATACAAATTTTTCTTTCAAGAATGAATCATTTGACTTGGTAGAGAAATAAGCTAATAGATGGCTGACTGATACCTAATAAACATGGCCTGATACCTTCCACATTTTATTTCAGCTGTCTAAGTGAATATGAAAGAACCATAACTTCTTTTTCTTTTTCTTTTTCTTTTTCTTTTTCTTTTTCTTTTTCTTTTTCTTTTTCTTTTTCTTTTTCTTTTTCTTTTTCTTTTTCTTTTTCTTTTTCTTTTTCTTTTTCTTTTTCTTTTTTTTTCTTTTTCTTTTTCCCTGGAAGATTTGTTTCAATAAAAATTCCAGGACTGTTTGTCCTACCAGGAAATACACCTTGACATTTCTTGCCAAGGACCCTGTTCAGCTGAGCAAATTACTTTATAACCTGTGGAAAAAAAAAAATAATCAAAATAACTTGTTATGTGACAATATGTGTTTACACGTATTTATTGATTGATTAATTCTGACTTACTCCCACCAAGTCTAAGCTCATCTTCATCTCACTCATTTTAACATAAGTCATTTGGAGAAGGAGAAAAAAAAGCATAACAGACCCACTACTTATGAAATCTGCCAAAATGGAAACTTCACTTGGACTTGACATTTTGATTCCTGGCTCTAAGTTACTAGCACTGTAACCCTCTGGTGAATGAGTGCCAGAAATCTATGCCCTGGCACATAGGCGGGCACCAGATTTTGCAGCTGTAATCACCACCAAGATGTCCTCAGTGTTGCAAGGTGGCAAGCAAGTTGAAAGGATGCATGCACACTGGGTGGCACAGTGATCCTCATAACCATGTCAGAAAATCACGTTCCAAAATCTTAGTGTCAGAGAAGTGTTTTGCCAGGGCTCAGTCTGAGAACACAACTTATGTGAGAAAAAAAAAAAAAAAAAAAAGGATCAAAATGATTGTGTGTGATAAGCAGACTGTTTTCTCTCTCTTTAAATATATCTAAATGCTGCACATAAATCTTCAGAATCCTGATCAGTGGCTTCATAATTTCCTCCTCTTTCCACAGAGAAGTCTGCATGTCTCTTCTGTTTGAACTCTCAGTACTGTTCACTGTTGATCTTTTAAAGAGTACCTTAGGCTCAATACAAAATCATAGTCCCTTCAGAGGAAGAAAATCATACATCTCTGTACCACACTGTGAAACTTCAATTATAGGAATAACAACAAAAAGCAATAGACAGCTCACAGACATCCAGAATGCTTTTTTTTTTTTTTCCCCTATTAAAAGCACATTAAAAATACTAATTCCCCACATTCTCAGTTTGGTTTCCAATGAAAAGTACAGTTGATTGAAATGTTAATGAGGGAAAAAGGAGAAGAGAAAGGAAAAGATGCTATGCATCTACAAAGATGGTTTTGCAAAGGCACAGAAAAAGCTAATTATTAGAATGTCTGTCATCAGACATTATCATGTCTGTCATCTCCTGGTACCAGAAATGCTGTGTGGTGACCTCCTCATGTACACTATAAATTGTTCACTTGCCTGTAAAGAACTCATTTTAATTTCATAAAGATGGGTAAACTGCTTTGAGGATTTTAAAATTTTTGTTTGTTTGTTTGTTGAATATTTCAATATTTTAAAAAATAAGTTTTAAAAGTATTTATTTATATTTATTTACTTATAGGCTGTGGAGATCTCTGTTAATGCAAATTGTAAACATGAGTCGTGAAGTCACACTGACTTTCTTACAATTTGAATTTTACACCCGGCCAGTCTTTTTGGTTCTAACGTGGATTCAACAGAGCTTTTCTTCATGTCTATATCTGCAGGGCTGCAGACCTGCTAATGATACAACTAATTGTTCTAATGACAGCCTAACCCAGCAGCAAGCCCTGCCATTTCCTATTACTACACCTCCATCTTCTCCAGACATCTAAAATGGCGTTCATTTCTGCTGGCAGTGCAGCCTTACAAAGAGCCAGGGCTTTTTTGAGATTGCAGTGGGAAATATAGCAACAGGGATCTTAACTCTGTTTACAAGGGTAATGGTCTATAGGTAAGCAGTGTAATTTAGTGGAAGACAAAGTTAAGCATAGCAAGTATGCAATTACTGAGTGGCAGCTTTATTCACATTCCTCAGAAGGACAGTTGGAAGAGTTATTATTTGAATATAAAATGAAACACTGCATGCCTACTATTTGCTTTTGCTGAGATGGAATAAAAAAATTGAAATAGGAGTATAAGCAAATCAAATGAATTTAACACAGCTCTGGGGAAGAAAATAAAAGTAATATTTAATTTGACAAGCTAGATATAATTTAGAAGAAAACTCCATCTCTACTAATAAATCTTAGATGTGAAACATTTCCTGTGTTGTTACAAAGAATTAATATTTTCCTGGAAAACTTAATCTGGCAAAGTTACATTTCTGTGTGGCTCTTGTGACGGTGACAGCAAACATTCCTAAGAACAAAATCTCCATCCAAGGACACCAACAAAATCAGCCAAGTCTTGTTGACTTAAAATGGTTGGATCACAATCTATACTACACGGCTTGTATGTGACTATTTGATTGAGTTGCATTCCAGTTTGTATTAGATAGTATGATTTATCTATCAAATTTAAAGGTGAATGGTTGTTTCTGCAATCTCCTGGGATTGTATAATATTGATTTAGTTCGCAGGGAGGTGTGAAGCTAATAATAGGAGAGGTTTCAAGTCTTAGCTCTGTATTGGACATGGACACGCAGTTTTTTGTGGGTTTTTTTTTCCTCTGAAAAGGATCCCCGGAAGGAGTTTGTGCTATTAACAGCCACTCCTGGGACAGAGCACAGCCACAGCCCCTCAGTCAGGCTGTGCAAGCACAGCACAGCAGAGGACAAAGAGTTTGTCTACGTGCAACTTCGGGAAGGCTTAAAGGATCTTAAAGGTAATGAAAGGTGAAATTTTGAAACATTTAAGTTCATCTAAAATATAAGAAAATTTGCAAATGTGAAGAAAGGACAAAAAAAAAGTGGATTTGTACATGGCCAGTGTTAAGTACGTCTGATGCTAAGCCTCATTTAAGGAATTTATTAATGCGTTTTCTTGCTTGCATTAAAACTTTAACTTCTGCTAATCACACCCTCAAGTTAGCAGAGACAGACTTTCTTATAATTAGTGGAAAGCATAACAACTTTATATAAAACAACCTTGCAATAAAAGCGCTTTGACACTTTCACATAAGTTACAATCCCACTAAATTTGTGGAAACAAACCAAGACAGACAAAAAAGAAAAGAGAGAGAGAGAGAGAAAAAAAAAAAAAGTTTGAAAACTTTATGCCTCATTATTTAGATGCTTTCCTTTGGCTTTTCATGAAACATGATTTTATGGTCTTCCAACTGATTCTCCGTACTTCTTAAGTATTGACAAATGCTGAACATATGTAGATCAAAATCACTCTTTGCAGTTATATTTCATTTTTATATGCAATGGCTTTATGAAATAAGAGGAAAGAAGTAACTGAGGGCTCTACTAACAAGACTCCACTTGGCCCCACAGGAGAGCCCTGTGAACATCAGCCTCACAGGAGAGCACTATAACCTTAAGAAACTAGGAGCAACTTATCTGGGGACAGACTTTTATCAAACACGTGAAAGTGCACTGAGATGTAGCATTTAGACCCGAATTCTCATATTTGCATCCAATTTTTGTTCTCACAGGGCCTCAGTTTCCTATTTACAAATTAAAAATAATGCAAATATTACGAACATGATTTGAATGTTAATTTAGGTGAGTTCTGAGGGAATATTACAAAGTCTGTCAAAGTTGTAAATTAGAGGTAATCATTGCCTTTTAGGAGATGACCATTGCTTTTCTAGAGCAATGCTTTGGTGTTTTTTCTTTCCCTGCTTTTCCTTCACATACAGAATCTGAAAGCCACCAGCCACTCCCTTCTTCTCCCTTCAGGCTTTTCAAGTCCATCTTGGAGCAGCTTTCAGATGTCTGGCTAAAAGTGGAAAGTTATTTCCTCCAGAGGAAGCCTATCCTAGCATGGAGACAACATACCCTGTCATCGTGTGGGAAGACCAAGAACGACAATCCAAGCAGTACAGTAGAGATGCTTTCCACATTCTCTGCATCAAGTACTGTAGAAGCAGAATTTGCTCCAAATGTCTAAGGCATCATTGTACTCCATCAATCCATACATTTAGCCATGGAAAGTTATAGTTAACAGTCTCTGAGAGAGACAGATTTTGACCTGGTTTTGTAATAATGTGAATTTGGGGCTGATAGATAAAGCTACATCAGACACATCTACCTGGAAGATAAGTGTACTTGGCCTTTTAGTAATAAGGCCATTTCTCCTTTCTGTCAGTGATTTCCAAAGAAGATTAGCTGCTAGGATTTCTGCACCTCTTTCTTGAAGCACGTGCTTTCAAAATAATTACCAAACTGTAATAATTATAAAACAAGGAATGAGCAAGACAAACTGAAAACTTCTGGGGTAATTATGTTAAAAATTGAACTTAAAAACATCTCAAACCAACAGGCAAACACACTGGTGCATATATACACAGTGTGGAAGGTCAGTATAAAAACCTGTGCTTAAAATAATCTGCCTTTTAAAATGCGGAATGTTTTCCACCTGGAAGATAAGTGTACTTGGCCTTTTAGTAATAAGGCCATTTCTCCTTTCCATCAGTGAAAATAGCACTAATTATATTTTCTTGCTTTTCACAGTAACTATACTCCATGAATAGGTGTATGAAAATAGACAACTGCAGCAGACAAATGCAGAAGTCACACTCAAAATCCCATTCACTACGCTAATTGTAGATGATGATTATAAAAATGTGTTGGTGCTCACTGCGACCTGCAAACAGGAAAATAGTGAATCAATCAAGATTGCGATTATGCTGTGAATGCCCCTAATAACCAGACTAAGATGGGCATTCAGTAGATAATTAACTTAAAACATACAAATCTGTGTTGTTGTTTTTAGATGAATCCCACAGTAGTTTTCCATTCTGCAGACGATCACCTTGTGTGAACATCTCCCAAGCATTTTTCCACTAATGCAATACCATCCCAATGAAGTATCCCAATGAAGTATGAAGTCAATTAAGAGACCAGCTTTTCTGAACACCTACCCAAAACAAAGAAGATGGTTGTGGCTTCCCTGTTTGTACATGTCTTTTTCCCATCTTGCCTCAAACCAGCAAGACTGCAATCTCTTCTGCAAAATAGTGCATAAAAACAAACTACTGTAAGTCAGTACTTTCATAGTGAACTTAGCTCCCTTACACAAGTTATTTTAAATCAAGAAGGGTTTATATTCTCATATAAAGTTTCCTTTTTTTTTTTTTTTTTAATTTCGTGTATTACTCTAAGATTGTCATTGAAGAACTGTATTCAACTATATTTTGTTAAACTGTGGTTAGATTCTCTCAAGGTGCAGCCTTAATAGAGCTCACATCATGGGTCAATATAATAAAACAGGAGGCATTACTTTCTGAGCAGCCCTTGTATGTTGTTCATATTGAACTTGTTTTTTGTTTATACATGTAGCATACATGGAGATGAGTTAGTTTTTAAATGTATCATCTTCTCTTTAGGGACAGCATGAGGAAAAGCTCACTCTGAATTTCAATCTTGTGTGGGTTGAACAAATAACAACATTCCTTCTGCAGTGTGAAGCTAGGAGTTCAGGCAGGTTCTGTAGTTAGTGAGATGGTGCCATGTCCATCCTCATCTTGGTAGGAAGATGAATGTTTGAATTCCACTTTTGCCTGTCTGCTTTGAAGGTAACAGAGAAGGGGTGGAATTTCCTACCTTCCATCCACCTACAAAGCTAATAGGCACAAGTGAAAATTCTCCTGACTAACATTACTGTTTACAGTGAATTCTATCTGTGGTTGATGATATTTAAGTGATGATTTTTGCAATCAAGCAAGAGCTTACTGGACACAAATCATATAATGTACTTAATTTCTGTTTACTTTAGAACAAAAACTATAGGGTAAAAAAAAAAAGTATCCCAGAATAATTTGTTTCTTTTTACTGACTATTAAAAGTTCTGTGCGACTATTTAGGTAAAAATTTTTATAAAGACTCTATAAAAATATAACAGTAATTTAAGATAATTCTCAGAAGTCGAGCGCTTTCTGTTGAGTATTATTTTCTTACCTTACTAAATTCATTCCTTTCCAATGAATGACTGTTCTTGATAGCATACTCTTAGATATTCTGTGATACTCAATTATGAGATGACAAGTTTAATTAATTCCATCAAGAGACTATTTCATACTCAGATTAGTGTATGTTAAGATTTTTCTTTTAAGATCTGAGCTAAATATTCACTACTTGTTTCCCACACTGCTGAGAGATTTTTTTTATTTTTTATTTTTTGTCCATTTCACACAATTTTTTTCTTTGAAAATATTTAGAGCTTTCAGGCCTTTGTGGACCAAGAGATCCACAGTACTAAATGGAAGTCATAAAACAGCTTTTATTTTATTTTTATGTATAATTTAAAACTGCATTAAAACAACTGTTTCAAACCTCTCCAGAATGTGAGAATGATGTGTCAGGACTTCAAGAAGTTGAGTCAAGTTTTCTAAGCCAATTTGTAGCATCATAGTAAGAGTCAGTTTGCTCCTGGAGCTGTCATCTACAAGAGATATAAAAGTGAGATCCTGGTTTCTTGTGGCTACTAGAAGCTCCAGAGTGTTCCAAAAGTGAAAACTCTAACAATGTATATATTTTTCAAATACCCAAGTAAAGCAATATCATTCTAGTGCAGAATATATCTGAAGCATCTAAAGTGACTATCATGGTAAGTAAGACAAGGGATCAAGATTCTGTATAAAAAACAGGATGGCAGAAGTCTTGAGTCTTAACAACAGCAGGAAGAAGATGGAGATAAATGTTTTCCTTGAATGCTGACAGTTGAGTGCACTTTTGTCTTTATCAGCCAATACACACTGCCCAAACAACCTCAGTGGCTTCCACTCTTACACATAGGGCAGTCTGAGCTGCACACAGATGTGGATTCTTCAGTGGAGAAATGGGATTTTGCAGTAGAATTTTTTAAGATATATGTCTATCCAGAATAAAATAATTCTAAATTACAGTGTTCTAAAATACGTTGCCCATGAAAGGAAGTATTTTGAAGTAACTCCTGAAAATTATTTAATTCTGCTAGAGCTATCCCGGTACACAGCCTTGCATATACAAGTTCAGAGACAGCAGAATTGAGTTCCATATATTATACCAAAAATAATCAAGGTATACTGTCTGTATATATACATATATATATATATATATTACAATTTAAATTAAATGTAAATTCAAGAGCTCATCCTGGTATCACTTCCCTTGGGCTAGCAACTTGTTATTCAGTATTTCATGACATTTCACAAGAGTTGGTGTTAATGCCAATATTTTGGCCAGGTTCCAATGTATGTAATTATATTCTGCTTCTGTAAATTCCTCCTGAAGTTTCAATTTTATGTCATCTTTTTTTTCTTTATTTCTTTAAAATACCTGGCTTTGATTCTATATACTGTTATGTAGCTAATGTTTTCTATCCTTGGATCTAGTTTGGCATGAAGTGATTCTAATAAATACAACTTATCTCTAAAGATAAATGCAGGGATAAACTATTGACAGTCACTTAAAAGTCACTGGACTAAAGATGCAAATACAGCACACATTAGCAGTTACTATGCTGTTCTCCACCACATCTTTTCTAGCTAATTGCAATTTACAAAAGCACATATCTTTCTTGATAAATTAAATTTCTTTCTTACTGTATACACCATAAAATATGTTTATTTCTTCCCTAAAACATTCCCAAAAATGTGACAGCAATAAGGTAGGGAGAGAAAAGGGCCAGTATCAACTAGAATTCATCAATTTCTCTTGAAGAACCACTTTAATGCAGAAACGCAACTGTCATCAGTCACACCGGTGATTGCAGAGTACATTGTGGGTGACTCTTACTGCTGTTTTCTAAGATTTTCTGGACTATAACCTTCTAGAAATGAAAACCTTCCCTGTAGATACTAGAATTTTGAAAACTGAAAAGTTAGGTTCCTTTCATCACTAAAACACATTTCCTTTTCACCTGTGGAAGAAGAAAAATAGACTGGCTTTCTAAATCATATTACATTTTTTTCTACAGTGTGGGACCATCAATAGAAAGTTTCATACTAGTCTTCCAAATCTGTTTCATAATCTTTTCCATAATTTTTTTTTGTATTTATCAATGTAGCTGTTGCAAAAGAGCTTTGGAGCAGTGTTTCTGGATTTAAACCCATATCTCAAAAAAAAAAAAAATAGCAGTGGCACCATATGCCACCTCTGATGATGGCTTCAGTGGATGATATTGACCAAAGGTGAAGTTTTATCTCTCATAGAATTCTTAGTCATCACTTAATTCTAGTTTTGATGCATGGATCCTCTTTGCACAACAGTGAATTTTACCTTTAACTAGGAGAGGCTCCTGAGAGAGCCCTTGTAGAGCAAGTTGACACATACTAGCCGGAGAGGGAGGAAACATGCACTCTGGTTATCAGCACACTATCTCTTTGGGAAAGATGTCAGTCACCAAATCTGTCAAGATGGCATCTTCTTCAAGCAGAAAATCCATTAGCAAAAATAAGTTCCAGTCAGCAAATAACGACTTTTGTAGTGGAAGGAGTCGGGGGAATTACAGTTTTAACCTGTGTTTTCTCTTGTTTTTATCTCATATCTATCCTATCCAAGGAAAAGTAAACAGCATCCACAGGGAGTGATCAGCTGCCTGTGAGTATTGCGTTAGCAAGGTGGGACTGAGTGAATTACCTCTGTGGTGTTTTTCATCACAGCAACAGCAGAATACAAACCTTGAAATCATTCTCTGCCTTTAGTCTTCCATTGGTAGTACATGAGCAAAGCTGCAGTGAGAAGATTTTAATTCAAGATTAGGAATTTAATGCGTTAACATAATCGTTCTTCAATTTCCTGTTCAAAACATGAATATATGGAGAACTGAGGAAAGAAAACAGATCTTTAAATTAGGTCTCAAGAGAAAGAAAAATTTACTCCCTGCACGTTGTAAATAAAGAAGTCTATTCCAGCTATTATATTTGCTAAACAAAGAAGATGATAGCACACTCTTGATACACAGCTGACTGAGAGACACCAGAACTGATTTCTGAAGCAAACACAGAAATGTGATGTTATGAGGTTTTCTCCTTAAGTGTGGTACTGTTGAGTTCCATGAATGTGGCAGTAACATCCTTGCAGTTTGTTTAGGTCTGGAGGCAATCATGGCATCTCCCCTTTCTAAAAAGGAGCTCACAGCGACTGTGCAGATAGCAACCAGGATGCTTGCACTAAGCCAGGTCATTTTCTAGTTATAGCAATTACAGCTCCACAACAGACGGAGAATTGAAGAGAATTTGAACTGCACTTCAGAGCAATGTGATATGAAACCTGCTGTTTTTTCTCTGTGAGCTTTCTCCAAGCAAAAGAATAAAACAATTGCAATAATTCCAGGCAGTTTCCCTTTTGTGGTTCAGATGACATATCTGAATATCTACATTGCAATTCTTTTTGCTTTTTGTTTGTTTCTTTGTTTCTGTTTTTGTTTGTGGACTCCCGTTTCTGTTTTTTTCCCTTCCTTCATCCTTGCTTTTAATTTTCTGGCTTCATAACATCTCTTTCTGACAAACCTTCTGTTGCTGCAAGGTGCACAAGAATGCATATGCAAGGACTGAACAAGGGAAGGCAAGTGGCTGTCAAAAGTATGCTAATTGCTCTGCTTAATGTATGTACAATATGCTTTCAGATTAAAAGCATAGTGCCAATTATTAAATGCAGGTAATCAGTAGGATTGTGAGAAAACAAAAACAAAAACATTATTTTTTCAAAACAAGATAAAAGAAAGAAATCTCTTCAAGGTCATACACTTAGGAAAATGTAAATTATAAAATATAGTGGAAAAATCCAATGGCAAAAATGAGGAAAATGCAAAGTACCTTAACACACTAGTTTTGCTCTACCTTTCCTTTTCCTGGCTCCAGGTCCCACTTAGCTAAAATACCACTGCCAAATATATGTACCAGTGCAGGCAGTTCTGGATTTTGTGTTCCCTTCCACCCCCAGTGAATGAATGGCAGTGAGTTCGTCACCTCTCTCCAGCTGGAAAATAGAAGAGATACTGGCTTACCATGGTTCAAATTGACAGTGAATTGTTTACTGTAGCTCTGTTAATAATTCTACCCATAATTATGGACTTTACAAATAAGAAAAGAATATGATTTTCTTGACAAACAGATCAAAACAGGAGCATTTACTGATGCTATCTCCATTTCCCTCTCTCTCGGTATATATATATATGTAGGTGTCTTTATAACAAAATAACCACATGCTCTGCAGAGGATTTCTTAAATACATAGTCAAAAGCTTGAAAGATACAAATGAAAATCAGTCAAATCTTTTTCTCCAAGAATTTAAATTTTGAAGAGAAAGTATGACAGCTACTTTCAAAAAGAGAATTTTACAAAAGAATGATTTAAGTGAAAAGAACATTTCCTTGTAGGGAAGACAACACAAACATTTAAGGATTTGCTTCAAGGTTTTGTAATGGCATCATAAGCTATTTCAATTTACATCTACCGAGTAATGTCTTCTTTGCAGATTTAATATGTTTAGGTATATTAGGGTTACATTTATCTAGAAGTGCAGAAGAGGGGAGGGAGAGGAAGAGATACTAAAATAAGCCTATATCTTGATCCACATTGTATCCTGATCCACTCCTCATCCTTAAATTTCATTTACATCCACTCTTCCAAGTGAATCACACAGTAAGATAAGATATTTTGATCTCCACTGTAGAATAATTGACATAACAAAGCATAGTGGAAAATGCTAAAAACAGCTACTGGCCAAAAATGTGACTTGGTGCTTTTTGTTTTCCTTTTCTTTCCTCTGTAAGTATATGCATATATGAAAACATACACATCTGTATGTTGTAAATGAAAAAGTTCTGGTATCTCATTGTCTTCCTCACAAATCTACAATAATAAACATTCATACAGAAGGAGAGTAATGCAGTGATAAAAACAAAATGAGAAGATATTTTAGCACTCAATTTAAAGGGCTCGTTTTTTTATTGTTAAAAAAATAGAGGGAAGATTAAAACAAATATTACAATTGTGATGTCTTTCTATCTCCAAATGCTAGCACTAGGTTTAGCCTCCATAGGGTACTTCTGGATCTTACAAGTTTTGTGTAAACTTGATGTGGAACTGGGGGTATGCAATGGTATGTAACAGACAGAGCATCCTAAATATGCAGCTGCCTACACAATCAGGGTGGGACTCAACTGCCAGTACGTATGAGAAAAATTTCAGACATAGCCAAAGCCATAACTCCTTATGCCATGGAATGAAAATGAGTGAGATTTTACACCACAATAAGGAAAAATCTGATACCTTCTATCAGCCCTGTGAAGTAAGTTTTGCCTACTCCGTTGCAATCATGTCAGCATTCTGGATGCAGACCAAATATAACTTATCTGAAAAGGGTATAGAGGTCTAGAGAGTTTGTTAAAGCATATTAGCTCCAATGCATACTACTGCAGAGCCACAGTGCTGGAATAGCTGATTAGACCATAAAGATTTCACTGTTTCAATACGTTATGGAGAAGAACAGCCTAACTTTTTGCCCATAGAAAACAGTGAGAAAATACAAATTCAGAGTTGAGCAACTGAAGCACTGGCCACCTCCAGAGAACCATGGCAGTGACCTTGGCTCCTCAGTGCTGCTTACTCGTGGTGGCATCGCTCAACAAGAGCCAGCCAATCCCACTTCCAGAATGAGAGGAACATATTTGGATGGTAACTGTTTCAGCCAATACAGAACAGAAAAGCATATAGCAGGTTTTGGATGTGCTAAGTAGCCTTCCCCTGATTTATGCACTGTGCATCTTTAACTGCCCTTCCCCTGACAGATGAGCACTCTAAAAACCAAACAAACCCTTGGTGTGTCCAAGTATGTCATCAAATGACCTCCTGCTACCGTTATTGATGAGTTACACCTGTTTGCCAACAAATACACTCCTTATCACTGTCATGTGAGTAATCAGGTAGATGCCTGAGCAAACAAGTCTGCCTAGCCCTGGCCCTGACTGCTCTTTCAGCCGGATGCAGATGAAGACCCTCCACAGCTGATATGGAGGGAAGGCTCTCCAGAGACTTAAAGGGGCACATTATAAATTCATCACAGTTTATTTCCAAAGGAAATCACATTTCTAATGAACAACTGTGGCAACTGAACTACACTTAGGATGAGACTTCAATTATTTGTAACTCTGATTCTGTCACTAGACAAAATAAAAGACATTTTCCCCTTAGATGCAGAGATAGAAGAATACTCCTGTTCCTATGGCAGCAGAGAAGACAAACTGACTTCAGAGGTCACCATGAGGCCTATGCAAGAAGATGGACTCCAACGAGGCCTCTCCCCTTTCTGACTCTAGACAGGACATTTCATCTGATGCATGTGCTCTTGACAGACCTTGGATGAAGGGTCCTCATTGCCAAGGGATCCCCTGCTGTGCCCTCAAGCCCATCCTATGAGTGAATCAGCAAGCAGGTACTCTATGAGTAAGTGCTCTATGAGTGAGTGCCATCATGCACAGCTGGCATCAGGACAAAGATGAATCAGTCCTTTATTCAAAGGAAAAGACTCTCACTCCTGAAATTCAAGCACAATTGAGAGTACCTGTGACACCAGAGCATTACAGCTCCCTGTGGACTCTTGGAAAACACTCTAATCGGAATCTGCAATGTCTGTTAAATGACTGTATTTAGGCAATATCTAGACTGGTGGGATAAATCACATTTTGTATGTATGGTGAATTGTTTATCATGGAAGCATAGAAAAAATAAAGCTTTTGAGGGCCCAGATTAGCAAAGAGAAGAGTCACCTCCAAGAAAACACACTCAGAAAGAGAATGGGCAAGGAAAAGGACAGAGATGGGAAGTACTTGGACTCTTTTCCCATTAGCCCAAACTATGTCAAGTGGACAAAGAGAAGCAATCTCTGTCAGCACAAGCACTTTGTGCAGTCTTTTCCAAATATTCCCAGAGGAAGTGTGGTTCTGCCCTGCCCCTGCTCTTAGCCCTTTTCTAAATAGCACCATTTAGTATAGGATAAGCAGAGTCAAGGTTACTCTTTTTTTCCCCCTTTCTTTCTCTCTCTTTGCAAATTACTGCTGAGTTCACTACTGAAATTGATAGAGTGAAATGTTTGTTTTGCTTACTTGGTCAAAGAACGGGTAAAATATTATCTGAAGTTCATGCCACAAATATATTTTGTTCTTATCTTTAGTAAACAGTTAGTAACAGTGAAGCTCTCATTATCAACAAGAGCTGTGTACCTAAATCCCTTCCCTCCCACCCTTAATGTCTTTTACTCTGTAGCTGATAAAAAGTTTTCAATTACAGAGCTCTACTCACAAGAAGACATATATGTGTGAGAAACGTGTGTTGAGTGTGTTGCAGAGACACTGCACATTGTACTGCAGTAGAGGGCTCATAATAAAAATTGGTATAAATGATTGGCATATCAGCATGAGGACAGCCTCAAGGCTAGTGTGCATTGTTTCAGCATCTTCTGATGCTGCTACAAATATATTTTTCTATGCAATTCCATGTTATGAAGCCTTTTTCAGGATTTTTTACACCTGAGTGTAAAAAAATACCACTCAGCTGACATTCAGAAAACTGCTAAATTTGGATATAAATGTCTGAACTGAGAATAGACACAGATACGTTTAAAATGTCTATTTGTAAATGCACAACTTTCTGTCTCTCTATCCACCAAAAAATATAGGTCTTATTATCTTAAGAAACTTTTCTGTAATTAAAGCAAAGACTCTTGATTTTCTGACTAAAATTTCTAATAGGAAAACTGAGTACTAGATACTTGTTTTGTTTATACATTAAGTAATTTTGTCATGTTTTAAAAAGCAGAACAGATTCTTACAACTGAAACCAGGAGTTACTTGGTTCTGCCCTTGTCATAGGTGAAAATAGGGCTTGCCTACTCTGTTTCTGAGTTAAAATTGGAAGTGATCTGCACAGGATGTAATTGGATGTTATCCTCCATGCAAGAGAGGCTCAGGAGTGTAATTATTCTCTACACTTAGAGATTTGGTGCTGTAATGTTTAAAAATTCAAACTCAAATGCTCTTATTAAAAGGGACATATTTGAATATCTGGATTTGTGTACTTTTATCTGCAGTTCTAAATTAGCTGAAACATCTACCGTGAAGGACACAACCACTTTATTTGTCTGCACAGAAAGCTTCAGCCTGGTCCAAGCCCTCCATCACACCCACTTGTATGGCATTAACAGCACCTACATTAAGTACTTTTGGGACCTCATCTCATCAGGACATGTAATACCTGCTTTGATTTCAGATCAAAAAGCCCTTAGTCACTGTATGTGTATGCAGTAGGATCTCATGAGGACAGCACACAAGGGTGGAGGTTCTCCAGAGATGACAGCCACCATTCTCTGTGCAGCCTAGCCTCTGTTTTCTCTAATCCCACACCTCCTTGAGCTCCTGCTTCTCATCATTACGGAAATGAATTTTCACCATTGAGTTTTTGCTTCTACTCTTACTGCTACCCATTCAGCCCACTGTAAATTTCTGTAAAATACTGTACGTTTCATAAAATAGGGAGAAAAAAAGGATGACCCTTAAAAGGTCATTTAATGTCTTTTTTATGTTTGCTAAATGCAACAAAGGATGCAATGGTAAACAGAATCATGTGAAACACGTCTGTAGGCTGACCCTTAGCACTACTGTAACAGCAGAAGCAGGCAGCTTTAGTCATCATTTCACAAACCAGCAGAGGAACTTAAAAAAATCCTTAGAAAATCAGTTTTTTTTCAGACCAATGATATGACATTTCTCTGTTTGGATTCTTGTGATGTGTTTTTAATACATCAATTATTTTAATACATCAATTATTCAGAACTATTATTTAGTGTAAAATATACTTGGCTTCATGCAACCTTTTAATAAATAGAATGCAAAACAGGCAGATATTTGCGATAAGAACTAAGAAAATAGGATAGACTAAATAATTCTCTTTAGACTGTCAAATAACAGTAAACTGAATTAAAAAAATAGAAAAACAAAACAACTCTCTATCAATTTAACTTCATTGTTCCAATCAACCAGGAAAAAAAAAAAAAAAAAAAAAAGAAGAAAAAGAAGAAGAATGTAGTTTTACTGCTAGATTTAGAAGTGTGTTTCAGGTCCCATGTGGAAGGAAATACCTGTGACCCAGCAGGATGTGGGGTCAGGCACTCTGATTGCTGATAAGACTGAGCCAGCCAGCACACAGTGCATAAGGTCAGAAGAAAGAGGCGTGCTTAACCCTGCATGCTGCTTCAGAGAGCTCCTGTTGAGGTGTTGATAGAACCATCCCTTGCTTTGCACACTCACTGGTTGCATATCCTGTGTCCATTCTGAACTGGTGCTGGGTGTACAGGAGTGAGAGATTTAATGGAAGAGGAAAATCAGGAAAGTGAAGCACTGTCTATTAAAGCAAATTAAAAACACGGAGTTACTTCACAAAATCATTGGTAGTTATATAGGTGTGTGTGTCTTTTACCCACAGTTGTTTAACCGTAATTTGGTCATGCAGTCAAGGAGCAGAAAAAAATGATTAGTTGCATCCTGGAAAGTCTGAGCTGCTTGCAGTTCAGTCAGGGATGCCATACAAGCAAAATAAAATAAAATTAACAAATACCAAAAACATTGCAGGTAAAGGAAATGCTTCCAGGCTGAATTGATCTGATTCTTGCAGTTATCCTGTTTTTGTTGGTTTTTGTTGTTGTTGTTGTTTTTCATTCAGAGATAACATTGCTTGACCAATTGTACTTTTCATCTTTATTTTTCAAAGTTTTGAAAAACTTTCCAAAGGAGACTTCCTTTGTTTTACCTCTGTCAGGGTCTATTGCTATTGTGAGTTTATAGTTTCCTAGCTATAATATACAGGAAGAACAATCAAACAAACAAAAAAAAAAAAGCAAAAATATTTCACTCAAAAGCATTCTATTTTCCTGAAAAATTAATAGAAATAATTAATAGGGCTGTACAGACATTAAGCCACAGTTCACATCTATTGCATTCAGACAACATTTCTTCTTAAATTAGCTGTCCTACTTTCTTCCCCTTCCAGAAGGCTCATATTGGGCAGATCTCTACAAAAGTAATTATTCTCACGTAAGAAATTAGGGGGGGTTGATAATGAACTGCGGCCTTTTTTCAGCAGGAGTTACAATGTCTTCACAGTTTCATAAGCAAAGAGGTACAGAGCCTATCAAATATTTATTCCTTGCTATATATTCTTCATCTTCTAAGAAACGATGAGTATTTGGTGCAATGATCATGAATTTTGTATTAGAGTACTCAGTTTGTATCTTAATGCTCAAACAATTGTTCTTAATGTATTCTTCCTTAACTAAGAAATCTTCCATCTAATTTAGAAAACTTGTGATTTCTATCACAGCCTCAGAAGTATTATGTTGAGAAACAAGATTCTTTTCCCAGCATCAGAAGTAAAGAAAACGCTATGGTTCAGCAACTAAGAAAGCAACTGTAGTCTCGATAGCATTCCCACTAATCAGAAGTTTTGCTTTGCAAAAAGAAATTCCTTAAACAAATGAATAAATTGTGTATGTTCATAGATATTCAACACATGACTAGAGTAGAGTAAGATTACTGTAGTCCCTGGTGAATATTATTGCAAGAGAAATAATGAAACCGTTCCTGCCTCTGACATTTTTCTTAGCTGCAGCATTGCTGTCCTTGTGCAAAAGCCACTTGGCTTAAGATGGTGGCAATGGGAGTCTCAAGAGTTTGAATTTGGAGCCTAGTCATTTGGCTAACAAAATTAATGTCATTGTGTTGTGGGAGAAAAAAAAAGGGGGGGAGGAGGTGGGGAGGTGGGAGAGGTTGGCTACTGATTTCTTAAAGGAAAGCAAATGTACTGGTTAAATACATACTCTAGTATCCATACTTTGGGGATAACCATTATTAACCTGGTAGACATTTATGGCTTTGTCAGAAATTTTATTGTTGCATAAATTGATTATTGACCTCCTAAAAGTAGAGCTTTACAGAGTAGTAGTCCATAAGGCAAAGCCAGTTTTGAGAACTGAACTGGAGATTTTGTGGTTTTCCTTGTTAACACAGTGCCACTCAAAATACTGGAGTTGGGTTTTGAGACTTTGAGCGTCATGACATTCTTCATGAAATGAAACCAGGTCTTCTTCCTTCCTGAAGGCAAGTGTGAAACTGGATCATTAATTTGGTATCAGGTTAATCCAAGCTCTTCCTCTCCATGCAGGCATTTGGTGAATTGGAAAGCCTTTCTAAAACATCCCTAACAGAAAATGCACAATGAACGCTGGGATTCCAGTGCACCAAATTTCAGCTGCACAAATTTCCCCTCAGAGCACCACAAGAGATAATGTAGTAATCACTTGTCAGATTGCTATTTTCCAATCAAAGCTATGTTTTTAGTTATTTAATTGTACGAGGAGAGAGAATCTCTTTTATCGCCTTCTAATTTATATCATACCTGTTTAAGATAAAAAGCAAATTGGGCCAAATGTTTACCCAATTGCAGAAACAACATCAGTTTTCACAATGCTTACAAAGAGAAGTTAAAACCTGTGAAAATATTTTGAGATAAAAATACTGCCATTCACTTACATCTAGTAAATACTCCAAGCAGGCTGCTTCCATGAGACAGCTGCCTGTTGTTTTGAATAATGTATTAATAAATTCAGCTGTAAATTGTCATGGTGGTTGTGAAGGATAACAGGAAATCTCATGCAATAGCACAATATTTAGTACGAAAAGAAGCTATGGCTGAAGAGATTTACTACTGTACTTCCAATTTGTAGGTAAGGTCTATAATAGAATAATGATAACCTGAACTGAAAATCCACACTTGTGTGCATGCTTAATCTAATAATGCTATGTTAATTAGGTTTGTCACAAAAATGTAATTCCTTGGAATATTAGTTTAATGTTTATAAAAAGACATTACTAAGAGAACTTCTGAACCTTGTAGCATTCTATTCATCACTAATTATTGACTTTGATATTTATGGGAATTTCTTGTACTTCTTCCATAATTCCCTATTGTGAAATTGCTGCTGCTAGTGAGATTCTATTAAATTTTTCTGAAATTTAAATGATGGAAGCAAAACAAAACAATACAGTTTGTTTGTGAGTTTGTAGGTACACGTCGTTGTTGTGTTAAGAGTTTTCAAAGGCCTTTTTTTTTTTTCCTTTTAGCTTATGCTCCATTTACAAAGGGGCAAATGATTGAATTCACTTCACTGAATTGAACTTATACAGCTTCCTGCTGGGTTCTGGGGAGCATTCATGGAACACCACCTGGAGGGCAGCTGCTCTTTTCTCCTAGTCCTGAATATCATTAAATTTCAGCAGCAAGATGACACACTACAGAAAATTTTGTTTTAAGGCTGCACTCTTCTGTGCTGTTATTGTCAAGAATGGACTGAAGGGACTGATCTATCTGGAAAGAGAGCAATAGTTTTTAGTCCCTGTCCTCAAGTGTCCATGACCAGGAAAAGCACAATGACTAGAAGCATAAGACTCTTAGCAAAAGAAAACAACAACAGCAACAACAACAATAACAATAATAATAATAATAAATTATTATTATTAAAAGCAAGCATTTCAAAATATTGCACTTATAAATGTAAGTACTCATGGCTTGTGCAGAAGCTCCCACAATTTAAGTCCATATGTGAGCTGCAGAGTGTCTTTATTTAAAAAAGGAGAGCAATTGCTAACCTTATCTCTCACATGTGGCTGACACTGGAGCTGCCCTAAGAACTCATTTTCTTGTAACTATTTGCTTAAGCATTTCACTAACAGATTACACCTGAAGAGAATATTGCAGTGAAATACTGAAGGCACGGCTTCATGCCTGTGCCTTCCAGTGGGGCAAGTAACTGAGGCTGAGACCTTGTCTGGATTTTGCACAGTTTGAACTGTGTTTTTATTTTATTTCCATTACAGTTAAAAAACTGTTTGCATTAGGAGCACAGATCAGATTGGACCAATTTATCATTGCTCACTTCTATAGTTGTGCTTTAATTTTTCTCCTCTAGTTTCCATCCTAGAGCAACGTGAAGCAAGGACAGCATTAAGCAATGGCCCAGCCATTTGTGCGCTTCTCGTATTCCCTGAAGTACACATAAGTCATCCTGCTGATGCTAGCAGGAAGCTGGCACAGAGATCTGAGATAGTAATCCATATACAGTAAATGTTATCTATGTGAATTCTTTGCTTAGCAAGTTGTTATTTTAAAAAATCTATATTATTAACTTCTATTTCTGAATATTTTAATCTCTGCATTTCTCTTTTTTTCTCTGTTACACCTTTTCTACTTATCCTCTTTCCTATGTTATTAGCACCAGATTCTCCTCCTCTTCCTCCTCAGTTTATCATTAAAATTCCTAATAACAACATCAGTGTGGTTTCAAAAAGAGATGAAGGCTGTAGAGTTTGTTACTGATCAATATTGCTTTGTAATATGAATGATCAGCATTTCCTTCCGAAGCTTAATTCAGAAAAATATGATTCAGTCAAATATGTAATGTTACTGGAAAAATGTAGTTTTCTTGAGGAGTGTGCAAAACTTCAGTTCCATTTGATCTGGGTTCTAAGTTTACCATGACTGCGGATCTCCACAGCCTGGGAGCAATGCAGGACCCCCTGCTCTGAAGCAAAGCATCACTGTACAAACTCTGAGCAAGAGGAAGGCACCGGGTCATAATGTATATCTGGGGCTCCCAAGAGAGATAACAGTGATGTTTCCTGAATTGAACTAGGTGATATAACAGTACAAAAACAGTATGTTTCTATTCCATGGCCACTGGAAGTGACTAATGATAAACTTTATTACAGGGAAATAATTTCATATTTGAAACAGCCTTAACCCTTGAACTGTAGTTGAATGACCTGACTGTGATCAGTGCTGGCCTATCCTCTCTGTCCAATGTGATAATATTGAGTAAGGGCTGTTACTCTAGAAGCCCAGATTTAAATGTAAGTTATTTTGTTTTCTTGAGGAAACCAACATTAGCTATTCTGAAAGCCAGAGCTGGGGGCACATAGGGCAGAGACAGAGTGCAGGTGGGAGGTGAGTATGCTAACCTGCTCTCTGAAAGCAAACATCTTTAGGATTGGGCCCATATTTTCCAATCTCAATTCTCAGGAAAACTAAAAAGGCTTATTCTGTATTACAAGAAAATTCATACTTAGTGAAGCCACTGAGTTTGTCTATATTTCTTCTACCACAGCAATCTTGTTGTAAATGAAAACTTGCATCTGATGAACACCAAATAATGGATTTTCAAACTAGCACTGAAATGGAAAAGATCATTCTGGGTAAGACTGGTGTCTAGATAAAATGTAAATTCAATCACTCTGTGAAGTGATTCTGAATAATCAGAAATGCACACAGTCACTAAAATGCATTACCAGAACAACACAGAAATGGAACAGCATGGCAATATTTTTTTCTGCTTAAGGATAGGAGTGGCTAGTTCTCTCAAGTAATAATTCTTTTTCAAGATAAAACTGTTAGTGGGGTAGAGGGGAGGAAGGGAAGAAAAAGAGAAAGAGAAAGAGAGAGAGGAAGGAGGGAAGGAAGGAGGGAAGGAAGGAGGGAAGGAAGGGGGGGGGAAAAATCATGCTTCTATTGGGTTGGCTCTGATTCTGATCTTCACCCCAGCCCAAAATGAAATGATTGCATTGTACAAACTGTCTTTTCAAACATGAATTTCCTGTGTACATATTCATTTAGTCTCAAGGCTGCATGGTGTTGAATTCACAGGACTGTAATCAGGCGGATTTTATGACCATTCCTGTTTTGTCAGGATCATTGTTGTAGCCTTAGATAAATTACCTTGCCTCTGAGTCAGACCTTCCAATAAAAGCTTTGGTTCATTTATGCCTAAGTTACCAAATTAAGAACACGGAGAGAAATCTGAATTTGAATATAGTTGATCAACTGCTCCCATTCTTCTCGTTTGTGAACCAAATTCCTTATCCATCAAATAAAGTCCATCCTTAAAATCTATTTATCTTCAAAGTAGACATAAGGATGTGGTGTGGAACCATGTCAAAGACCTTGCGAAAGTCCAAGCAGATGACTTCAGTTGCCTTTTATTTGTCCACTGGTGATGTAATTCCATCTTAGAAAGCCACCAGATTGGATCAGGCATGGTCTCCCCTAGGTGAAGTTGTGCTGGCTGTTTCAGGTCACCTTCTCTCTCATCCTCCATCATGTGCCTTAACGTCTCTTTCAGATGGCTCTACTCCACGACTTTCCTAAGCAAAGATAAAAGCTGACCAGCTCTGTAGTTTCCTTTTCTCCTTTTCTTAAAAATGGGAGGGATTATTTACCCTTTATTTTCCTTCTTCCAGTCACTGGGGACTAAAAACCTATAGCAGAGGATGGTTTCGATCCATCGACCTCTGGGTTATGGGCCCAGCACGCTTCCGCTGCGCCACTCTGCTCTCTCTACTTGGTGATAATAATTCCTTAATGCAGAGTCTGGCTTGGCATGAGACATAAACTACTGTGCAAATTGCAAGTACTGTTAATTATCATTTTCTAGTTTATCATTGAGCATTTTGGAAAAAAAAAAAAAAAAAGAAAGAAAAAAAGAAAAAAAAAAGAAAAAAAGAAAAAGCCTATACAATAAGCTATAATAAACACTTTTTATTTGCTGCTGTGACTTACAATTCCTATTGCAGCAAAACAGAAAAATAAGATCAAGTCTCAGCTGACTTACAAAGATCATTAGTAACCATGTCTTGTATGCAAGAGCTGGATTCGGGCCATGCTGACATAAGACAATCAGTTTTCTATACTTGCAGGATGCTGTAATGAAATGCCTGATTTGATGAAGTTAGAGGCATTATGATATTTTCATCGTTGTGTAATAAAGCATCAGGAAACCTTCAAGCCTCTGCTGTTATTGAATATCTTAGTGGCATTATTACTAGCAGTGTACAGATAGGAGAAGGGGAAGGAGAGGGAGGGAGAAGTATGGGCAGTTTGGGCTCTTGGCTGGAGGTGAACAGTCTTTTCCAAATTAATATGTTCATCACCATCACAACACGATTGGTACAGCCAGGGTTTTGCACGCAGCTGGGACTTCCTGCTTTATTTCAGAAATAAGAAATAGTAGATGGAAAAATGAAGTGATTTGCAATTCTACTACAAAGCAATGATCGCTAGAGTGGTATGCTGGTTTTGTTTTGGTTTGGTTTTTTTTACAGTTACCTATTTTTGGAGAATAGGCAGTCATTCAGTTGGATATTCTTTTAGGATCTGAAAGAACACACCATAATTTTCATAGAAATTAGTAATGTACTTAAATATGCATGCACATTTGCATGCTATGCAGAGTTTTAAGGATATTATCCAAATATGCAACAAATTAATATAAATGGAAAACTAAAATCATTACCAACTGAAGTGTTGCTTTCTCTGAGCCCCCAGTCACAGTCAGCATTTTTAATTCATTCCTGTGAATTCAGCAGGGCTTTGTGTAGGAATAAAACAAACAAAATTTCTATGTGCTTTCATTGTTTAGCTACTGTAGAATTTCTTGTGTCTGCTGATATTATTTATTACTAGGAGGGCTGTTTGTTTGTTTTCCATTTGGAAAAAAAAATGCAACAAAGCATTTGTTAAATTTATTTCTTTTTGAAACAATGGCAGCAGAAAGATTTACACAGGCATAACAAAACAAGGACGTAAGGAGCTTTTTAAAGAAATTCATATAATCTTTTTCCTCTGATCATATATAGCCAATAGGAATATTACATGGTTTGTTTCTTTGTTCAGCAATGAAGCTCTTGCTTCCCTCCTCACTGTACAGCTGTTGCGCTGCTTTCCCTTGCACGGTGCCAGCTCAAGCCCAGGCTTAGAACTGCCAGCAGGAAAAGTGTCCTGAGGGAGAAGTCCAGGCATCCTGAGAAGTGCAGAGACCAAGTTTTTCCAAGCAGAGCTCTGCCAAGAGCGGGCAGAAGCAGCTCACACAGGAACACAGCCAGGGCACCTGGTAGATGTGCTCGTGCATCACCCCAATGCTCTCACACACTAAGAAACACTGCGAAAGCAAACCTTGGAGTGGTTCCCCGGTGGGTGAGACTCCTGGCTGACCCAACAGAAGAGGTCACGTTGTGGTCACTCCATTGGGTATGTCCAATCACATCATTAGGGAATGATGTGGGTCCAAGCAGCACTTAGGGAAGGATTTTCTTCAAAGATGCTGAATTTTATAGAATTGTATTCGCTGCGTGCGTCCTGTAATGAAAACTTCCTCGTGTACTGGCTGCAGAGGGCTTCTCTTTCGAGTACGGGCAACAGGAATCTGATCAGAAGGACAACAGTTGGGACGGAGACTCAATGTCATCTCCGCACGTTACATTGTTGCCTCCTTCGAGGCATTGAAACCAAAGAAAATACTTTGTTTCTATTTATTAGGCTCAGATGTTAATTTGTTGTAAGCGGTGATGCTCCGCTGTTCTTTAGTGGGGAGAAAAAGGTAAATAATAAATCTGCGTGTGTCTTTTCAGCTGCTTTATATCTAACAGGTACACTGGTGTGGTTGTTACATTTCTGTTGTGTCACTGCTACATTCTCAAATTGTGGAAAGCCTCCCGGATTGAATAAACGTTAAATAAACTAAAAATAAGAAACAAAATGTATGTAATAATTACAACTATCATTCAAGACTTGATAAAGAGAAGACGTAAACATATATCATAAATTGAGTATGTAATAAATCCTGGATGACTCATAAATAGTTTCCACGTAAGGAGATTAACTGGCACACATATGAGTGTGAAATATTATACAGTAAAACCTGTGTGCCCTATGAGACTACCCTAGGGTACCGACAAATACTTTACAACATCAAATTACCCATATTAAGCAAACTGGCTCTGCAATTTAACCAGAGATGGTTTATAATTGGTTCAAGGTACAACACTTTTTCCTAAGAGACCTGCTAAAACACTGTGGATTTCAATGTCTGCGGGCCAACAATACACATTTATAGCATTATGAATAAGCTCTGCCTTTATGAATTGTTCTGAATTTTGTGGAAGCTTTCTATCATCACACAACAACGAACAATAACAAGAACAGCAACAAGAACAACAAAAAAAAACTGTTAAAAATAATTGCTTTCTTTTTATTTCCACATAGTTAGCTGGTGAATATTTCATTAAAACCAAGCTAAAATAAAAATAATTTTAATTTACACATCGAATTTGCATATTTCAAGTTTTCAGTAGAAACAGCAAAACAGTTGTATTTAAACAGGCTTAGCAACAGTAATTTCTGATTGCAAATAACTGCAATCTGATCTCTTACGGTTTCTCTTCATATTTTTTTCAAGTGTAATTGTCAGACACTTCCAATAAGAGATGCATCTCTTCTAAATTGTTCTCCTGCCCTGAAAAGTGATTTGATAAAAATGGCACTGGGGGCTCCAGATTCATTATCTCACTGATTTTCCTACCCAATGAGCTCAGTTTGCAAGTAAATTTCTAACTGCCAGCTGCACAAACTCAGCCTGAATCCTGGATCCCTTCCATCTCATGCATCACCACCAGTAATAAATATCCCGTATGCCAGAGTATGCCCTCTATGGCATCTGTGCAGTCCCAGTGCCATCCGTGAATTTGCACAGGTGTTGCTGGGGGCAGACGTTCAGCTCAATTGGGTTACGCACAAGTGGCTGAGGAAGCGATCTGTCAGACAGAACTGCTCCTGCTGCAGTGATCTGTGGGATGAGAGGGACCCAGTCTGACTCGCAGAGCCTGGGAGATGGATTAGTCTCACAAATAAGGAATTATCACATCTTGAAAGCAAAAACCCTAAAGGAGTCGCAGTGAACGTGGAATATCCCAGCACGATTTGCTGTGCCATTTCTTAGAGCCTGAATGGTCCTGTAGCATATGTAATACTCAAGGAAAACGTTTGAAGGTCTTTTGATGTGTTTTTTCGTTGTTTTGGTTTTTTTTGGTTTGTTTTTTTTTGTTTTGTTTTTTGGTTTTTTTTGTTTTTTTTTTTTTTGTTTGTTTGTTTGTTTTTTAATAGGTCGCACTCGGAGATGAGGATGACATTATTAAAAGCGCTAATATGTTTTAAAATATCTCCCCGTTTAAGATCAACGGGCTGTGAAGAAACGGCCCATCCATGTTGCCCCAGAGGAGCAGTGCTGTTTCCCAACCGTGTTTTAGCAGGTGATTGCCGAACAACAGCCTACTTTAGGATGCTAGACTCTAACACCCCGAGTCAATCCCAGCCCTATACAACTTATCCGGTGAGAATCTGGTTGCTAACTGCTGAATTTGTAGGTCCCGGATTGTTTCAGCTTGAAGACAAAACACACAATTTCCTTCCCGGGATATCTTTGTTGATTACGTTTTAAAAACAATGGTCGAAGTGGAAGGCCAGATTCTGCACTCTGCACCAGCCTGCCAGAGAACCATCCTCACCACAGGTCTCTGCTGCAAGTGACAAAATAAACATTTTGTCACACACAAAAGAACCAAGGTTAAATATATCTGGATACCTTAATCTGTATTTAGGTGTTAATGTAAATTGAGTTTATTTAGATTTTGACCGGGCTGGTAATCTCAGATGATCACTCCATTTCAGCTGAGTACACTTCTCCCCTCTTCTGAAACTCAGCTGTTACACCTGGCAGTTCTGGGTGACTACATCCCTTCATTTTCAAAGCAGAGTCTGTATGGAAACCACAGCCCTTCACAATTTCAGTTTCAGGAGCATTGGGGTAGCAGCTAAAAGGGCAGGAAAGGATTCCATCTCAGGTGTAACACCTCTGTTCAGAATTCCTCACTTTTCTTATAAAGGCAAAACTCTTGACATTGTAATTCTGTTTTCCTGCACCCTGAATATACAGTTTGTGATTCCACCCACTTCCTTCACCCTGCAGAAAGTGACTATGCTTTCTTCACACTTCTCTCAAAGTCATCTTGGGTTCCCCAGACAAAAATCCACAGCACATTTCAAAATAAGCATGAAACAAAAAGTGCTGCACCTGTAACGCTATTTGTCTTCAGACAGAGTACAGTAAAAATCCTGGCTTTTTTCATTTACTCTCCTCATTTGGTTGTCAGAGCCTTGAACAGTGTTAAGTCTGTTACCTGTCTCATAGAAACATTAATCCCTTCTCTTTTTCAAGCATCATTTGGGGCAGAGGTAAGCACATAAGGCCACATTCAAAAGGCCTATGCATCTGCACAATGTATTTTCTTCTGCCCATCTACCAGCCTTGTCAACTTCTACTCTGAGAGACCTCAGTGCTTTTATCAACATGATACATTCACACCTCTCCTCAAAATGGAGCACTAGGGAAGATGATTATTCATTTGAATTTCAAAAGAATTAGTGGGGTGTTAACAGCTCCACCCCAACAGGGAAATACACCTATACTCTTACTAAACTGTTTTTAGAGCAGGAAATTATTTCATTTTAACACTAGTATCTACTAATTTGTGCACATCTTTTAACTAGATTTTTGAAATCAAGATTTTTTTTTTCTTGAGAGTAGCTGTCATTTATTGGTCTGCTTTCAGCTACATTATCTTCCCAGTACTATCCTTCAAAATAAAACAAACAAACAAAAAGTCAGAAAGTAACACTAACAAGCATGAGGAAACAGTAATGCTATTCATATTTAAAAGATTGCTATGAGGAAAAACTGAAATGCTGCCAACATGCTTCAGAATATGAGATATACTAGAAAAAGAGAAAAACAGGATTTATGGAAGTTATGTGAGGTCCATGGTATTGATACACTTCCTTACAGGGACACAAATGAAGGAGAAGAAACATCCCAGACAAAGTGCTGTAATGACATTATGAAGGAGATGGGACTGTCCTGGATTCAGTCCACACTGAAGCTTTATTAAAAGTGATCTCTCCTCATCTTAGTGCGTTAAATGTCAAATTGTGTCACCCTGGAGGAAGAAGTCCTTACCATCTAAATGAATCTTATCATTATTGATAACACCATCACAAGTCTCATTAATATTGACTACATAGTTTCCATAGGAATAGGTTGATTTTTTTTTTTTTTCTAAAATATTTTACAGCTCTCAGAAAGTGCTAGTTTGAAAAAAAAGAAGAAAAAAAAAAAGCAGAATTTGATGAAATTATATCGTTCTTATTCTTTTCACAGGGAATCAAGGGAACACTCCACTTTCATCAGCTCAACTTTTACACAATTAAGTGACGTAATGAAGTCTCACCCATAGGGTGGGAAAGCAACAACAAGTTAAAATCTTCTGGTCTGTTTCATTTTGCAAACCTACACCAAAGTCTCCTTTTATTTCTAATTGGATTTACAGCGCATGTAAATCCATGGAAATTCATTGATAATCTGAATACTGGCATTTACAGAAAAAGCACTACAAGGAAATGATCATCTAAGACTCTTGGTACCCCAGTAACATTTAGGTAACAGCATCTCAGCAGCAGAGAGCTGTCCTCCCTGGAGGCAGGCAGCCAGCTACATGTCTCCTGGGACCATTGCCTACATCATCATTTGAGAAGCCTGTTCTTACTCTGAAGCTCCTGTCACACCGATGGCCGTACATTGTGCCCCATCCGAGCAGTCCCAAACTGGCCATGCACTGCCAGCAGCCCTCCCAGATGGACCACAGCTGCGCCATCATCCCAAGCACTCCCAAAGGTGCTGCACCCTCTCCTCACACAGCATGCCTAAATAATAATATCTCACAACAGGCTGAGAGTCCTGCCACACAATTTTTTTCCGTTTTACCTCCTACATCCCTAAGGATAAGCATTATTACAGGGCTACACTGTAACACTAGATACAGTCACAGAAGGAGAGGTGGCATCAAGACTCTGAGGAGAAATCTCTCCAGGGTGTCCTCATGGTGAGGTAGAGCAGTATTTTTCACACCCATCTTTCGAAGGAACCTTCTTGAGTGATGCCCTTCCCCTTCCCTCAGCAGGACACGACACCTTATATCTGCCTCTTAAGGCATAGTAACCACGATGTATCCACAAAGATAAAAGGCAAATGATCTTTTTTGTCCTTCCTTTAACCGCACCAGTCACATCACAGCCCGGTGATATCACGGTCACATCATCCAAATACATTCATTTCGTTGTGGTTTGAGGAAAACGCACCGCTATGCTAACTGAAGGCTGATTTAGCACGGGGCTGTAGCCCCGTTAGTAGCAGTTCGGTGCGTGCTGTCAGCAGGGCCCGTCCCGTGCCCGCCAACACGCCTGCGCCCAGCCAGCAGCCCTCACAGAACTTACTAAACTTCTGCCTTGCTGATAACCGCGAGCGGTAGCTTGGAAAACGCAACGGTACCCGCAGCACAGGATGCAAACTCGCTTCCATCACAGGTTTTGCAAAGCGAGATGCCCACAGACGAGCACACCGCCCGTTCTGGATCTCACAGGTTCGGTGGTGGAGCTGCAGAGAGCGGACCGGGGGCGGGTGCGATCTCTGGGGGCCGCGGGTGGGGGGCGGGCGGCGGACCCCGGCCGGGCGGACAGGAGGGAGGGCGGCAGCGGCGAGGTGCAACGGCTGCGGAGCTACAGCTCCCCCTGCCGCTGCCGCTGCGCGGGGCTCCGCGGCTTCCTAAGAGGAGCCGCCAACGCCGCCGTCGCCAACCCTTCCCCGCGGGACGGCAACCGGCAGCTGAAGGCCGAGGGCAGCAGGCGCGGCCCCCCGGGGCCGGGGGAGCAGGAAGGGGCCGGAGAGAGAGCGACGAAGCCGGGAGCCGGGCCCCTTCCCCCACCGCCTCCCGCACAGGGGGGTGTGTCAGCACGGCGAGAGAGGGGGATGGGGAGGAGGGGAGCTGATAAAGGCGGTGGGCTGGGCGACGGGCGGGGCCACGCGCAGCCATTGGCCGTTGCGGGGAGTGATGTCACCCATATGAAACGCTGATAACGCGTCGGGTGCGGAGCCGCGAGTTTTGCAGAAGGGGCAGCGCGCGCGGCGGGGCTAGGCGGGCCGGCGGCGAGGCCGGGGCAGAGCGCGGCGCCCAGCACAGCCCAGCCGCGCCCAGCCCCAGCCCGGCCGTGCCGAGCCGTGCTGCGCTGCGGGCGGCGGTCCACCGGCCGGCGGTACGGTACAACGCGGCGCCCGGCTTGCAGGGCAAGGTGCGGCGGTGGGAGGGGGCGGCGGTCGGCGCGCAGCGGAGCGCCGTGGGGGAGCCCAGCGATGGTGCAGCAGGCGGAAAGCGCGGAGAGCGAGAGCAACCTGCCCCGAGAGGCGATGGACACCGAGGAGGGCGAGTTCATGGCTTGCAGCCCGGTGGCTCTGGACGAGAGCGATCCGGACTGGTGCAAAACGGCGTCGGGGCACATCAAGCGACCGATGAACGCTTTCATGGTGTGGTCTAAGATCGAGAGGAGAAAAATCATGGAGCAGTCGCCGGACATGCACAACGCGGAGATCTCCAAGCGCTTGGGCAAGCGGTGGAAAATGCTGAAGGACAGCGAAAAGATCCCTTTCATCCGGGAGGCGGAGAGGCTGCGGCTCAAGCACATGGCTGATTACCCCGACTACAAGTACCGGCCCAGGAAAAAGCCCAAAATGGACCCCTCGGCCAAGCCCAACGCCGGCCAGAGCCCCGAGAAGAACGCTCCCGGCGGCGGCAGCAAGAGCGCCAAGAGCTCGGGCAAGAAGTGTAGCAAGCTGAAGGCCGCCGCCGCCTCGCCCCCCAAGCCCGGCGCCAAAGCCGCACCGCACGGGGACTACGCTGGGGACGAGTACGTCTTCGGCGCGTTGAAAGTCAGCAGCAAGGCGGTCAAGTGCGTCTTCGTGGACGAGGAGGAGGAGGACGAGGAGGACGAGGACGAGCTGCAACTGCGGATCAAGCAGGAGGCGGACGACGAGGAGGAGGACGAGGAGCCGGGCCCGCAGCAGTTACGGCGGTACAACGTGGCCAAAGTGCCGGCCAGCCCCACCTTGAGCTCCTCGGCGGAGTCCACCGAGGGGGCGAGCCTCTACGAGGAGGTGCGGGGCGCGGCGGGCGGCGGCAGACTCTACTACAGCTTCAAGAACATCACCAAGCAGGGCCCGCCGCCGCCGCAGCCGCCCGCCGGCCTCTCGCCCGCCTCGTCCCGCTCCATCTCCACCTCGTCGGCCGGCAGCGAGGAGGCGGACGACCTCCTGTTCGACCTCAGCCTCAACTTTTCGCAGCACGGCCACGCCGCCGCCGAGCTGGGGGCGGGGGCCGCCGCCGGCAACCTCTCCCTCTCGCTGGTGGACAAGGATCTGGACTCGTTCAGCGAGGGCAGCCTTGGTTCCCACTTCGAGTTCCCCGACTACTGCACCCCGGAGCTGAGCGAGATGATCGCGGGCGACTGGCTGGAGGCCAACTTCTCCGACCTGGTGTTCACGTACTGAGCGGGCGGAGGCGGCGACGGGAGCGGCGGACGCCGGCGGTGGTGATGGTGGTGATGATGATGATGCTTAAAAAAAAAAAAAAAAAAAGTCTTCTTTAAAAAAAAAAAAAAAAAAAAATCCTGATGTTAGTTCCGAGCCCGGGAGTTGTGATTTTTTTATTTTTTTTTTTTAAATTTAATTTTTTTTTTTTTTGTTACATTTGGTGATCACAACAACAACAGCAAAGGCAAATGGGACTGGGGGAAAAAATGCTACAGAAGGCGCTGTTCGAAGCTTGGCGGTCTCTGATGGAAGGCTGGAAGATGGTCTGCGAAGAAGTCTTTTGGCAGCACAACTGTTACTCAAGGGGGTTTGTGGATTTTTTTTTTTTTTTTCCCGTGAGAGATCTTAAAAAACTGTTCTGATTTTTTTTTAATTATTTTTTATTTTCTCTGAAAGGGACCATTGCAACTCTTTTTTTTGGAGGGAGAAAACTGATGTCTTCTATGCATCCGATTCTTAACAAAGCTGCAGGGAGCTTGAAAAAATGCAGACTGTACAAACGCTTACAAATAACTGAACTGACTTAAGATCAGAGTTTACTTTTCAGATCAAATTGTTTATGGTTTTACAAATGTGATTTCTACTTGCCAACCTTTTTTTTTGTAACTTGTTCCCTTATACCTCCTTGATTGAATACCAGACAGCCTAGACCTCAGTACAAAAAGGTATTGAAACATTTTTGATACATAACAGACCTCAGTCTTTTTTAAAAATTAATATATTTTCAGGCGTATTTTTGTACAGTGAAAAGGGAACATTCTTGCTGTGTTTTTTCAGTAAGACTTTTCAGGCACTTCTTCCCTTTTATTTTCTTTTTTTTCCTCTGTTTTTAGCATGCAAGTTTGTTGGTACGTTACGTCCTGGTTTTAAAAGGATTAAAATTAAAAAAAAAAAAAAAAAA
>NW_024884142.1:10321668-10387014 GCF_019232065.1 Centrocercus urophasianus | reverse complement strand
TTTTTTTTTTTTTTTTTTTTTTTTTTTTTTTTTTTTTTTTTTTTTAATGCTGAAAGTCTGTATCTTGACAATTTTAATAAATCAGCTGGAACTGATAGAAACTCGTATCGCTATTAGTGTCTGTAGAATAACGCTGGAGATGCCGTGATGTCACCCCTCGCCTTGGAGGAGCGGTAGCTGCAGGCTGTTGTGCATGACCCTAGCTAGGGGGAAGGAAAGAAGGACTAGGTGCCTTCAGCATTTTTTTCCCCGACCCCTTTCCCTCCGCGCTCCCATCGGGCAGGGCCGGGATGTGCCGGTGCGGAGCGGCCGTGGGTTCGCCCCGCTCCGTGCCGGCTCCCCACCGCTGTCCAGGGAGCGGCCCGGCCCTCCCCGCATCCTATTGCCGGGGGCACGGCGGGGCCCGCTCCCCACCCCAGGGCGGCTCCCCCTTTCCGTGTTGTTTTTTTTTCCCCTTCTCCCCGTTTTGCTGAGCCGTGCCGCGGGGATGCTTCGTGCCCGCATCTCTGTCTTCGGGCAGAGCTCAGCCCGTGGAGCCCCTCCGGAGGGGCGTGGGAAATAAAGGGGGTACGAGCTTCTGCTGTAGGCGAGCAGACTTCGGCAGTGTGCGCTTCTGGAGATCTTTTTTTAATTTTATTTTTTTTTTTCCTTAGGAGCCATCAGATTTCAATTGCCCTTTCTGATGGCAGCAAACAGATTCACGAGGTGGAAGTTTGTTTCTTGAGTAGTTTACTTTTTATCTGATAGGCATTGCTATTTTTTTTTTTTTTTCTCCACTTATTACTGATCCAGCTGTTTACAGGGACAATTCACTGTGCTGGTATTTTGGTGGCAACCACTGCTACAGGCTTTCAGACTTGCTGAAATGAAAATCCTGCATACACATTTGTAAGGCATAATAAAACATAACATTGAAACCTGCATGCATGTTATGTTTAATCAAGGACAACTCTTAGGCATTTAAGTGGTGAGATATCTTACTTTAGGTTAGTTAAATGAACTGGTAGTAAAATGATTAATATAATCTGATCTTTCTAATAATAATAATAAAACACTCATGATTCTAAATAAAAGTTGTTTGGCCTAAATCTTTGCTATCAGAAAAAAAAAAAAAAAAGATATAGCATATCTGGGAACTCAAATTTATGTCTTGCATTGTGATAATTCTTTATGAGAAACTGTGTTTTAAAACAAACAAAATTACAATATTCAAGATATCCTTGGCAATGGATAGTCCTCAATAAAACAGAGTTTCTTGAATTTTCAGTTTTTGGTCTCAACTGATTAGTGTGTTCTCCATGTAATTAACTTAGAAATCAGATTGAAAACAAATGACATTTATCTCTTCTAAGGCAAAAGAGTGAAAGAAAATAGATGCGCTGAAGTGCTGTAACCTAGCCATTCACTACCCTGCTATTAAAGACCCCTTCTCGGGCTAGGGCGATGGAGTAAGTTGATCAGGTTCTAAGTCTTAATACTGAGCCAAAATTCTCTTAGTAATTCTTCTAGCTATCATGAGAACGTGGGGACTTTCTCTTCTGGCCCCTTTCTTCTGATATGCATCCTTGTTTGTTAAAGTAATAATAGGCAGTGTCATTAAGCATTTGTGCTTTACAGATGTTCAATGAGTTATGAATGATTATGGTCAAATATGGGCTGGATTTGGTTTGCATTGTAATAAGGTCTGTGTCTCAGCCTGCAGGAGTTTTGACTTGCATATATTTTTGGAAGATGTTTTTTTAAAACTACCATTTAAGATATTAGTCAATGATAACTAATGTAAAGGGTCCAAGTGTAGAGCAATCAGGCATATTTTAAAAGAGCAACGGGTCTACTTTAGTCAAAAAGTGTAACACCCACACAGAAGTATATCCTTTCTTCTGGTTGGGAATGATACAGTTCTATATCACAGGAATATTTTGAGTGAAGGTGTATAGTGCAGGGAGATACTTTTCGTCTGGACAGTTTGACTTTCATTTACTGCGGAGTTTATTGTTGCCTATTGCTCAAGAACAATTTGGTGGTGGTGTTTTTAAGCCACCACGCTGTTAGGGCTGAATTGTGATGCTGTTGGATGCCTAAGCTCCTGCTGATTTCAATGAGAGTAAGATACAATCTTCTAATCAGGAAAAATAGCATCTGCTATTACTCTCATATTTTTGCTTTTGTCATTTCTAATAATATTCCTATCTCCAGCTCCTATTCCATTTTTAGTGCACATAGAAATCTTTGTTGACCTGCTAGAGCAGTCCTGTTGCGGGCTTAGTATCTCCCGTGGCATTTTTTGTCCACATTTTTTTGCATTTGTCTCCATACGATGCTATTCTAAGTGTACTAAGACTTAGTGGTAAGGAGAGAGAAGTGAGGTGTGGTTTTGGTTTTTTAGTGTGGAAAAACAGTTTGCTTTGTAACAGTAAGGATGTCAACTCAGTGTAAAACTTAATCCAATATGGTGATTCTTTTTAATTTCACTATGAGCATTTGTGTTACCATTTTCCCCCTTTGGTTGTTTTACTCCCTCCCTCTCTCTTTTACAAGAAATACACTTATGAAATACTTTCAATCCTTGAGGTGCAGTCTTTTATAAACGTGGTAGGAAGACTCATCCCAACCATCCTTTAGGTGCTACATGCTCTCTAGTTATTCACTGTCATTTAGATTAAACTTCTCCAAGTCTATTGAATGTGATTTGCATGCTTGCAGTCTGATCCTTCACTCATGCCTGTTTTAGGAAAGTGCAACTCTGGTGTTACAGTGAGGTACAACTGATGTGGGGTCAAAGTCAGGGCCTTATATGCTTTAAGTGTTTTGATATTCAACACAGCTCATTAAGTTACTTTATACAACTTCACAGTTGCTGCCTAGTAAGGCCTTAAACCTGCACTGTTGTTTTTTTTTTTTTTTTTTTTTTTTTTTTAATTCTCATTGAGCTTAATGGGAGTTTTTGCCTCAAGGGCTGCTGGCAGGATAGGTGTCTTAGTCTTCATAGCCTTCATTCGTATGCATGGCCAGAACAACAACAACAAAAAAAAAAAAGGAAAAAAAAAACAAAAAACAAAAAACAAAACAACAAAAAACAAAACAAAAACATAAAACCAACGAAGACTTAATTCAATGAGTTGCCTTACATTCCCCCTCCTGTACGGTTGTATTCCTTTGGTTTGGTTCCTTCTCCCTCACCCACATCGAAGGCTGTGATTGTTTTTGTTTTTCTTAATTTTTTTGCACACTACCTATACCAATTAACTGCCTAATTAGTTTTATCTTCTCTACATGGATGCAGTGAATTTGTAAGAGAATTTCACAAGCAAGTAGTTTTTTAGTGAGTTTAAAGTAAATAGAGTTTTAAAGACCTATTTTTATATTCAATATAAAGCACAAATGTGCAGAAAGTGTAGAATGACTTACAAAAAGGGAAACAAAAGTTCGTAATATTTCATGTATAAAAGTAATACCTTCTTTGGGTTGGGATTCTCTTAGAAAACCCAATACTTATGCCAGTGCAAAGATAGGAATATTTTAAAAACTCTTAGAAAATTGTGATTGACAGCAATTTCAAAGGAATGACTTCTGTAGATATGAGGAAACCCCTAAAGCAATATGGATAAGAAGGGGTGAATGGTTTTCAATGATGAACAACAACCTGGAAGTGTGAGAATGGAGGTTTCAATCCTTATTAATTAATCAATTTTCTTCTTTTGTGGTTAGTTGCAACATCTGGATTTTCTGTGAAGTGCAGTCTTGTAGGATGAAAAAGCCGAACTTCTAAGACCTGCAAATGCTCAGAAGCAGGTTTAATTTAGCATGATGTACTATTAATTAGGGGGTTTGGGTTTTGGTAACTCTCGCTTTCAAGAAAATCGAGATCCTGATTTACCACTTGAAGAAATTTGATCAACTATTAACGATTAATCCAGGAACTCCCATTGTCACAGTTTGTTTTTGTTTCCATTGTCCTGCTTATCTCCAAAACCAACTTGCCTCAACTCCTGGCTAAACCAGGGAGAAGAGTTATATGCCATTGTTAGTTCATTTACAATTTGTATCTGGTTTTGCTCTTGTACATATGTTGGCGTTTTGGAGTCTTTACATAAATGCTGTGGTACTTTTTTTCTTCTTTTTATTTTTTGGTGGGCTGTTTTAAAATGGAGGCCTGTTTTCCAGTGTGGGACTTTTGATGGTTACAACATTTCAATGATGTTGCATGATGGCCACAGGTGGGGGAAATTGAATGTTTTAGAGCAGTTTTTCAAGCATGACACTTTTAAAATATGTAATTTCAAAGACTTTTCAAGGCCACGTGAAATTAGTTTTCATAGCCACTCCAGGTCTTGGGGGGAAAGCTGAAAAGTACTTTTGTTTAGAAGTCTGAGTGATGGTGGGGGGGAAACCTTTTCTTGAGGTTTTTGCATGCCAGTGCACAGCCTGTTGCTGTGAGAGAAGGAAGATGGGAAGGCTGCTTGAGGCGATGCACTGGAGGACAAAGTGTTTTCTAGCACTAGAAAGAAAATGCATGGCAAAGTTTTGTCTTCTAGTAGACTATATAGCATGCAGAGTTTAGTATGTGTCAAAACAGTGTATGACATTGCTGTATCAAAGTTGTAAAATTAAGCATTATTTATTGAAAACTATGTATTTTTTTTGTAAAAACCTGATCACCTAGAGGATTAATATCAGTGACTTGTGCTAGTGCTACAAACTTAACCAGCTTCTTTACTACAGTACTTGATATGCAGTGTTAATGCTCAGGGTTGAAACCAGTCCACTCCAATGTCTTTTTTTGCAAGAGTTTTTAGATAAAGGAACAACATAATGCAATTGTTCAAAAGACTCTAATAAAATCGTGTGATCAATCTTTCTATGTGTTTTTATGTGGGTCTTTTGCTTTGTTTTGTTTGTTTGTTTTTTTTTTCAGTGTTGCATTTGGTAAACGCAGTTCAGCAATTTTAGCAAATCCATTCTTCATTCTGTGGGCACCCAAAGCTGCAAGTCAGTGGGAATGCTGTGTCTTTCAGAAAAAGAAAAACCAAAACACAACACAAAACCCTCAACAGATAGTTATGGTCAAGGCATAGAGGGTAAGTGCAGTTCTGGGCACATCTGAGAGACACCAAAACAGAAAATGAGTCAATTAACTTTTTTTCTTGGTTCATATTCTGGATAAAACAATATTTTATGCCAAGCATTTCAAATATAGCTTTAAATTTGATCATGACAGAATGAAATAAAATGGATTACATGCCAGCAAACCCCATTTCTCTCTGTATCTTTTTCTATAAGCAATTTACCATCTAAATGTATTTTGGCATAGAAAAAAGAATCAATCTGTATTAAGATTCTAGTTATGAAAATGCTTTTATGAGAACCCTGTAATCAATTCTTGGAACTATAAAAAAAGGTGTTTTTAATGTGCTTATGTGGTGAAAGTTTGTTGTATATTAAATATGATTTTATAGAAACAATGGAGTTATATTGTTACGAATTAAAAATCTGCAATTAGCACATCTTTTGCTGAAACAAACCTTGAAGAGCTCCTGCCTGTAGACATATTCCCTTGCTTCCCCCAAAAAATATACAAGGCTCTCTCCTGCTTGTATTTAATTTCTGTACTTCCTCAACTTATATAGGGGTGACAATATCAACTAGTAATAGCTTCGTTCCCATCATATGTTGGTTCATATATACCCCTAGTATCTCAGAAATAATAGAAAAAATATTATCAACTTCAGCTGTAGCTCCTATAAACATTTGCATTTGAGAAACATCAATTTACCATATCTAAGATTCCAGATCTTCTTGTATGAGTCTTGAGCATAGCTCTTCCCATTGTCCCTGTTGTTATCACAGCAGCTGAATATATTTCTTTCTCAAAAAAAAAACAACCAACCAACCAAACAAAAAAACTATTTACTAGATGACAAGTAATTATTTCTGTTTAACCTAACAAGTTTACTGAGAACGCTGAAACAACATTTATAATTTCAAAATTCTGTTCTGGTAGTATTTTTTGTGAATGGAGGTGCATGACTGACGTGACATATAAGTTTGATTTGGATGCGTCATAGTAAGGATAGGAAATTTGAGGTGGTCATTCTAAATCAGACTCTAAAAATGGAGTCTTTATATACAGCCATCACACCACTGTCCTTCCTGTATTTATCAAAAGAGGTTTTAAAAATCATTTCAGAGATACTTAGAGGGGTTTGAAACACTGCAGTGAAAGTACATCATTTATATATTATATATTTCCTGTATCGTTTAAGGCTCAATGCATACAGCCAAAAGCAAACAATAGCAATCTTACAGAACAGAACTTGTCTCTGTATCATGTCAAATGACTCTTGATTTTGGTTCTTTCTGAGTCCAAACTCAGAGAAACGTCATAGCTTCGCTGGAAAGTGGAATTTCAGTTCTTAATTATCAGGTCCTGCTAGTGCCAGAGGCCATTTCTGCATCACACACTAGGAATCCTTCCTATTCTGTGTTTGGAAGTGTGTTTGGATTGGTAAACCACATCCTAAAACTATCATTTTGGAGGCAATTGCCATAGGAGTTCTCTCTGTTTTATATGGAAGGCAAGAAAAGAGCACGTTTGGGGAAAAGAGGAAAACACTGACTTTGCATTTCAGGTTTGATTAGTATGATCTCAAGTTTGAGCTTTGCGTCTCATCCTAGAAAAGATGCATGAAAACATGAGGTGTAGGTAACACAGATCCACAAAGATGTACAAATACACGTTATCCCCAAAATCTTGTAAGTTTTAAGGTATTCTTTCACGCCCTATTAAATTTTGCTAGAATAAAAAAATCTGCCACAATATCACTATCTCCTGCTACAGAAAGTCCCAACACAGTTGAAGGATCTTATCGCTTTCCCTTGAAATTTCATGTTTACACTTACTTGCATCTCTCTGACATTTACGTAAGCTAAAGCATTTATGATAAATCACTTTTTCTGCCTATCACAAAATTCAGTTAGAAGATGATGACTATCTTCAACCAAAATTGAGTCATATATATACTCTAAAATGTATTTGAAAGTCTTTCTCACTCAAGTCTTAATGTGTGCAAACATAGAAAACATAGAATGGGGCAGGATTCATTTGCAAGCAAGCGGAACTGCTCATAAGAATGGCTGTTCATAAATACATATAAAAAAAATAAAATTATCACTTGTATTTGTTACATTAAGTTTTATATACTAATGCAGCATTTTGGCATCTTGTATTGTCCTGCTTTTTGCTGGAGCAGTTGATTTTCATTATCATAAAAGGCCAAAAACAGGACACATATGCAAAGCTTGTTTCTCTAAGACATTAAATGTGAATGAAATTAAAACTCTGCCATAACATTATGAATGTTGAGATCACATTTTCAGGCCAGTACCAAGACTAAGAAGTAATTTTGGGTATAATCATCACTTACACTCACACCTTGGTCTTACTTGATGAGCTGCTCTGCATGTCCTGCAGTTCTTTAAATCTCTGCAAAGCCTGCCCTGCCTTCACCTAATTTCATTCACCTTTTTCATTGAGGTTCACACTTTTAAGCTCTCACACTTTTTAGAGATGAGAACCAATCTGCTCCCATAACAGTGCCACTGCAGTGCAAAGCCTTTCTTTCTCTTTCAAAATGTAGAAAAAAGGTGGAAAAAAACCCAAAACACTGAAAACTGCCTACTTTACGTCCATTTCTGTGTGTAGAAACTTCTACTGCTGCCTGTTTTTGAGGCTGTGGACAGCCAGTGCCCAAACCCAACTCTGCCATCCTCAGCTGTGTGTGGCCGTTCATCAGCTGTGGGTTCTCAGAGCCAACAGGTCTGCACACAGACAAAGTGATTCATCTGAAGTCAGCTACATTTATGACAGCCATCTACTTAAACTGTTAAAATCAGCCATCCTGATTTTGTCTGAAGTGGATATGAATGATGGAGTATTAATGTCTGCAAAAGGGGAAATAGCAGTAATAATAACCAACCCTCTCCAACTCCCCCCTGATAACTGCCTGTTTAAAACTTGACCTTTCATGTAGCCATGATGACCTGAGACTTCTTCAGTCCCAATGAAAAGACTTTGGCCAGAAATTTTTGCACTTTTCCACACTTAAATATTGCATTTCAAACAAATAAGCAAACAAAATAATAAAAAGAACAAACATATTTTGCACATGGATGGAAAGCAATATACAATGTCCAAAAACACAATGTCCAAGAAAACGAGTGTAAAAGTAAAAGTAAATAAGTATTTACAATAATTAAAGACATTGCAGGACTATGGCGATAGGTCTTCAAATACACTTACTTTTGTTTTCCCTATTGCAATCTTTTTGGCAAATGTTCTTCCTTCAGCTTTTTCCTGAGTATGTACTTTGTATTTAAATGGATAGATGTGAGTATTGATATATATCACAGTCTTTCACAAGCATGTGCAATTAAATTAATTAAAGGAGGTGTTTGGTGTCTCTGACACCACACTCAGGACCTCACATCTCTATCCACTCAAGATCTCAAGGGAGTCCATGGTTTTATTCTGATGACAGATGACAAATTCTTCCTACTGACATTGTATCCTGTAAGTAGAGCATCTGCTCAGGAAACAGAAAACACAGGGAAGATATAGAAAACACAGCTATGCTAAGAAGTTAAAACAGAGTCAGCGCTGGAACTCAGTTGTCTGCATTGTTAAATTGTTAGAAAAATCCCTGACACAGTTTTGGCTGGTGAATACTAGAGCTCTTCCAAAAAATCACTGGAACAATTTGGAAATTAGTATGGGCCAAAGATCATTCCCAATTGGCAGTTTGGATTCAGCCATTCTGTTTTGGAAAGTAAAAAGAGTTTAATAGCATCGATGTGGCCAGATCTCGCCAGCTGGCCTCAGCACCAGAAAAACCCTGGAGTAATTTACTGTTGTAGATGTAGATTTAGGTTACAAACCTCACTCTGCAGGACATTGGCCATAACGCCCATGTAGTTTTGGAGAATACCTTAGCCTTAATCTATGGGTTGAAATGTAAATGTCATGATGCCAAAGGTAAACCAAAAAAAACCACTTCACTTTTTTACTTTTACTGATCCACGCTGTGGACTGGGGTGTATGGTGTAAATTCTGCCATTGGTGCACACCTGTTGCACTGACACAGAGTTTCATTTTTGATACTAGAAGTGCACAGTGAGAATATGGCCACTGATTTTTTAAAACTGGATTTTTTTTTTTATGGGATTTGGGGTGAGGAGAGTGCTCCTGCATCATGACAATTTATGCTGTGGTGCCTTCACTCCAGGAGTCCAAAAGCACTTTACAAATACTGTTGGCCAATTTTGCACTCCTCTTGTAGTCAAAACACCTACTGAAATCAATTGTAGAATCACTTCCATTGAATCTCCTCCAACTGTAAATCTGAGTGAGAATTTTATATGTAGAACAGCTGCAGAACTGAAGTCTCAAAATTGCTATTTAAATTATACATAAGAATCATACAGTGTATGTTCTTCTAGCACTCTAACAGATAGTTTAGACAATATTTTCATAAACTGCAGTCTTCGAAAAAGAAATCAATCCATCTGGACTGAATAAGAGAGAATCATTAAATATTTTCCCTATTTAAATATTAACATAATTTAATAAACTGGATTTAGTGTCCCAAAAAGGAAACACTCCCTCAATCAGTAGTATGATCTAACCGCAGTGATTACTCAATCACACACACAAAAAAAACTTGATTGAAACATGGGTGATTTCTCTCTCTCTCTCTTCATTTATGTTTATATGTGTATATATATATATATATATATAAGAGATGAGGAGAAACAAAACCTAGGAAAGCATAAAGGAAAATTCAAGTTTCAGATTTTATTCACATTGTACCTCTATTGGAATAAAACAATACATCTGCAGTGCACCAGATCTTATGTCTTTTCTGATGTTTAATGGTTTCCTGCTCTGTGAAAGTTCCCCTGATATTATTTACAGAATAAATGCTATCTAGCTTTGAACAGAGGTGGGAGGATCTGCACCACAGACTGCTAAGGTTAGTGGGAAAAACAGAGCTGGATAGGCTTTGCTTGGAGAAAAAAGGGAGAAAAACAAAGTTAAAGAAGCAGAGAAAGACAAGGCAGACAGATTACCTGCAAAGAGTTGTCCACAGAGCCCTGTCCTCTCAGTACCTAAAACTGTGAGAGAGGCTGTCACAACAGGGTGATATCTGAAATGCCCCCAGCACTGGGATGCTGGCAAGATACCTTTACTCCCCAACCCGTCAGGATCAGCCCTGGCATTCTTGAGAATGGGCTTGCCCAGAGAACCAGCCAGCAAGATGTGATGTTGCTGCCTGATGCCACCCTCAGCCTTATATGGGGCAGGTGGCAAGCTCAGTCCCCGCTTGTATCTCACTTGTAGGAGATCTAGCTCCAAAGGGGTGATGTCTCTGGAAGTTAAGGTTTAGATCCACAAAGGACAAGGATGAGGATATGCTATCCAGCATGCATTCTGGTTTTCACAGATGACTTCTCCTTTACCTCTGGGGGTGTTTGTGGGGCTTTGCTGCACTTTTTTAAATGAGACTTTGAACCTGAGGACTGATCCTCCTGAATTTTCCTTATTTACCATTTCAAGAGAGAACTTTGCTGTGAAAGCTCATGAAAAATATGAAACATACTTTCTTTGTATAATAATGTCAGCTTGATACAGCTCTGCTGGATTCTCTTTTATCAGCTAACCAATGGAGTAGCAGCAGATTTCTTCTACTGTATCCAAGAGTAAAGAATTCAATTAATGTGAAAATACTTATTTACAGGCACACCCAGAAAGTCACTTTGTATGAAATTGGAGACAATATCTGTCAAATAACAACCTGATATTGAATGAAGATTCCCACTACTGTAGGGATAGCAGGCTTAACCATTAGCAAGTTTCACAAAATGCTAATAAAATATTTATTTGGCTATTACTTTTCTTGACCTATTAGTTGAGTTCACTAATGGATTCAGGCTTCCCAGAGAGAAACTTATACATTTATTTGAAGCTTAGCTAGTTACTTTTCTCAGTGATGATACATGCATTTTTCTGCCACGTATATTTTTACTTTATGAAATCAGTAGTGTGTATATATATGTATATATATAAAGTTAAGAATATTTAAGAGGAAAAAAGTGATCAATTTTAATATCAGATATTTTAATGTGAAAAAAAAAAAAAAAGAGATATTCACCACGTTATCCAACAACTGATTCTTTTGGACATTGTATTAAAAATTAGGAACTATTTACTGTGAACTTCATATAAGGATGCTATCTAATCAAATCTACACTCAAAATAAGTCTCCTTCGGTTATTTTTATTTATTTATTTATTTATTTTCCTAAATTCTTCTTTGAGAATCTTTTAATAGATCTGGACTCTGAGTTTCTCTGTACAAATTACTCTCATTCATGTCAATGGCATTTCTGTAGGCAAGAGAAGTGGGATAGTAGAGCTGGTGTATATCAAGGAGGATTTTTTGATAAAAGATTTAGAAAATTCATAATCCTTGTCCTTTGGTGCTTGAAAAGTCAAGTGTAAAAATATTATTATGAAATACATTTTCTATTTAATTTATATGGACTATGGCTTAAAGCAGACATTTAGTTCCGGTTACACTTCAAATCTTGCATCTTAAACTTGTAGAAAAGAAAAACAGTTTTTGGAAGTTTGACTCCAGTATGCATTCTGTTAGGCCTTGAAATAGAGGGAATATCTAGTCAGGACTGGGAGAATGACAATGAAACAAATATTTCCACCAACAAAATTGATGTTTTAGTTTTGCTAAGGAGCAGGCACCAGTTCTCAGCTCAGGGAAATTAGCAGGGGCTGGAGGAGTTCTCCTTGCCTCCCTAGAGGTGCTTGTAACCCACTCAGCTGGGAGCTTAGCAAGTGGGGATGGAATTTTTCAGTGCACCAAAGGGAAAGAGTTCACCTCTAAAACTCAGACAGACATTCTAATTTTTTTTTAATCCTCCCAATGTCTGGTAGCTTTGCAATGTGATTCAAAGATTCATGTATTTCACATATGTAATAAATAGAATCAAAAGTAAATAAAATAACATCAAAAATGTAAGTACTGACCTCTTACTGAAAAAAACAGACAGATATTTAAAACCTTCCCTTGTTGCTTTTTTTTCTTCTTTTTTTCCTTTGGGAAAGTGAGAGCAGAAGAATCTCTGTGTTTCTGTGTTGTTTGCCTTCTCCAGTCCTTTTCCTTCTAGCTTTATTGCACATTATCTCCATTTAGCTTGGATTGATTAACCTCTCTGCAAACTAGTGTTAGCCATCAGACATGGAAAGTACTATGAGAATATATGGCAAACAAGGCTTCAGTGAAAGACATAAGCAGAATAGTTTGTCTGCTGTCTGAAATACCAGTAACAGAGAAAACTAACTTGAACATGGAACATTTTCCTTCCTTTTTCTATAAATGTGTATTTTTTAATAGATACCTCAGCAACAACCAAAGCAAATATGAATGGAAACTATATGCACTGCTTAAGAGGAATGAGAAATAGTTGAGGGTGAGATACATTGCTGCCTTTTTCCCAGGGGGTAGCATGTGTAACACATGAGGAAGATGACATCATCCACAGAAGGTACAGATTCACAGACATACTATAAATAAATCATTCAACAAAATGTAGAACTTGCTGAAGAGAAAAGATGGAGTCTATTCTTAAATGTATTACTTAACTAATAATCTGGACCACCTACTAAGCCATTCCAGTTCCACAATTAAAGGCAATTAAGCATCTGAAAAGCCAAGGAAAAAGAAGTATTGATATTTCTTTCTTTAGATTTACAGCTAATATTTTACAGAATGAAGCAAAATAAATCCAACTCTGCACTGTCCCTTTCATATTTCATTTTTTACAGGGATATACATGACTCCAAAATTGCTCCAAAAGTAATGACTCTGATTTATCTTCATCAAAACTGCAACAGGTTTAAAGAGCACAATGACACTATTTGATAGAGCAAATTCTCGGCTACAAAACACTGTTTTTCAACATGGTCACCAACCATTAGCTTGGTGTTTTGGCCAATGATGAACAAAGGCCTACATGATGCACTTGTAAAAATCTGCATAGCCATATGGAAGGAAGCTTGCCTTCCTTATTGCTGTAACCACTGCTGAAACACACTGCCCATTGCCTCACTGTGCTCACATCAACTGTTTGGTCTCCACAAATGAGCACTGAAGAATGTCAGTGAGTGTAATTTTTTCTACATGGAGGAATTCAGTTCCACACCTTTGTTTCATACACACTTCCATGTCAGACATCATTGTGTCACACTGCCCCTCTGCTGCCATCTGTGGCAAAGTAACAAATATAGTGGGATATTGGCAGGAAGGTTCACCCTCTACTGCCATACCACAAACATGCATTTCTGATATTGTGGGCCAAGATAATACAATAGGAAGCATTATTTTTAGAGTAGCTAAAAGTGTGTGTCTGTGTGTGTATATGTGCATATGTATGTATGTTCAGCTTCAGCCTAGGGAAAGCAGGAGTCTGGGATTTCTAGTAGCTCAGAGCCAGGAGGACAAAAAGATGAATGAACTGAGTAACCGTTCAGCATGAAGTTACATCATCCTTAGTGTTCCTTCCTGGCAAGATTGCCTTTCTTAGAGGTGAGAGATGTGTCCTGAGCACAACCCTTGTGCTGGAGGCTTGGACAGATCCTGCTCAGTCTGAGCTTCAACTGTGAGATCCATAGAGACTGGCAAAGAAAAAAAAAAAAAAAAAAAAAAAAAAAGAAGTGCAGCAATATTGACTGTTTAATGGTTATCTGCATAAATTGTGGCAACATCAAAGGAATGTGCCTTGCTCTTGGGGTGGAGAGCTATGAGATTCCTGTTTAAATTTAGTGCCTGTGGAAGTGCACTCATAGCCGAGGCCTCTGAGAATGCTCTGTCTCTTTTGCTGCTATTTACAGCGCCCGACCGTGGCTGCGAGCTAGTAAACGTAAAGATAAATTTGGATGCTTTTCTGAGTCGAGACCTTATGGACTGCTTTCCACTTGATCCACATATCTTGGTTACACTGGAGACTGAAGTTATCAAGGAAATGCCGGAATAATGAAATAAGAGGAAATTGTTTTATTTTTCCTTTCTTTTTAACTTCGTTGTGCACCACAATGCCATTTTCTTTACAAAGCTTTCATCCCATCTTTTCTCTTTCATTTCACCCCCATCTTTCCTCTTTAAAGGCACACATTGAAAATGTTGAGCTCTATTCTCCCTCTTCCTTAGATTTTCATTTCATTTTTCTGTTGCAACTCTGTAAACTTAAAAACCTCTTTACATCTGGAAAAGTGTAAAACAACAGAAGAATGAAATTCTATAACTCTGTTACATTTTAAAACCTTTTCTCACCTTTGTGAGAAGTTATAAAGTGACAAAGTTACTGAGTTTCATTTTACTTTTTTTTTTTTTTTTCTCTTTACTTTTTCCAAAGTTGGGGAAGTTCTGAAAAGTTACAGAGTGTGAGAAAGAAAACGGCAAAAGCAAGAAAACGTCCCAGACCCTTTTCATTCATTTATTCACTTGGGAGTAAGACGAAACAAATAAACCAAAATAAAGCAGATAACAGAAAACAATTGAATGGGCAGAATAGAATTGCTTTTAAAATCTCTCTATGTATATTTGTTATTATTATTTTAAAAGCAAGTAGCTTTTTCACCACAAAATGTTTATATGAGAATACTTGCCAAGCTTTAACTGGCCTCTGTGGTACCAGGCAACATTCATAAGAAAATGAAGATATGATCTCTCCTGCAAAGAAATACTGTCCTCTGGATTTGATTCTTCTTGCCCATCCGTGTCTAAATGACCCTAACTCCACCTACCTCTCTGCAGTGAGTTATCCATCAGTAAGCCATCAAACATGGAAAGTACCGTGGGAGTATATGGCAAACAAGGCTTCAGCAAAAGACACAGGCAGAATACTGTTTTGTTCTCTTTTATTTTGTTTTGGACAGAAGAAGATGGAAAAACTAAATAGAACGATACAAGTGAGTCAGACTTGCATAGAAACCTAAAAACGATAAAAAGAAACATGAATCTGACATATAAGATGACTAGGAAGCAAAGAAGGAAAGAATAATAATTTTAAAAAAAGAGAGAGAAAACATGGTGAGAAATCTGAACAACTTTTTTTCAAGGACAAGATGAAATGCATGGCTGACAACAGGAGCAAGACTTTCAGATTCAGCATGGCGGGGTCAAAGACATAGGGAGGGATAGCAGGAAAAGAATGTGAGGGAGCACTGGGTTCTGATGATGCTTGCTCAGGAATCAGCTCATTTGCAGAAAGTCTGGCAGCAGGAGGAGGAAGGTGAGGAGTGCGTGCCTGCAGTATGTCCAGTTTCTTTGGAAATGTTATAGTTGTCTGAACTCAGTCATGCATACAACAGCTGTATGGAGGGAAAGAAGCTGAAGGCGAAGAATCCTTCCTCAAAAAGGATCTCCACTACATTTGCAGAAAGATAAAGTGTTTTTTGGTAGATTCCAATCTTCATATGAATAGTAAGTATAGAGAAATAAAAGAAAAAGGACATTCACCTTTACATGGTCAAGACTCTGAGAGACATTTTACAGACAAAAAATTAATGCACTTAATGGAGACTTTTCCTTAGGGAGTACCGTGAAAATTGATCTGTGCCCTCAGATTCTTTTTGCCTTTGCACCAAGAAGCAGCTAGGATGAAACAAGCCTCTGAAACTTGATGTTGTTCCTATATGTCGCACACTATTATTCTGTTGTCACAAGACAGAGCTCTGTTGCACCAGAGTCCAAAATGGACACAGAGCCAAACTAGGTGGCTTCTACAGCCAGTACTATGGTTTCCAGTGGACAGAAAATGCCTGAGGAAATGAGTTTGAAAGGAATTGACGTGGGCACATGAAAGGTGGGAAAAAACTGCTGCTTCCTCATGCTCCTGCAGTGCTCAGAAATGTGCTCCCTCCCCTTCTGCAGCTACCAGGAAGCAGCTGGACCAGGCTCTGGGCTGCTCTAGCTCATGCCAGTGTTCAACTGGGACTAAACTCATGGGAAGAACTCCCCATCCATGGTAGCAACCTATTGTGTTGTGCAAGTCATATCATGTATCTGTTAGATTGGGGATTCCTCTGCCCTTGTTTCCAGTGGCATTTACCACCCTTCCCGTTGCCTAACACATTTCTGTGGGGCTCATGAATGCACAATCTTAATTGATTCCAGCTGTGACCTATAGTTTGGGAATCACTGACTGGGACAGAAATAAACATTTTTCTTGTATCATGCTTAAGAAAATGAGATTATGTACCTATTCTGGAATTAGGATAAAATGTAATTATTTCCTATGGCCATCTGTACAATTCACATTTATTACATACAAACAACCCTCCTCCTAATTGATATATGAATGATCTGTGTGTCTCCTTACTATGTATGGCATTAATAAAGGCCACCTGAACCCTTGGGCAAGTTTAATGATACTAATGAATTTGGAAAAAAAAATCAGACAAATACAAAGGAGTAGAAAAGAAAACTGGAAAATTTGTTTCACAAGGAGGGAGATGAAGATACTTAGATGAATTTAGATCCACCAAACGAGAATTAAGATGGGTATGGTAACAGATCACAATTATTTGCAAAACGGAAATGCCACGACTGAAAGGAATAGCTTATTTTGGCACAAGGATTAGAAGTAAGCATGACAGGATGAAATTTAACACTAGACATGTCAACCCAGCAGATGAAGGGAGCTCCACAACCACTTCTATTAAAAGCTGGATTTGACAGAGAACTATTCTAGGAGAAAATTTTCTGCTGGCATGAACCATGACCAAATACATCTCTTTTTGCTTTTATTTCAACAGCTTAAGTTGAAAAAAATGTTAGGATATTTGTGTAATATTTTGTCTGCATTAACGTAGTGCTGTATGGTAGCGTGAAAGTAATCAAATGGCCTGCTTAGGAGTTTCACATGACTGCTTTTATTCTGTTTTAGCAAACTAAAGAGGGGTAATGAACCTATGAAGGGTTTCAGAAAGACAGAATAACATTTGTTGCCAACTTTTTTTTAGAACAGGGAAAGAGGTGCAGGGGTTTGGCAGGATTGCTACTGGGATTCCCTGCGGTTTCCAGTGATCTCACAGTAATGTGTAAGCAGTGTTTAAATCCCAAGTATAATACTGGTGGATGTGAGTGGGAATAGGAAGATTGTGGTGCGTTCCATCTTTCTCAGTTCTTCACAGTGTGAGCTGATGAAACCACACTACTGCTGTCAAAGGCCAGGTTAACATTTAATGGCCCTGTAAAACTTTAAACTTACTTTCAGAAAGTCTTAAAACATTGTTATAGCCCAGATTAAAATTCAGTGGAACTATTAGGTTAACCGCTACCTTTCATTTAAGATATCTTTAAAAAGTCAAAACCTCTGTTATAGAAGAAGGAAGCTGAAGTAATAGACAAAATTTCATCCAATCTGCTTTATTCTGAATGGATGTACTTGGGCTTTGAACAGCCAGAGGAAGGGTAGAGAACCTGCGGCAGCTTGAGCAATCACTGCTCCATGACCCAAAGGGCCACATTTAAATAGGTAGCGGTACTTGGTGAGGGTTTCATCACTAATCCCTCTTTTTGCTCAAAATAAACTCTAAGACATCAAATTTCATCTACTGACTAAAAGCACTTATGGTGAAGATAATATGAAAGTCCTTCCTTCCCTTTTTATCTCTCTACCCTTCTGCCTTAGCTAAGGCTCAATCTATTCTAAATTCTGAAGTACTGTACCCCAATAAAAATTCATGAAGGTATTTTAAATAAGTATCTATAAACCACATGTAATATAATACTTATGTTTCAGACCTCAGGTCAACGGGATATGTAGCTACTCTTGCTTTTACTAGGCTTCCTGGGACAAATAACTTCTGCTGATAGCTCATCCTATCACAATTAGACAGAAGAGATACATTTTAAATGATTTCAGCTTTTCCTCCTAAGCAGAAACAATATTTCTAGCCATAAGAACCAAATATCTTTTTATATATGTGAAAAGTTCTGTAGTACTCTATGCAAAGTCATCACACCAGGGTCTTGCTGATGTGATTTTTAAATCTTTTGTTCAAGGCATCTCAGGAAAACAGGTTCTAAATGTTCACTATTTCCAGAAGTTGCTCAAACAGCAGCTGGAAATCTCTGGAAATTCAAGGCAAGGACAAAATAGTTTTGTGGATCTCTCCCAACTGTGAAAATATTGGCCTCCATAACAATATTGTCATAGGTCATTTTAGTATTCCTTATCTCAACCAGTAAAAGTTCAGCTGGATTCATTCAGTCTGCCTCTGAAGGTGATTTCCTTCCAGCAGAGAGAACAGGCAAGTACATCACAGTTGTTGATATCTTTCAGCTTCTCAGCTTGTGGTGTTGACCAACATGAAAATCATCTTATTACTTGCAAAGAACATGGAATGTTTTGGGGAGACATCAGTTGAAAACGAAAATGTAGTCCCATTATAACAACATATGTACTCACGGATCTCATTCTAAAACATCATCACTTCACATGAGGCATCATGTGAATTCTTTTCATTCCTCTATTAAATTCCAGTCAAGTCTAGCATGAAGTTTTATGTCATCTAATAATGTCCATTATAAGGTTTGATGCTTTTCACTTGTGTTCTCCAAGTAACATGGTACTTAGTATACATTTGGCATAGCTTTAACATCACATCTGTATCTTAGTTTATAAACAGAAGGCACATTAAACCTGTTAGGGAAGCTTCAGTCCTTAGTACTATTGATTCCAGCAAGCAGTCCAACTTCTACACTCATTACAAACTGTTATTGCCAAAAATAGATAAAAAACTTGAGACTAAGATAATGTAATGGATTTCCATTCATATTCTTCTTTATGCTCTATGCTTCTTTCAGAAAATATATGGAGTATGAGATGGACTCTTACAAGTGGCTATCTAACTGAGAAAACAACTCATAAAAACTGCACTGACCCTGTACAGGGGTTTGGGGTGACCTGTCTCCACTCAGAGCAGCAGTAAAGCTCCCAATTTTTTGCATGGTACCAGTATTTGTCTCATCCTCATTCTTTGAACCACTCTAATGAGTTCATTGTTTTTTTTTTTTTTTTTTGTAGATGTCACCTCATCTTCAGTTTCAAAGGCTGAAAGGGTTATCCTTCTGGGCAGCATCCATCTCACTTTAGCCATTTGAAAGTTAGGGGTCTAATAAAGTGCATCATTCAGGTTGCTCCATGTGAGAAAATGGTACCTCAAGCAGATAGCCTAAATGTTTCTCTGGAGAGTGATAATGAACTCTGAAGGACAAGATTGGATTCCTAGATATTGGATCATTAAAGAGAGTGAGATGAATCCAATCCTACATAGATATAATAGCTTATTGTTAGCATTAAAACAAAGAAAAATATGGTGAGCAATGAGATCTGTATGGTGTAGTATCAAAGTTAGAGCCAATAAATAATTATATATTAATCAAAGAGTAATTTGAAGAAGAGTTTACCTTTTCAATTCAAGCTCACTAATTAATGCAATCAGGTAGAATCTTAATTCAGTACACCCCTTATTCTGTGAAAATGTTATCATTACTCTGTTCCACTTCCATGTGTCGAAGACTGTCTCTCTCTGACAAATACTTTGCCATTGCATGATAAGGAGGTTGTCAATTGTGCTTACGTGCCTTAGTGATGGTGGCATGTGTCTAAGTAATACGCACAATGTGTTTCTAAAACAACTTAATGGCTCAGCTGAATTAAAACAGGCTTGCATGGGAATCTGACAGGCTGTCTTAATTTGTTGGACAGGATGTATTGAAATAAGAATATTTCACATTTGCACATTTTCAAAACACAATGCAATACAGTGGAAAAAAAACTGAAAATACCCATATATGGCAGGCTCAACATGAGTGCTATTGTCATCAATAAACTTCTGGTAACTGCTACTGAAGCAGGCAATGCAACTTTGGCATTTCCACCATTTAGTTATCTGTGAATGATTTGTATGACCTCTTCAGATTTGATTCTGCAGAGCATGGCTTACTTCATCCACTCTTAATAGCATCTTTGTTGCTAAAAAAGCTTTTCAAGTGCTTCATGACAGATAGCATCACATCAGAATCCTCCGCATTTTTCTTCAGAACCTTTTCATATATGTAGTGTCATTTCACATGTGCATCTTCTTTGCCTTTTATGTTTCATTGTTGTTTCTTTGTTGTTGTTTCTTTTTTACAAATGTCTCTAGATTTCTCTTCCAAAGGCAGCATGAGTTTGGGATGTTATGGTGACTCTGATCTGCACTTTTCAGTGATGGAACCACAGAACATGGTGTAGAGATGCAAGTGTGAGATAGTGAGCAATATCATATCCATACAGTGACAAGGCTTCCTGATCTTCCATTAGGTTGCTGGCTGATCTTCCCACCTCTTGTATGAAAACTCATTTCCCTTATTGCCCTATGACATTTATTTTGTTCCATGAGACTTCTTTTCTTCTCTATTTCAGCTGAGAAAAATATACAGGGTAACTAATGGTGTTGGAAAACTCATATCACAACAGGGATGGAGGGGTAAACAACTACATTTGCAGTATATAATCTCCTCTGCAAGATTTCTAATTATTGTTATGCTTCTGTAGTCAGGAAATCATGGTCTATAAAGCAAGCCTAATTTCCTGTGGCTTGCACCTGAACACGATAAAAGCTCTTGATCTCCTTTCCTTCTCCAGAGGCAAATCACAAAGCTGTGACATTGCAGTTTAATCCTACAGTGAGTACATACTTCCACCCATGTAATCCTGAAAGTGTTACCTTGATGAACTCTTGACCACAGTCTCTCTGGACTTTCTGTTACTGCCTTAGTTTTTCTTTGTAATAAAATGAAGATATGTTACATTGATTTTTTTAATTTTATTTTTACTTTTTTGTGTGTGATTTTAGTAATTGCATGAATTTGGTAAAGGCCACTGATTAGTTTAGGCAAAACTGTTTTTTACTGTTCTTCAGACTTTTATGCCAGCATGAGAGTGCGCTTGTGTCAGACAGAAAGTTAATTACTACTTCTTTCAACAACAAAGAGAAGACTGTATTGATTAGATGTAGCTGTGAAAACATTAAAGAAAAAACAAAGCTCAATGTTTGTCCTATGTAACATGAGCTTCAGTGCTTGTGACAGGTACCAGATTTACAGCACTGGGGACTGCAGTCCTCTCTACTCAAAGCAGGTAAGGCTTTTCTGCACCTGCCACTCAGCACACTCCAGTGGGAAAAGCACCAGATGTGCAAAAACTCTCCATTGCTCTTTAATCCTTTGGTGCTGACTGAGTAGCATCACATCAGGGACATCAACCTATTTCATGTGGGCCAACAAATAATATGGGCTTCCCACCCTCAGACCAATGAAGCTATTAAGCGCATATGTAACTGTAGGAACAACAATGGATCCAACTCCATCCATTCCAATGCTTTAGGTCCTCATTCTGACCTGGAGAGGATTTGGACTGGAGGCATACAGCTAAAAAGTTCCATATCCTTACACAAATCCCGTCAGTCACTTCCTAACAAACTGCTTTTGGAAGTGCATAAACTGTGGCTCACGTTGAATGCTTCAGCAGAGCATTCCTGTTTAACAATTTCTGGAACCTAACATTATCCTGTACCACTGGATAATGGTGCTGCTTTTATTTTGCTGATATTTGTCAGACTTCACATTGAGACTTCAGATGAATTCTCCTTCCCTGAAAAGAGCTTCCTTAAGCTTCGAATCCTCTGAAAACTATGGTGATTGGTCAATCAAGTAAACTAGATTTGCAAACTCACACTGAGACCTAAATGGATTTTTACAATTTTGAAAGAAATTAAACCTTTTCAGCAATGTTTCCAATCTTAGACACAAACAAATTTTCAGAACTTCTTCAGGTAGAATTGAAAATAAAAGATATCCAGCAGTATGAAAGAGGTATGAAAGCACTAAAATGTTTCTCTGAAAACACTGTGACGACTGGCCAAAATGACATTTATATAATTATTTTTGCTTTGATGCTCTGAATTACTTGTGAACTAAGTACGTATGCTAAGCAGTTATGCCTGCATATTTTCTCAGTATACCATGTTGGGAGATAGGTTTCATGAAGACTACAGGAAAAGCAGTTCTCATAACTGGAGGCAGGGAATGCCTTGCAGGGATATTGAGTCCCTGTCCTCCATATTACAAATGTTTGTATTTATACATGCTGCATAATTCTTTCTGCTACTTGGCCAAATTCCATCAGCCTCTCTATCCATTTGTTCAGTGTCAGTAATTTTTCCCTATCCTTGCTAGATATGCTGCTACTGTATTACTCTGATAGTTAATAGTTATCCTGTGACTTGCTCATATACTCAAGTTTTTCTTCTCCTCATTCATTTCTAACAAATGACCCCTTAGCCTGTAGAAGAGGCTTTTGTTATTAGCCTGTAAGTGCATGACCTTGCATTTTGCAGTATTGAATTTCAATTACTCCAGCCTACGACGTCACACAGTCCTTCCTGCGTGCCTCTTCCTGGCCATCCTTCAGAGTCATGTTCCCTCTAACAGGGTATTGCCAGCAAACATCAGCACCACACCGACCTCGTGCTTACCAAGGGCACTGAAAACACATCACACAAAAAACAGCTCCAAGAATCTATTCCTGAGACCAGCAGCAGGAATCTATGTGAAGCTAAACATTCTGCACCCCAAGATTAGTCTTTACAGCAGCACTAAAGCTCATCTGGTTCCCTCCTCATGTTCTTGCCCTGTCACAAATCACTGTTTTTCTCCAGCCTGACCTACAATTCTTCATGTAACATGGTATTGTACAATTAATGACAGTATCACATGGTTAACTGAGGCTGAGGCAAAGTAGCCAAGCCACTTTTATTTTTCTAAGGAGAAAGCTGTCTTTTCAAACATGGGTTGCAAACATAGAGTTATCAGACACATAGATTGAAATGTGTGCATTATCTGTTTGTCTGTCTGTCTGTCTATATATCTCTTATCCATCCACCCATCTATCTTTCATCTGACATCTAGCTTTATATGGTTATACACAATTTTATTTTATTTTATTTTATTTTACTTTATTTTTCCTCTGAAATTCTCTTTCTTTAAAACATGCATATCAGCAGATGGGACTAACAGGTACTGTGGTGTGTCCAGAGAAGGACAACAAAGCTGTGAAGGGTCTGGAACACAAGTCTTATGAGGAGCAGCTGAGGGAACTGGGATTGTTCAGTCTGGAAGAGAAGAGGCTCAGGGAAGACCTCATCACTGTCTACAACGACTTGAAAGAAATTTTCAGGGAAGTGGAGGTTGGTCTCTTCTCCCATGTCACTAGTGATAGGATGAGACCTAATGGCCTTAAGCTGTGCCAGGGGAGATTCAGGTTGGATATTAGGAAGAATTTCTTCGCAGAAACAGTGATGAGGCACTGGAGCAGGCTGTCCAGGGAGGTGGTGGAGTCGTTTTCCCTGGAGATTTTCAAGAAAAAGGTATATGTTGCTGAATTACAGTCTAGAGTGGTCACAGGCATGGGTTGATGGTTGGAGTAGTTGATCTTAGTGGTTTTTCCAACCTTAATGATTATATGAATCAGTATGCCTTATTCAGCTTTCTTGATTTCAGGCTCTCTAGTTAAAACCATAATAACACTAGGCTTCCCATGCCACTGATGGTAAGATGTTTCCAGAGGTGGTGTTCAAGAAACAGGTAGATGTGGTACTGATGGGCACGGCTTAATGGGCATGATGATGATGGGTTGATGGCTGGACTAGATGACCTTTTTGTCTTTTCCAAGCTTAATGATTCCATGTTTCTATGATTCTATGGTCATTTTTCCTCTTTCTTAATTCAGTACCACACATACTGCAGCACTTTCACTTTAGCCAGATGATTTGCTGAAAAAAAATGGGGATATTTTTGTGCTTGTGCTCTCAGTCCAATTCAGCAATCATTCTGAATTACCCATTTCCTTCCATGTGGCAATCCTGTTTTCTGTGGGGGCAGGGACTGTGTTCTTACAAACCACACGTTTCCCTTGCTGGCTTCTTACATGCTTATCACTGCACTTTGAGTTCCAGCTTCAAAGAATCCTTAAGATAAGCTCACCTAAACATCCGGCAGAGCAGGGAATGCTCCTGATATACAAATGGGAACAGCCTCAGTAGAGCAGAGCGATAGCTTTTCTTCCAGACTGTACTGTAGCCCGGGGTGTGCATTTTGCTCATGTAATTGTATGCAGGATTGCACTTTTAATGGCAGATAAATTGGCAATGAGGTGTCCTTGAGATTCCAATTCTTTCATTTTCAAAACAGAATTGACATCTAAAATGTAGCTATTGCAGATATAAGAACTGTAGCTCTCTGATCTTCCTTTTTGTTCTGGGGCTATAAACATTGATGAAAAACTGTCTAGAAGGTAGACAACAAGGAAAAAAATCCTGTTCACTTTTCTTGGACACCATGGGCTGTATAACAGCCCACTGTACAGCCTGGTTTAATGCCACTAAGGCACATTTGAAGTAGCAATTACATTTCCTACTTAAGTCAGATAGAGCTGTGCCACCATATTACTACCCAGAGCCCTTTTTCCTGACACACGTGCACTACACACTGTCCAAACGCATACCCAGGGTAGTAGGCTGAAGAAGTGTAACCTGGAAAGCTGAGCTTTGAGCAGGTGCACAGAGGTTATCTGTGCTGCCAGGCTGGAGGCTCTTGAGAGGAATGAACAGATGAAGGAGTGTCCACATTTCAAGGAGTGTTTGGAAAACTATTCAGTAGTTCAACAGTTCAACAGTAATCTATTCACTGATTTATTTTCCTGAAAGCAGATTTAGAGTAAGAAGACAATATAATTCTTAATTTTACATTTTATTCACAGCAAAATGACATTTCGCCACATATGAACACATTTCTTACTTTTTGTGCAAGCCAGTCCTTGACAAGGCTTTAACAGTTCAGATCAAGCTCCCACAAAGACCGAAGAGATGACACATTGGCTATGGTATACTTTGTTATAGAGCTACGGTCCCAGATTTGCATTTTCATTGTCTCCACCTAATTAGATCAACTGGCAGATTTATGACAAGGAAAAGGTTATAAATGACTTATTTGAGCAGGAAATGCTTATTTTTGCTTACTTTCACTGAACTGACCAGCACATTTGCCAATTCCGTTGTGATCTTCCAGCAGAAATCATCTTCTAAACATCAGTGTCTGAACAGTGCCTGGATGAAACTTTTAACCCAAGTCTCTCTTATATGAATCCACCTGCCAGACATGATTGCCTACGCACCTGTGCATGGATTTCTTTTGCTGTTTTCATAGTTTTCTTTGCAAAATGCACACACACACACAGATTTCTGGCAACTTGCATTTATTTCTTTTGCCTCAATATATATGAAAGAAGGAAATGAACATCAGAGACTTGTTAATGAGCTAGCTGCTTAAAAACAGGGCGACAACTCGAATAACATAATCTTAATCTTCCATGTCTAAAGCAATAATTCTATGTAAGCTTTAGTAAGAAAAATGATTGCTTCTTTGCATCTTGAGGACTCCTTGACATAGAATACAACAGAGCAGACAAAGCCAATTGCTTAAAACACATAAATAGATCCCAAATATGTATGTGTTGCCTGCATCTCACTAGGTTTTCTAACTTCCAGAACCTGCTTTTATTTCTTGGTTTGATCTGGATTTTCATATTTCCTCTATTTTCTCAGTCTCTTGTTTCTTTCTTCACAGAGGTAAGATTATCCATACCCTCTGTTTCTGAAGACTGGCATGGCTCTTTTGAAGTCCATGAAAGTGTGCCAATTTACACTGCTGCAGATTTGTTCAGTGTTGTGCTGTAACTACAGATGGGTGCCAGCTGCAAATTTTGGTTTGGATCCAAGCTCACCCCAAACTAGGGAGTGTTTGGATTCATGGTTGTGGTTCAAACCCCCTCACTATGGGTGTCTTATACCAAAAAGAGAAAAATTGCTTTCTGAATGAGATAAAGAGCAAGCACCTGTTGGGGGGGGGGCCCCCCGTCCTTCATTATCGTTAGTCTGCACAAACCTGAAGAGCAAATTTTGTGTATGCATCCTGTATAGCAGTGCTGCTAGAGGAGGGAAGAGATGAAATCCTAGTTAGTAAGCTAATATCTGTGTTCTATTTCATGCAATCTCAAAATAAATTTCAATATTCATGAATCATTGGCTTATTGAAGGAGTTCACATGCTGCATACTGCTGTTTGGTAGAGGAGGCAAAAATAAAGTCCTTATTCAAGTCCAGCAAAGCAATGAAAACTACATGGAAGCATAGACATATTAGCATACCTTTCAGTCTTTCAAATATACGCAGTTGTCTTGGTTTTTCCCCTCCTGATAAGATTGAAATGAATGTGTTTTCTCTATTTCACATAGCAGATCAGCAGCTAATTTTAATAAATTCTTAACATTTAATTCATTCTTGTTGAAGTCTAGCTCTACATCAATTTTGACCTTGGAACTTGATTAAAAGTATGTGGGATGTCATTACCAGTAAAACAGCAAATTCCTGGAAACATCTCTGATTCAAGGGCTGAAGAGGAAAAAAGGGATTTCCTTCAAAGGCTGAAACAATGCTGCAGTGTTTAAAATATAAATTTTCTTTTGACACACACAAAAATCCCAACCCAATTTAGGATTTCGTACAACCAACTTAAAGATCATCAGAGATCAAAGAAAAATTTTAGATTGGATGCTCAGAAGAGCTGCCCAGTTGATATGGCTGATACGTCAAGGTCCTTTACAGATCAGAGACAGACATGCAGTAGACTTTTGCCATGTTATCCCATCATGCTCCTGCCCTGAAGAAAGACAGGCAGTAAGAGGGACTGGACAGCTCGTTTCCACTATGCCCTGCTCTGCCAAATGTGTTCATTCCTGTCATGTAGGAATGTCTTTGCTTCTCAGGACTGATGCTATCTTTGAGGAAATGGAATCAGAGCTCAGACTCTTAAATAAATTACTTTTATCTAACACATGCTAGTACGGTAAATTAACTTTTTTTTCTTTTTTTTTTTTTTTTTTTTTTTTTTTTTTTTTTTTTTTTTCCCCTTTAAATTACTCAATAGCAAAATTTCACTTCCAAAATTCACATTCTGTTAGACACCAGTTTCAGTGGATGCTACAGAAGCAAATGCAGTCAAGAAGAAGTCTTATGTGAGCTTTGAGGTGATTCTCATACATTTCCAGTAAGGCCTATTAGAGATCATTTGTCAAGCAATTCTGCCTTCCTCTCATTTGTGTTAGGACTGCATTTATCCCTTTGGGAAGGAATTGTCACTGTTGAATGCCTGGATGTTGTCTGAAGCAATAATTTTTTCACCAGGCTCTATAAAAACTGAGATGTCTTTACAGTACATGTGTATCTATTATGCAACAATACATTGAAAGTAGTGAATATTTTGCAATCTTGAAAATGAAATATTCTGTCTTCTGTTCCTTTGTTTCTTCGTATATAAGTCATTTTTATGTCACTCTTATTAAAATGGCAATTTCATTATACTTCTGTACTATAAATCATTATTCCCTCAACTGAGACAAAGCAATTTGGATATTTTAAAGATTACTCTATTTTGACTAAAGGTTGAGCATGTTAGGTTTTCCACGTCACATGGGTGTTTTTCTCTGAGAGCGGAATATTCATGCCTCAGATGGAGAATGCGTTGGGCTCTCCTACTTTCACCAGCAGAATGGATGCTTTGTGCAACCCAGTCCCTAGGATTTAGGCAAAGACAATTCTCCAAGCTTTCTCCATTAAAAGTGGCCTTAAGAATGCAATTATATTAAATATATATATAAAGGAATATCTTAGCTGAAGTACATAGTCTCCGTCCCACAGGGGCTAGATCTGAAACCTGAGATCTAATTGTTTCTTCCATTATTTATACAGACTTACAATAATTGCCCATTCTTGCAATTCCTAAAACATATAGGGCTGGTGGCTGGGGATACCTGACATGACTAAATGTTTGGGTATGGCACTAAATCACTGTGTTCTGAATTTCTCTTGGAAAAATGTGTAGATCAACTTCAGCATACCAGACTTGCTGGCAACTGTGTACCATATGCACAATGAGCTTTTGAAAGCCTCACCACACTTTGGGCGTAGAAGTGATCTGGCAAGATTGCTAGACCTTCAATAATAGTTAGAAAGCACAACGTAAAACTCGTAGGTTGTAGATAATCGGTAAATTTTTAATTTACTGTCTAAATAAACACAGTAAAAAGATAAGATTTAACCCAATATTAGCTTAGTAAATCCTGTTACAATATTTAGAGTTTTCATCAACATGCATTTTGAAACATTTTCTTCATTTTTGTATCTCCATGCTTAACTTCTTCCTCCAGGTGCTTGAATACATTTTCTTTTTCACATGTAGGATATTTAGCAGTAACATAGCCAATTGTATTCCCTAGGGGGTAGATTCTCATGTCTAACTGGCCTCTGAATCCTGAAATATCTGTACATCCCATCACAGCGCTGAGCATGAGAAGTCCAGGATGCTCGGCACAAGGAGCCCCCTCTCACCTATGCCCTGAGACGTTTAGCTGTCAATGAGCTGAAAGATGCAAGTCTGAGCCTGAAAATATAGCTCACGTGAGAAAAATGTATTCACCAGGGGCCTGACATGGCAAGGTCCCAAGAAGCCCTGGCGTCCATCCAAAAAAGCACTTATGCGTATGCTTAAAGCTACAATTCAGCCTCAAGTATGTGAGCAGCAGTATTGCCTTTGATTGACACTGAATCAACAAGATGTGAGAGGTGATTAACAAATTCATCGAGTGAAGACAATATTTGGCTGAGGTCTGGACTTCTGTTTTTCGGTTCCTGAATAAGGAAAAAGAAAGTGTTTGTGGTGAATGCAATCTTGTAGGGAATGCCCTCCACACAGGGATTTTTCAGGCAGACATAGTGACACAGTGGCACGAAAGTATGAACATTTTCCTCATGTTAGAACAAAAAAGAAATGTGTTGAATAGACACATTAACACAAACAAATCTAGGAGCTCTGCTCACTGACTGCTGTAGAAATCTTAATGAAGAAAGCTGAATGTGTTCTGTTTGCTTGCGCAGTGCCATTTCCCTACATGGGTAAATTTGCCAGAATTTGGTCTTTTCTTAAGCAACATTCTCTTTATAATGTACCCTCTTTTTAAATGAATAGACTAAAAGATCATGATAGAAAACTTTTTCCAAGATTTAAATAAAGCACAATATCCCAAGTCTTTATTCAGTTATGTAAATGAAATGCCTTTACTAATTGAGGTTTGAACATTGTTGAACCTTTTGGAAAATTGACCCACTCATTTAGAAGCTATGTTTTCTGCTTTGGAGCATGTGGTTGATGTATGATTTTGCCTTCAGTTCTGGAAGCAGTAAAGTGAGTAAGGGTGGTAATATCCAGGAAGGAAAGTGTCAAAAGGAGAATTTATTTCGGAGAGGAGTCATGGAGCAAAGTTGTTTGGAACATACAAGCCCACAAAACATCTTTTCAAAGGCAAAAAGAAAAGGTAGTGTAATGTAAGGACTTGTACCCATTTCTTCCCATTTTCTGGGCTTTCCTGCATGATGGCACATACTTCTATGTTCACCAGCAGTTTGGAGTTCAGCTGCCATTAAAAAAAACAGTGGAATATGATTTTAACTTCTGGTTTAGATAGCTGCTTCCTAAGTTGGGATTTAAACTTTTCAGTCTAGATTTCTAATTCTGGGCAGGGAGATGCATCAGTTTAGGGCCAGGTTTAAAAACATTGTTGCTGCTGAGGATAGAACTGTATAACCCTTAAACTTTCAGTTTCTCTGGACTGTCAATAGATGACTTTATCATCAGCATAACCTTTATTTTACCCAGATTGGTGTTTTTAGCTCTATAACCGATTATATTGAGAATGCATTTGAGGTTTAAAAGGAAATTTTTAGTCTATTGGGTAATAAGTTCCTTAGGTTTAAATCCAAGCCACAAAATATGTATTTGTGTCAAATTTTGCCTTGCTATGAGAAGCTGTTGAAAATCTGCTCGAGATGCAGTTGGCCAGGTTTGCAGTGAAATTATATACATTAAACCTCATCTCTTCATGAATAGTTTAGGTTCAGCATTTTCAGTCTTGAATGTCAACTTGAACTTCACAGACAGAAAGTTCATTCTGCTATTTGCAGCAGAAAGTTCATTTCATTTCACAACAGTTGACATAGATAAAGAGCATATTGTAGGTACAGATTTCTATATAACCTTGTGTTCTATATTGCTTCTGCCCCAGTTTAACAGCACAGTTTGTTGTTAACCAGTTTCCCTTTTATCCCTCCTAACTGTAGATTTATTAGCAGAAACACATTGTACAAATGATGATTTATGATGGAGTCATGTTGCCTGAGAAAATGTATTGATTTAGAATGAAGTTGCAGTCCCTCCTACAAGAGCAGAATGATGGGGATGAGGGGGACCTGCCTTCAGTTAAGTTAAATTTCTCTGACTGCCCTAACATGCGTTTTCTTTCCTTTCTACAATTTTACACGAAAGAAAAGGTTACATTCAGCATTTTTTTTCTATTTAGTTCCCGAGATCTGCATTCCTCAACATGCTACAATTACTATGATTCTTCTTTGTTCAATACTTTCATCAGTTCAAAGCAGCATGGCATTTACCTTAGTAGCATTTAAAATGAACTAATCAATAGCTAGAAGTTTTCTATTAAGAATGATGAAGAAAGGTTGAGTAGGAGGCAAACAAGGTTATCTACTTTTAATGTATTACCTAATTCTTTTCTATGTTGGAAGGAAGGCATGGCTTCATTTAATTGATTCTGATACACATACATACAATTTAATGTGAATGACCAAGGGTGGACATTAAAAATGCTGTCTATTTTTTACTGCTTTCATTTCTTTTTTAAGTGCCATGTCTTCTCATGAAGCAGAAAATACATTATTGTTGAAAGTGAAGTTTTAAAACACATTTTAAAGATAGTCAGGCAGCTTTAACATATAAAAAGGGGCATAAATATATAATTTTATTGCCCAATTCAATGCTCAGAAAAGTCATCCTATTGCTGAAAGAGTGAGATTTGCTTTTGATGCGGCATGCTTCAGACATCAGTGAACCTTTTATCTTTTAAGTCATGTAGTTTCATGGAATCCATTTTACCTGATTGTCCCATAGCATGACAAATTTCAAACAGTGATTTAGCTAAGCTTATTGAGATCCCAGGCAGTCTGAGATACTTCAGAGATAATTTTGGCCAATTTATTGTGCTCATGGTTTTCTGAAAGGATTCCTCTGCCACTGCTTCTTATTCTTTTACTAACCAATTCCTCTGATACAAAACCATCACTGCTATATCCAAGTTTGTGGCAGTATCAAAATGAGAGTACTATCAATAGCCATGGCTCCGAGTTTTGTCAGAGCTCTTTACGAAGGACCATCTCCTCAGTTCCATCCAGCTTCTTTTCCATCCACAAAACCACATCCTTTGACTGCCTCCAGCTTGCCCAGAAACCGCACTCTCTGCCCTCAGGCTCTCTTCCGTTTGTGAACCTCCACGCCTTCCAGAGGCTTCTCCAGCTCCTCATATGCCAAAATGAAGTCTATAAAATGACAGACTGCATGCAACAGCAATAACATCCTGAAACAGCATCTGGGGAACAAATTAACAGACGGGAACCCTCAAATTACAAAGCAACATGGAAGCATTCAGTATACAAATGATGAGAGCTGCAAATGAAGGAGGAAATTTAGTGCTAATAACATCTTACTATGCACCAGGGCCTGATCCAGTTTTCATTGGTTTCTGTTATCTTTAATAGAAGCTGAATCAAGATCAAAAAGGAAAAAAATAACATAGCATACAATGTGGGAGAGCGAACCAACATCAGCATTTGAAATAATAAAGGGAGTTCATTCTTTTCCTTCCGTTGATACTTTCTTAATGCCTTTTTTTCTTACATGAAACTGAACCCAGTGTACACCTCCTGTGCTACGCAGCGCTGTTTTCCCTACCTTTGTCAACATCTGTGATCATGAGCAGAAATGTTCTTTACTTCTCCTTCTGGATTGGAGTCTTGTCCTCACTTCTGTTGCCCATTAAATTCAGAATTAGTTGAAAAACTCTTTACACCTAGAAAGGATATTTTTCTGTCTCTTGTATATAGTACACTGATATTATGGTCAGACACATTTACACACTTTTGTCATTCACTATCATAGATACACGTGAAAGAACAGATTTATTCTTAATACTCCTACCAAAAATGCAATAATTCCATAGTAACTTTGTTCAGTGTTAGTATCACAATAAGTATCACAGTATCACAGATGCTGTGAGTGTTTTGATAAGATTGGAGCTGTAATTCAACCTACAGTGACTACAGCAACAAGGGTGTAGAAGGACATATTTCAGATGTCAGCTTCTCTTCGAATTAGATTCCTGAAAATAGATCTCACTAAATAAAATGATATGAATCATTTTTCATCTCTTTATCAAGTAGAATGGTATCAACTTTAATTATGACTTTGACTGTAACGTGTAAAGTGATAATATTTCAAGATTTGGTATGTGACTCAAGTCAGACTGAAGTATTTGATGGCCTCAAGTATTTACAAGTGGACTTATCCATTCCTTGCTGTTAAATTCCTCAGTGATGATAACTACAGTTCAAATTTCTGCTGCCAGCTTGAACAGCAAAATGTCAGCTCTAATTATTATCCATAGCTCTTTATTTTATTTATCATCTGCAGATAATCCTTAGCTTTGTATGAAACTACTATGTCTTACCAAGAATAGATGATTAAAAAAAAAATTAAGAAGCAACTCACACTAACATTTTAGTCTCAAAGATAAATACTTTTAATCAGATTTGCTTCTGCTCAATAAGACAAAGTGCTAATTCAATACATTATTGATTTAATTACAAATCTAAGTAATGTACACATCATATAAATATTTATATACTGCATTAATTCTTATTAAAAGATAAGAGAAACAGAGATGTCACTTTTAGTCCACAGTAACTTTGGCCAGAATCCAGAAAAGAAATCTGACACGGTTCAAGGTTTCTTTTTCACAGTTCCAGTGAGATTAGTACATCATACTAAGATCCTGGAGTCAACTACAAGGTATCGTAGTTCTTCCATGTATGTCTACTGCTAAGCACATGATTTCTTAGAGCTAATGAATTTAAAGTTCAGTGAGGACTTAAGCACTCTACAGAATCCATCACTAAACTTCTTATGTTTGATAGGATCAGAACCTAATGCTGAATAGAATAACGCAATAGAAAAATTAGAATAGAATGTAATAGAAAAAGAAGCCAGGGCTTCCCACGAAACCAAAAGAAAATCAACAACAGTTAACAGCAAATCAGAAAGACTGGGTAGTTTGAATGAGGAACTGGTGTTTAACCATCAGTATGGGAAATGGCAGCTATTTTTCCGTTGACTAATGTAAAAGTGGTACAAATATATAAGCACTGAAGTAGCATTCTTTGTTGGGACTACAAGGAGGAAAAATCAATAAAAAGTATTCAAAGGAGAAACTTTCCCTGAGAAAATAGAAGCCATTAGATTTTTATTATTGTAGCCTTCTTATCATTAAAACTAAATGATGAAACACTTGAGTAACAATAAACAACAGGCAAATGTTCTGGTTTCTGTTTGGTTTCGGAGTTCTCAGCAAAGTGCAGCCCCATCACTTACACATAACGCTGGCAGAAGACGGGCCTAGCTTTGCCAGGCACAGTGTTTAAAAGACCCATCTGAGACACTCATCTCTTTCTTAGAGCAATGTAAATTTTAAGCCATGTCTTTACATTACTAAAAAAAATAAATCCGTAAATACTAGACTATGAGATAATGTTTGTTCAGCTCTATTTTGTGTCATAAAATAGAAAATTCAAGACAAGTAAGTAATTGTAAATTTCCCTGGTGCTTGCACTTGCTGGGGAGTCTAGGATTATAAATCTGTGAATAATAACAGCAACAATAATAATGAAAACAACTACCACAGTTATTGTGGTCACTTTGTTACAGAATAGAGCAGTGTGGGTGATATAGGAGGATGATCTACTGTCAGATACAGGATTCAGCAAGGAATAAAATAAATGTTGATATTTCATTTTTAAAAGTTTATTAGTAATTTTTAAAAACTTGTTTATCATCAAGGTCCAGATTTTGAACAATATCCTGCATGGCTAAAAATGATGATAGCCCTGAAAGTCATGTTACTTGGAGTGCACTTCCTAAAGATCTTTTCTTCAGATTGCAATAACACTGCAGTGCTCAGAGCATTTTTAGCAGAAATAAAACAGTCAAATAATGACTTTTTTCTTCTAGAGAATAGCCAGGCACCCCAGGAAATATGAACATTATAAACATTTTGTGTAGCTAGCCAAAATTTTCACTTAAAAGCAGATTTCAAATTCTCTTCCTAACTTTGGCTACCAAAAAAAAAAAAAGAAAAGAAAAGAAAAAGAAAAGTAGCTCCTGGAAGCAATAAAATGAAATCACAGTGTTTTTATTAAAGAGTGAAACTTTCTTGATAATGATGAAAGCAAAATCTAATGAACTCCACTTGTCCACATTGATGTAGTTAAATTCACTGATCTGTTTCTTAGATATCTAGAAGGCATTTGACCAGGTCAAATAGACCTTCCTTTCTTACACATTGTGAAAGCTTGGATTTGACTTTTTTTTCCCCTTTTTTCCCAAGTAAGGGTATGTGTTTTGGTCAATGGTGGGTTATCATAACATTTTTTCCCTCAGAGGACCACTGGGCAAAAAAATCAATATGTTAGCTTGCTCTTTAATTTCATGCATTTTTCAGGTGGTTCAATAGGAAAGAGTTCATACTTGAAGAATCACTGATGCTAGTAGAAAACAAATAGGTCCTCTACACAGGCATTTCTTTACTTATTTTTAACCTCTGGTTTGTACTTACTAATTTTACTTTTGTGCCCAGGGAATTGCAATACCGTCTCCATATACTATTAATAAAACTATGCACAAATTCCAAGCACTATTAGAACTAATTAAAAACATTCTTTCTCATTAGACAGATTCCTCTGAAGGTAGGTAGGATTCATCAGAAAAAAATATGGCATAATTTTACGATATTAAATTTTAAATGCAGAAGTACAAACAACATTTTTTTCTATTAAAGTCCCATCAGACAGACATGCAATGCAGTCTCCTGTGATCATGAAGGAAGACAGTATAATAAAGTTTTGTAGGATAAAACAAAATTCAGACAGTTAATTTCCTATTTATTTATCTATTTATTTTTGTAATGTGTATTTTATTAATAAAACCAGGACAGATTTTCTCTAAACTCAGGAGATAATCTTGGAATTGGATGGAAGCATCCCACTCCTGTACTACAGGGCTGCAGATAAGAACTAACAGTACTTCTGTACTTTTATTTCTCCTTTAGGTGTTGGAAAGTGAGGCAGAAATATACAGAGAGATATCAAAGATATTTGCATTCTTTGTATCCCATATTTGCTAGGAAGTGCTGAAAAGCTTACCAAAAGCATACTAAATTCTGGAAAATTGCCTTTTTCATCATGCCTTGAAGGAAAGATTACAGCTGAAATCTTGATAGCAAGAAGAACTACTTGCAGTCATAGTACTGCCCAACACAATTCATCCTTTTCTGAATGGGTAGAGAAGGAACCACCATGCTCCCAAGGGCTCTTGTCTCCAAAACAGATTAGTCAGACCGTCTGGCAGCTATTCGACCCCTCCTAGGTCTGGAGAAAGCAGTTATCTTTAGAGGTCGATGTATAATGTTGCAACAACACCTGGTGCGATTCTGTGCTGTGGCTCACTGCCATCGTACCCTGCTCCCTCCCCACTACATTGTCCAAGCTGGGCAAGATGTGTATAGGCACAACTCAGATGCACATGCCAAATATTCATTCTCTTCCAGTAATAACTGAGTGAAAAACTGCATTTTAGCCCTGGAAAATTTATCCTTTTGTTTTTCTCCATCTATTTGTTCAATTTAAAAAAAAAATTCCTGATTGGGGCAGGTGCAATTTTTAATTAGTTGTTTAAATGTTTCTTCACTAGCTTTTCATTTTCAGAGTTCTTTCTTTTTCTTCTTAATGGGTGTTTGCAAGTTGAGAATTCATTAGATGAACACAGGGACATATGTTAGGTGGATTGCTGCGGAAATGTCTAGAATGGGTTACAAGTACTAGTTTACTTTGTTATATTCAGTCTTCCTAAACTGCCTTAATTTAGGAAGAAACAAACTTGCTGCAACTGCTGCATCCAAAGAAGCATAGCCAGCATGTTGAGGGAGGTGATCTTGCCCCTCTACTCTGCATTGGTGAGACCTGACCTGGAGTACTGCGTTCAGATGTGGAGTTCTCAGTGCAGGAGAAACATGGATCTGTAGGAGCACATCCAGAGGAAGGCCATAAAAATGATCTAAAGAATGGAACATCTCTCTTATGAAGACAGGCTGAGAGCGCTGGGTCTGTTCAGCCTGGAGAGGAGAAGGCTCCAGGGAGGGTTTGTAACAATAATGATGTTGAGGCACTGGCATAAGATGCCCAGAGAGATGGCTGATGCCCCATCCTTGAAGACAGTCAAGGTCAGGCTGGACAGGGCTCAGAGTACCCTGATCTAGCTGTGGTGTCTCTGTTCATTGCAAGGGAGTTGGACTAGGTGCCCTTGAGGGTATCTTTCAACTCAAATGATTCTATGATTCTATGATTCTAAACCACTACATTTAATAGGCTGGCATGCGGGACTGAATACTGAACACAATTTTATTATGAAATTAAGCACAAGCTACTTTGCACAATTTAGTGCATGTCAAGTGCCATGGAAAGAACAGGAAGATTTGTTCTACTTTTCGGCTTTTCTTCCATGTGGGACTAAAAGAAGGAAAAGAAAGAAACTATAAAAAAAAATTAAATATCCTTTTCCACCAAAGTCAGTTATGAAAACTAGAAGAAAATAAAGGAAACAGTTGGTTTTAAATTTCAAGCATTTCAAACAGATCAAGATTTCAGTTTAATTTCGCATTCATTTACTCTTTGTCAATAACGGTTCAGGAGTGAGCATCCGGAGAGAGATCTTCATCCTTCAGCAATGGCTCCGCAGATGTTCAGCCCTGGGAAACATGAGCTTCTGCAAAGCACAGCTGCTCCAACCACCTTGTGCCAGATTTTGTAACAGCTATAGCACTCACATCATCTTCTTTTAAGTCAAGAAGGGAAGAAACAATCCTAAATCATTGTGGCGTCTCCAATATTTCTTACTTAAAGCATGATGGTGCTCATTTGGTGGGAGAGTTCCTGTATATTATCATGTATCTAAAAGATTATTTTTTTAGCCTAAACCTGTTCTTGTTATCCTGTCTGTAGTCAGTTACCATCTTCAGATTACTCTCTATCCAAAAGTACCTGTTCTTTATTTCTGCTGCCCTGTGCTGCTGTTTGCACAACAGGTATTTCTCTTGGTAAATGTGTTCATCAGCTGGGGTAGGGTGTAAGAACACACCCCTCCTTTTTGGGGTGTGAAAAAGTAGTTATTTTCTGCTTGCAGCAAGAACATCTGAAGGAGCATCATGGAGTATGTTAAGCAAGGTAATCACTTTCAGCCCACAACATACGACCTAGCTGTGCTGTGGTTGTAACCATACCAGCAGTATCATTCTTCACCAAAGCTAAATGATACACAGTAAAAATAACAAGGGAATGTTTCAATGTGGAATGACCTCTCCTGGATACCATGCAGTATTTAAAATGGCACAAAACACTTACGTATATGCATCTGATCTTCTCCCAAAGTGCAACACAGGCTCTTGTCAGAAACAGCGCTACCTCCTGATACTTTTCTTTTATATATATATATATACAGACTGCATAATCAGAATGTCATACTATTTAACTGTCTTGATCTCCACAATTCTTGAGATCTCAGATGTTCAGGGCATCTGACCATTGTTTTTCACTTCTGATAAAACATGCTCTTCCTCAACTACTGAGAGCCAAGAAGTCTGATAGATGCTTTATTCACCATTTGAACTGAGCAGCATGAGCCTTTACCCAAAACAAACGTCAATTCAAGCCTCTTAAAGATGCAATTTCTCTCTGCCACATAGTGAAGGAGGCTGCCATCATTAGGTCTTTGTCACCTTCAACCCCAAACAGCTGCAACGACTGCTCACAGGTGGGCTATGGTGTTTGGAATGAGAGAGAGGACACACAATAAATGTGAGGATTAAATACCAACTGCCAGAATGCTGCAGAGTAGCATATTATATTGGTCAAACTGTATTAATTATAACTTTAATTGATATTTTTATGTCTTTGATTGCCTTCCGACTGGGGAGAGCTAAGAGAAGGCAGATGCAAGCACAGAGACTATAATGGACTGTGCTTTGTAATAATGGTGCTCTATTTACAATCATGAGAATCTTAAACTTCCATTAAAATAAACAGGAATTTCCTTTCCACCAGAAACAAAGTGTAGGATCTACCTTTAACTTGAAAAACACTCATTGAGTTCAAGGAACTATATTTAATGCTGATAGTATTTACCGCCTTGCTCTTTTCCCTCTTCCTCCCTTCACTCCCTGGGTTCTGTGGCTCCATTAAAACCTCTCCTGATTTGCAACAGGATGAGAGAAAAGTTTATATCCTACATATTTTTTCAAGCCATGCACAGGAACCGTAATGCAGCAGTGCAGAGGCACTCCAACTAATATACTAATTGGATGCAGATGTGTTCTGCCTCTTGGAAAAATAAGACCAACTGGATGATCAACAAGAGCCAAATGGGTAATTTCTTTTTAAACAAATTGGTTTTATTAACTTAAAACTGCCCATAATCCAACTAGTCTGGCAGAGTTTGGATACTATGAAACCACAAGCTGTGTGCGATACCTGTTATTATCTCATACTACTTTTGGCTGTGATGTTGCCATTTTGAGAACTGGGCTAACATGTACTGCTGAAATCTCCCTTAAATAAAGGGCAGCATGTGTGAGCATTGCCCCAGGAGCTGGCCAGGAAATGAGCAGTGATTCAGGCTAAATTCTTTTCTTGCTCTCTATTTTCTCCACCAGAAACACATTTCTGGGCTCTGTCTGCAAACCTCCCCCCTCCCACCTTTGGTAAGCAAAGCAGGGCACTGTCCAGTGGAAGGAAACCATGCCAGCCTTGTCCTTAGTGGAGAGGAAGGGTTGTGGTAATCACTTCTGACATTACTTGCAATGTTATCATCCACTGAGACATGGACTAACAACACTGACATTTTAAAAGTTACCATGGGGTCTTTCATCTAAGGGAGATTACAGCCAGGCAGCAGAGTCTTATATATCTCACACCATTGACAGTGATGGAATGTCAGCACAAGCTGAAGAACCGCAAAGCCAAAAGAATCCCACTGAACATGAATCCCTTGACACTACTTAACAATCTTGGCTTCCCTGAGTGGCAGATGACTAAATAAAGGGCCAAAAACTGCACACTTTTCTTTCTTTGAAGACCTGCATCTCTTTATTATCCCTCACAGTTCTGTGAAAACAAATAATCCATCCTGACTTTACTAGAGACAGGAAGAAAAACAGTCAGTATTCTCAGCAGTCTTTGGAAACAAGAGGGTTGGTTGAGCCTACAGCATCAGGATCTATGCAGTGAAGGCTACCAATGTTCATAGCACCATATCTCTCTACTTAAACCCCCTGCCAGGACTTGATTTGTGAGTCCCACTCTTTGTGTGATGGTTAGTGGACTAGTAGGCAGACAGAGATTTTAATTTCAGGAAGAGTGATTGCAGGCTACTGGATGGCATCTAGAAATTACACTGAGAGGTCCCTGTTTTCTAGTTTAACAACAGCATCACTTTTTTTAAGGACAAAAAGTGTACTTTAAGAGATAAATACAATATCAGTGAAGCCTAGATGTGCATTGTAGTCTTAGAGAATAACAAAAAAATAATAGTAATGTCAGCATTCCTATCACTGAAAACAATGAAAGTTTAAGAAGAAGAAAAAAGCTATGCTGCCATGAAAGAGAGAAGTCATAGCAATCAGGAGAAAGCAGAAGAAAATAAGCAAACAGACAGCAGTAAAAAAGAAGTGTTTGATGTTTCCTGTTACTCATTTGAGAGAATACAATATACTTATAAGTGCTTGTCTTACAAGGAGAGCCTTGTACCAAACAGTGGGATATGAGCAGCAGATTTGAATAATTACATTTGAGATGATTGCCAGTTCAGATTATTTCAGATTACAAGCAGTTCAGACATTACTTCTTTTGTTTTTAATTTTAGAGATGTGCTAACTGAGAACTGCATACGGAGTAAATAACAATCTTGTGAGACCTGTGGGAAAGATGTTTATTTGAGCCAATTAAAGAACAGAAGTTAAACATTAAAAATAAATAAATAAAGAAAGAAAGAAGAAGAAGAAAGAAGGATCGTAAAGTTACATATATGTGTTCAAACATAACAGATGAAACATTTTAGCATTTAACAGAAGAACAAGTGGCAGCCAGGTTGGGATGCTCAAGTCACAACAGATTCAGGAGTAGAGTTCTCATGTAAAAACTCATCATCACAGACTTCAGCCATGTCACGGATCTGCTTGCGCTGTGCTAGGTAGTGCTAACAGGGACCCAGAGGCTCCTGAGCTTCAATCTTCAGCCTTCAGGTAAATAACTTGTGTAAAAAAAAAAAGACTTTTTTTTTTTTTTTGCTAGAAGCTTGACCAGTCCTGTTTATCTAACAGCTGATTACAACATCCATATGGAAACATATTGAGGTGAAACTTGAAAACATGACCTGCAAACACAGATAATAGATGCACATCTGCAACTTTGAATGACTGTGAAGCATTTCCAGTTACTACATTTTGAGAAACATATTCTTCAAGTCAGTCCTTTTCAAACTTCTCAATAAATAATAATAATAATGATGATAAGCAGTTGCAATAAGTGGTCTAGATAGGAATATGTTCCTTTATGTTTGGTTCCCCAAATATTTTATCCTCATGGAACTCTGTGTAAACACTCATTTTTTCTCATTGGGGTATCCTGTGGGTTGTGAGCAGGGTCCCTTTTTTGACTCTCGTACAGGACTGAAGTGATGGTGGTAACTCAAGAGAATTGTATCATAGATTTCGTTTTCCAAATGTTTGCAGCAGTATTTTGGCACCCAACACACCTGGGTTGCAGTCATGTTCTTTTGGCTCCACTGTGTTGGGTAGACTCTTTGGTAGAGTGCACACATTCACAAAATCATTCACACAATCAAACCACAGAAAGATTTCATTTGGAAGTGATCTTTGGAGGTCACTTCAAATAGCTCTCTTCTCTGGGACAGTCTAACTTAAGGACTAACAATTTATTTAGTTATATCTTTGTCCTTCAGTAAAGGTGATATTTAAGGCCTTGGAGTATTACATGCCAAGCAGTGGTTCCCGAACTTTCTGTTCTCAGAGAATGTTACGTGCTTGCATTATCAATGTTTTACTACATATAGTTGAGATTGACATATTCCTTCAAATTACTGCATGAATCAGCTACAGTGCATGTATTATGGCTCTGCAAACCACTAGTTGTGTGGGGAAGAGTATTTGGCCACTTTGTTCTAAAATGTATAGAAGGAGTCATAGGTTGTGTACTCAGCTTCAGTCTAAATAAACATTTTCTCTTGTTTTTCATAGTAATAATTGTGTTCTAGACATTTCTTTAAAGATCATTATTAGAGATTCACATTAGGCCTACGCGCAATTACAGAACTCATATCAAATGAGACACAGATCCACTAAGATCTTTGGGAGAAACATCTCAAAGTGGGCAGTTTCTTAGGCAGGATTTATTTTTATAGCTTTTGTTCCACAGCATCATATTTAAAAGCTGAAGCGATTTAAAAAAAATCTTGTTGGAGGACTTTGCTTCTCAACCAGTAATATCTTCGGTACCTGATTTTCATTTCTGCACTTAATGGTTAATATCACCATTCTTTTTATGCACTACTCTATGCTATTTTTGTTTATGCTCCAGAAGACTTCTCTGGCAGTATTTCTGCAGACTGTTATACAACTCTGACACTCTGGGCTCCAGCTAGTCAAATACTTCATTTCTGTCCTGACTATATTTGTCTGTGGCTTAGAGGATTATTGGCTAACAGAGCCATGGAATGGTTTGCAATCACATAGATATTGTGCCAGATTTGGATGAACCTTCAGGAAATCAGCTCTGGGAAGGATCACACTGCAAAAAGTGAACAGCATTTGTTTATCTTGATTTCATACAAAATATCAAGATAATACAAAGACATGCACTACAGTACAGCAAAACAGTGAATATAAACCAAAAGTTGCTGCCCTGCTGGGCTGCGAACAGTCGGCTGGCTTTGTTAGTCTTGCTGGAGAAAGCACTGGCATGTTTGGTTAATAGCTCTGCCCTGGGATCTGCTGGAGCTAGTGCACATCCATCTGGCACAAGACATGGAGCTGCATGACACCTCTGGGCTCATAAGCTGTGCAAACACACAGCAATATGTACTAATGACAAAGGCAAGTGCTCTGCACATATGCAGCAGTGCTGCAGGGACAGGTGAGTGCTGCTCCTTCCACAGGCTGGGGAACCTCCAGGTACATGGAAGGACTAAGTGCCTGGGTACAAAAGCAACATTAGTCAATTTACTTTGGAGCAATACTCAATTTGTGAGTTTGAGTATGCAATAGCATATACTAAAATAGCCACATAGAAATACAGGCATATAAAACATAAGGTGAGCTTAATAATGCTCAGAGAAGGAAAATCTGAGCTTTCTGAACTTCCTTAAAAGCTTCAACAGCATTTGCAAAGGGCCCATCCCAGAGGAGATCACCTGCATTAGAACTTGGTAGCAGTAGCTCAGTCAGACATAGCCACTGTGAACACTTGACCTCCTTTTAGATTTTTGAGTGGTGCCAGAATCAAAGATTAGTTTAGGTTTTATCCACAGATTTTGCTACCTGTGTCCTATGGTAACCTTTTCAAAATCTCTGGAGAACAGCAGAGATATAAATCAAGATACCTTGTGAGAAATACAAAGGCATAACTCTGTACTGTTATATGAAAGCACTGTATTATGAGAAAACAAACAAACAAAGCCAAAAAGACAAGCAAATCTTGTTAAAGCAGATGACAGAATCACAGAATCACAGAATGGCCAGGGTTGGAAGGCACCTCAAGGATCACGAATCTCCAACCCCTCCGGCACATGCAGGGCCACCAAACTCCCCATTTAATACCAGACCAGGCTGCCCAGGGCCCCATCCAATCTGGCCTTGAGCACCTCCAGGGACGGGGCATCCACAACCTCTTTGGGCAGCCTGTTCCAGCACCTCACCACTCCCTCTGTGAAGAACTTCCCCCTGACATCCAACCTAAATCTTCGCTCCTTCAGCTTAAAACCAGATGACATAGGAACACAGCAGTTTTACTTGATAACTGGAAATATGTGGAGCCAGTACTCACCTTTCTATACAGTCTTAATTGGTTCTGAATAATTTGCGGGATTGTAGAAATCATCTGGAAAGGCATCCTAGGTGACACTTAATGATGGCTACTCCCTACTTCTTTTCCAATGTTAGAAAACAAAACAAACAAACAAACAAACAAACAAAACCCACCATCAACAACAGCATCAACAACAGTAAGCACTCAAAACCTGGATTTCCACATTGTACAACGATGACTTGAAAAAGGAGATGTGGCGTTAAAACTGTTACACTTTTGATGCTCAAAGTCACATGCAGTGATGAGACTGACATAAACTGCGACAGTGATTTGAAGACTGGCTGTTGCTGACATCTCTACAGACATACTTTCTACTTTACTATTATTTCTGTACAAAGTAGGGAGAGAAGTGCATGCTAATGGCAGGAACTTTCAGCAAATGTAAGCTTTCCTACTTTATATTCTTTTCAGAGGATGATACACTTGGCTGCCCCTGGAAAATTAATGACTCATGGTTTCTAAGGCCTTTGTCACTGTTCCTATTTTAACAAAAGCAAGATGGACAATCGGTAATAAGTTACGCAGAGGATTTAGTCATTTTCTCTATTTCAGAAGTTAGTTTCAAGACAGCTGTGAGAGTTATGGATTTACTCTCTAGAACTGCTTGATTTTGGGGGTGAATGATTAGTAGCCTGAAGGTTGTGTGCAGTCTGTCTGGTGCAAATTTTACTTTGCTCTCTGATTGCTCTATCTAACCAGCAGTTTCCAACCTGACAGGTGCACCACCACATCTACGTGAGCTGGATGTCCTAGTTGGTCATTTCACAACAATTTACAGGAATGAATAATATTTGTGACTTCATGAGTGTTAACCTTAGCTGTATAAACGGGAAATGTTTCTGAAAGATATTTTATTCTTCCAGGGAAAGAATGAATAAGCACAATGGGAAAGGAAAATTGCCAGAAATAAGGAGAATGTGTTGAAGACTTTAGGTTTATCCTTTTCTTCTTTTGCACAAGCAATATCATTATATTTGGCCATATGCATATCCAGACTTAGAAATAGCTGGATTCCTTCCTGACTAAGAGGGAGAAGGGCATAAACCATATGTACTGGCTGTCCAACTGACTTACATTTACATGTGAATGTATATGTGTGGTCCTGGCTGTGACTGATGTCATCGTGTGTCTGCACAAACGTCTGCCAGGTACACTGGGAACAAGTCCATTCCCTGCTGTACTAATAACACTATTCCTTCTGAGCTTGGAAGGTTTTTTATGGGAAATCCTTGATGATATAATCAGTGATGTACATGCTGAAAAACTATTTATGAATAATATATATAACATCCTTTTTACCCTTATAACAGAAACAGCATTTGAAAAGTCTTTCTCCTCTTCCGGAGCTTTTTTCCAGCTTCTTCACCGCCCAAAAGCTTCCTTTCCTGGCTCTCTCTTTGGAACACTGCACAAGTGCTTTCTAGGTGGCTTTTTGGATTATCCTCCCAGTGTATTCTCTGGATAATTCAGCATATCTTCAAACATAATTCTGCCCTGAGCTTCTACAGATAGCCTATTGAAGGTCCATCCATTTCCAGAGATGTGGCTGGTTTTGGCCAGTCTCCTCTGTGAACAAGTTTAGGGTATGGACTTCTGTTTTCTCATCTACTTTTCTCCCAAAAGCATAACTAATATCTTTTTTTCTTTTTTTCCCCTGAATGAAGGATAATTGTTATTCCCTTCATAATCAAAGTTTTATCCAGTTTGTGTCATAGCAAGAAAGAATTGGAAATAAGGACTGAAAGATATCTCTGAGCAAGAATTTTCTTTCCACAAGCAGGAAAGCTACACTTTTCGTCAGGATGTCATCAACTCTGTTAAGTTCCACCAGCATTGGCTTAGCAATCTTGGCAAACTACACCAAACTGCCGAACAGAAACATGTTTGGGATTATTAGACATAAAAAAAAAGAAAATATCAGTGACTGAGAGATAGCAGTTAAATACAGAAGATTTTGCAGTTCCAAAGAGCTCAAGAGAAGGTCTGTTTGCTTGCAGTAGCAGAGCTTCATTTTTGGTTCAATCATTTATTTTTATCTATTTTTAATGTATGGTATGTTGCTGTTGCTGATAGAACTGCTGTTCAACTGCTAGTTTTTCTACAGCCTATTTCAGATGAAACAAGTTTTTCTCAGTGGTAAAGACAGAAAGTAATGGGAATTTTGCAAACTTGTTGAGGTACAATCCTACAGTTGGTACTTCTGTTTAAAAACATTTTGTCAGTCCAGAAGTTACCCAGACAAAATATTTTCGTTCATTTCAGAAGATGGCTATTTTTGCCATAACTCTAGGATTTGCCATCCTAAAGACAATGATAATGAAGAATCATTCATTAAAACTGCATTCATTTCCAGCTGTTATTAGAAATCAGTACTTTCAAGGAGGTTTTCCCACTCCCTCCACACACAAAAAAGGAATGTATATGGCTACTGTACATATACAGTATTTTCTCCGAACATCTTCTATTTTATTTTCTTCAGAGTTCTACCTCCATATATTTTTAACGTGTTCTTCCTCAGCAATTTGGTGTTCTGCTCTTGTTTTCCCAGCTTCTCATGAAGTTGCTAATAAACCCCATCCAGGAAAGCAGACTGGTCAGATGCAGAGCAATAAAAACATCCCTGGAAATGACCCAGAAATCTGACTTCTCTGCAACTGGAGAGCCTTGCACAACTGAGGGTAAAGAGGTTTCACTCAGTCCCATGCCAAACAGACTACCTCTGTGAGAAAGCATTTAAGAAAAGAATACAACCGTATAAACTCCAAATATTCTTAAATAAATAAAGAAATAAAAGGAATTCTCCCATTTTCCAGAAACCCTCTCTGATAGCATTTTATTCTGCCGGGCTGTTTGCATTGACAGAGCTGACAGTGATTTTCCTGTGCTCATTCTACTAGCGCTTGCTGGGGTATGAAAGATGTATTTTGCCTCATTTAGTTCAAATCAGGAAATACAACCTTTTTCTTTATGAATTAAGCAGTGCTTCTTTGTTGTAGTAGTTTTTTCTTTTGTTATGTTTTTATGAACACATTAAGTGAGGGAAGGCTGGGCAGGTTACCTAGCAGGGTGCACTTCTTGTCCATACGCTGCACTTCTGCACTTACCTATTTGCATTGAAGTGAAGACTTGGCATTGATGTGGTCAGCCTCAGTGAAACACTTTGATGTTTATTAGGCTTCTGCCTTCTGGTTAAAAAAAAAAAAAAAGAAGGCATATAAAAAAGAAGAAAAAAATGTACTGAGGGCAAAAAAGAAATTCTCCCAAAGAGAGACAGCAGACACGGTAATAAGCAACTTAATCTGTCATTAGCTGGGCTGTATTGCCAGCATTTCCTTGGAAGATTGGAGTGACTGTGGTACTTATATCATAAAATTAACATTTAGGGATGGAAGAAGGCCATATGGCTCATCTAGATTCATTCACTGATCTGTCTAGCTTTGATACCTTGTAATATTTTTATCCTCTAAGTGCTTGTATATCTTTTCTTTCAGTATGATCCTGAATAAAGCATATACTGCTACTTTTGGTACTAAGAGACTGCCCAGTGCAGAAAGAAGTGAACTCCCTTCGCAAACGCTTACTTCATTTGCCTAAGTTTGTGCATTCTATAAATTATTCAGAGAAGTGTTATTAGTGGATCAACAACAGCTCTGGTTCATCAGGTCATACTAAAAACCTTGGACCATTAGGTTGGTAAGGTGCCAAAGCATAACAGAGGCAGTGAATTTACAATGCAGATTTTCAGAATAATCCTTCTCCATGCTGTGTCGAAGTCCATTTGTGAGATATTATGTATAAAGCATAATTGTCAGTGCAGCCTCATGGCTGGAGCCAGGGATGAAACCTGGGACCTCCGAGAATGCCGTATTTAAATGGGTGATTTTCCTGTCATCCTTCTCTCTCTGCTGGGAAGATGATTGCAATCAGAGCCCCACATAGACAGCCATTTTGTGTGTTATCTGCTCACTTCCCCCATGCTTTCAAAGTGCTCCTGGAGTATTTTTGCTGAAGATTTTCCAATCACCTTTTTCTTCCTTTTACTGATCTGTGTAGAAAATATCTATAATGGGGTACAATTGAGAGATTCTGATTGTCCCTCCATTCAGTTGCCTAGGAAACAGACTTGTGGATATCCAGCTTTTTCCTTCATTATTGAAGATGCCATTTACAGTTGATTTCCTCCTATGTCTCCTTTGCTGTGTGCACTGCTGAAAAGGAAAGGGCAGAATAAAGCTTGTTCTATTGTTTGTTCGCTGGTTTAAGGTGTTATGTGTTTGAAGAACATTCAGCTTATAAATTCTGAATAGACTGTTAGTGACTGATACTCATGCCATCATTAATTATTTTCCTCCCCTTCTTCACTTAATGGGCAAAGTCAAACATAAAGCTTGTTAGATTCCCTCAAACAAATTCTGCATTAGGTATTCCTGTGAAAAATTACCATGGTTTTAATTAACCTGAATTTCAAATTAAAAAAAAAAAAAACCAACACACAGTTACAACTATGAGCAAATTTGATACTTTTTACACACTTTGATGTCTACTTACTTACATAAACTGGAGGAAATTATTAACCTCAAGGCTGGGTCATAACATTCCCTGCTGGGAATGGATTTTAATCATCCTACAGACTTTAACCCTAAAAAAAGATCAAATTTGGCATCTTCCTATGGCAAGGTATAAATGGTGAGTCACTGCACTATTTAAGCATAGTAGAAATGTATTCTCAGCAAAAGATATTAATCATGAAGACCTTCAGGTATTCATTTGGATGCGTGTTTTTCTACTCTGCTTCCTTTTCTTCATTCTTTTCCTTTGTTCTCGCTCTTATTATTTCAGCTCCTTCTTTCTCTCATCCATCACTTTTATCTTTTTCATCTTTTCCTCTTTATCTTTATCCACCCTTTTTACTGTTTACTTTCTTTCTTCTTTATTTTCCTCTTTTACCAAGCCTTTCTGGCCCCTCCTCTCCCTCTCCTCCCAACAACTATTTTTCATGTCCCAGGAAGTACCTCTCATCTGCTCCTCTTTTTAAAGGTATAAAAACATAAACTGTTTCAACACCATCTCCTGCCCACTCTGGTTTGAAAATTAATTACACCAGTAATTAAGAAGAATAATGAACAGCTGGGTAAAAGTAAAGAAAGCTGTTACAGGTCAGAAATGAACTGAAGAACATCAGACATTTCTTTGCCGTACCAGCTTCACCTTGTTTGTATCCTTTGCATTGGGGAGATTGTCCCAAGACTACCAAGACTGCACTCAATATCTGTACCCAGTATCCTCCCTCACCCTTGGACCTCTTTTCTTGCCTAATTCTCTCTTTTCTCTCTCTTTGTTCTCCTTCATAGCCCTCTCACCATGGTTTTCCTTGCCTCTTTCTCTCTGCCTCCACTTTCCTCAGATTGTTCTTTCCTCTAATTGCATCTCCACCCCTTTGACTCCAGGGTGATCACAGAGCTGCTCTGTCTGAGTTTTTCCTTTCTACAGTGCTTTTCGCAGTGACTTTTTTCCATTTTTATTTTTATTTCAGTCTTTTTTTTTTTTCCTCTGCTACCTGTAAACAACTTGGCCTGCCTCATTTTGGCAAAGTCAGCCATCCCAAGTCTCAACAAAGCAGGGAGACTTGGAGAGAAGTTGGACACTGAAAAAAATAAAAGTAACTAACCAACCAACTTTCAAACAAAACTTAAAAAAGCCAGAAAAAAACATCTAGTTACATTAACAGGACTAGTCCATGATTCAAATAAGGAAGGAAAGGAAGAGAAGTGTCTTTTATGAATCAGTGCTGTCAGAGGAAAAACAACAGTGGCAATGATTTTTGTTGTCTTCCTAACTCTTCTGTTAGGCCTGAGGTCTGTGCTTCCTGCTATTAGTTCCCTCTTCCGTAATGAAAAAATACATTGGGTGTCTGTGCAACCTTACCATTGCCTGAAAGATCTCAGATAACAGGCCTGCAAGAGGGCAAGTGAAATAGTGGTCAGAAATTGGAATTTCTTTGCGCAGCAATGCAGGTGGCTGCTCTATGCATTTCCTATTCTTGTTCTCAATCTTCAGCTAGTGTTTTGTTCTGCCAGCATGGAAGTGATGCAGGGGTGTTGGAAAGGAATTAACATTAACTTATCAATGTAAATATGAGCTGAATCTGACAGAGTTGGTGGCTTTCTGAGTGCTGTGTTTGTTGTTGTTTTGCTTTGTTTTTCTGCTTCCATCGGAAAACTCTAATGGTTCAAAATTAAAACAAAAGCTTTCTGATCTTTCCAACATATTTTAGTGGACAATCTTTTCCAATGTGGGTCATGATTTCTGTCCAAAACCATCAGCATGTATATCTTGCCCAAGTATAATGATTATTTTAGATATTAGAGCTTTCAAAAGAAATATGGGTTCAAATCCTTCTTGTTTTATAATTGAAACAGTGACTTGAATCTCAGTATATAACTCATGTGAATGTCTCTATCAAAACAATACTGACTTGTTTTTAATGAGGTAATGGTCCTTATTTTCATAGTGCATTTTGATTTCCTATTAGTGAGTAGTTAAGACTTACTCTTTTATCTTGATAAGTTTCATGGGATGAGGAAAACTCCACTGTGACACAAATAAGTCCTGTTCTCTCTCTCAATCCAGTAAAGAATATATGAAAGCCATGCACAAAAGGTTTGGGAGGGATAAAAAAGGAAAAATTAGACTGAATAGCAAGCCTATAGCTGTGAGGGCTTTTAGTGATCAGTTCCTTCTTGTTTATGCTCTCTTTTGCCCATTTGTTTCTTTCTTCCATTATTAGGAAGAAGATTTCTGGAGAATGGTTGGCTTTGTCACAGTGCTTGGTCACTGGAGTGGGATTTAAACCCTGACCTGAACATCCATGTACACTGCATGCTGTCCAGCAATATCTTTGCTCCTGAGTAAGCCTGTGTCAGCTTCCAGCAGTAGGACCTGAAAGACAATGGAAAGAAAGACTCCTTCCACATCCTAATAAGACCATCACTGAGTCAGCTCAAGTCTAGCCGCAGTTAAGCACTGCATTATGTCACCAAAATAGACCGTGGGGCTATTATTAACAAAATAGAAGTAAATTGAGAACAGAATGGAAACTGGCTAGCATTAGAGAGATTTATGATTTCTAGTTCTTGTGTGCACCCTGTCTACAGCCATGGCCTAATTTCTCACTAAATATTAAAAAAAGGTAAGATAAAAACTCAGGTAAAGATAGATAAAGTGGAACATTAATACAAAACACACTAGGTAACACTGCCGTTCTCTTTGATGAGTGCAGTAGGGACTGATTTTTCTTCTCGGAAAACTCTGGGGATCTGGGTGTGCTTATTGAATGAGCCTAATAGATGTGTATTTTGGTTTTGTTGCTCATGCACCTCATAGGCTTTATGTTAAACCTTTATCCTTCCTTGATCGAATTCAATAAGTCAGGTATTTCAAGAAAGATTTGTACATTTTCTCTGTCTTCCTGCAAAGAGTGTGAATGTTTTAGGTTTCCTCAGAAAAGCCATACGTTGCCCTATGAAGCCTTGAATCAGTAAAGCCTCCATTCAGGAAAACATTTAACCATATGCTTAACTTTAACTTTAGGCATATGCTTAAAATTTAACACGTGCCAAAATTCTTTCCTGAAAAGTAATGGATCTAAGCACTTGCTTATGTGCTTTCCTGGATGAGAGCCCTTTGCATTATAGATTAGATTCTGCTGCCCTCGCCTACAGAATTATTCAACTGCTCCAATTTTGGCCACAATTTTTGAAGTAATTTCCATTTTTGTGATCAATATATAGATATTTTAACCTTTTCTGGCCTTATGACCCTTGAAATGAGTTTAACTTAGTTTGGAAATACTAAGTTATTTTCCTTACTTTGGACCCTTCCACAAATGTCAATATATTTCAGTAATTTCTTTTTTTTAATTTACTATAGCTAAAAGAAAAACACATAAAAAGCAGTCCGAGATAAAGTTCATTCTCTTATCCATTAATAATGACATATGTTGTCATTATTAATGCTGAGCTAAATCCTGTTTGAAACGATATATCACTTTTATCCTAGAGTAATTACTAGAGTTTAACAATTTCCTTTCATGTTTGCTAAACTTTAAAGAGCTTGGTCCTGAAAAAGGGACTATGCATGGGAAGAGGGAGGGAAGCAGACTGGCACACAAATCTCTTTATTTATGAATGGGATTTTCTCATGTACTTCCTGCACACAAGTGAAGTAAGTAGAAGGATCAGAAACTACTGAGCAAAACTCTTTCTTGGGAAGTCAGTGTGCTGTTATTTCTAGAGGTCTGACAGCCCTAACATTGAATTTATGCTTCATTATAATTAGAGCTGCTTGCACTCTATTAAAAAAAGTACTTTATAATTTGTATATACTTGTCTTTAGACAATTATGGCTATTCCCCCCCCACACACACTTTTCCTTGTTTCCTAGGAGATTATTAAAGCACACAGTTGAGCAGAAATAATAATGTAGCATGTATTCCAGACACTGAAACACACATGCCAGACCCACCAGGGGAAATAAATCACATTTTAGAATTTGGTCTCAGGAAGCCTACGGGTCTGTTGCTGTGGGTGTATGTACAGACACCATAGCATCGTTAGAGCCCTCTTGGCAGAGAAACTCCAGCTGACAAACTCAGAAACACAGCTGACACTCTGCATATGCTAATTATATGTGTGAATGGAAAAAATGAAGCTATTGTGCTCTGCGCAAAGGCAGCTGTGGGGTTCTGGTGAGCTGCTGACCTGAGGAACTAGGCAGCCTTGAACCTGCCTCTTGGCTGGGTATCCATTCTAGCCCATGACACACACACACACATAACAGCTATATGGAGCTTCCACATGTGCCCCTTAGCTGCAGATGGCTGGGAAACCTCTCAAACAACAGATCTTCATCTGAACCTCAAATGAGAAAATATTGGGAAGAATAATGTCTTTTCTCAGGGCACTTTACAGTGCAATGACATGTCCACACTTCTCATCTTTGTTATGGGCAAGTGGTATAACCAGCACGGGTGAGGTGAACTGAGATCTCACTAGATTCATCTAGCCTTTGATGGTGTAATGACCATCCTGCCTGGGAGCAATCAGTGCGGAGTATTTTGAGAAAGGGAAAAGGGAATCAGTGTTTGGAAACTCCTCTGAACTCTGTGTGAACTAACCCTCAACCCCATCCTGAACTAATGCAGGATTATTCCAACTATCCATATCTGATTTGCTTCAAAGTTTTAGTATGCTTCAGTTTACATATGAATCCAGTTTTAAAATCAGACGACTGGATGTTTCCTCTTATTATCTAAGCCCTCTAATTTTCTTTGTCTCCTTGCCGTTTTTATACACTACATATGACATGGCCTACATGTTATTTTCAGTCCTTACTCAGTACATCACTCATTGGTTAGTATTAATCTGTCTTTATCTTCTATTAGGCAAAACAATTTAACATTGGAGAAAGTCAGTGGAAGGTCAGCAAGAGAACCTTAAATCATCAGATTGTCTGACAAAGCATATGTTTAAATAATATCCATTTTTGTCTATCAGAAAATAATGCTGAATTTTTCACTTACCAAAGGGAAAAATGTACACATATAGATATTATTTTATACATATATATGTACATATAAAACTCATGTGAAAAAAATTTACTAATTATCCATTGGTAGTTATTACTTAGGGAAGCAACTAAACTCCCTTGAATCAGGGGAATCAGATGGATATTTATTTTTAGTCTTCAGTGTAAGCACGTCTTCATACTGTAGCTGGAGGTATCCATTTGGAGCAGGAACACAGAACATTGCATAGAAAGGACTTCAAGGCTCCTCAAAATTAAATCTGTTAAAAATTAAATCCTAAAGCTTAAATCTGTGAACAGAGGACAAGATTTCCAGCAAAAGTTAAAAATTAAAATGCTTTCCTTTATTTTATGAAAAGGTATAGAAATCACCAGAAATCCAGCTCATGTCTTACAAATGATGTATTCAAAGCAAATGCATTCCCATGAGTATAAAATAAAATTGTACTTGTTCACACTTCACTAAGTCAGACACTTGTGTAAATTAAACGGTGGCCTCTTTTTCACATCTCAGTGAGATACAGAGATCCACCAGCATACAAATCTGCTCAAGATGCCTGCTTCTAAGACTTCATCTACTTGACAAAAGTGCTAAAGTATTTTACTAGAAAGAATCATAACAAAGCCTGAAAGTAAAAGCAGGATTCTCAGACAGATGAAGGAATCTTGCAGAAGAAAAGGCAGCCAGCCATGGTAAGAACATATTCAGGAGAGCATAGAGATTATTTTAATCAACATTATTCCATTTGCTTTACTGCATTTCTATTTATTTTTCCTCCTACTTGTTCAAAACAGTTTTATGCTACCAAATGTGCAACTGGCAATTATAATTCCATGTCATTTTAGATATAGTCAGCCTGGTTATTGTTGTTGATGTTATGCACAAAGGTAGTACGTCTCAGGCAGGGATCCCTCTGTGTGAGGGACTACAGAGATGCACAATAAAACAACAGTTCTGTGCAAATCTATTTCATTGTGCTGAGAGTGAATCTGTGTTCATCAATATTTTTCCCACCTGTAATGTTGAGCTGGGAGATCTAAATTCGTGCCGATCTTCCCATAACAACAAAGGGTTGGAGACAGCAAGCTTTACTGCAACAGAGAGCCTTCAGCCTTGCCCTGCTCTATATGTGTCAGCAGGGGCTGTTCTGGCTTCTGAATTGTTTCAAGTTTCATATTTTAGATTTTCCCAATTTGGTACTTGTTAAAAGAAGAGATGCACAAATAATCAGTGAGCAGAGAGCTACCCAGAGCCATAGCGGAAGGCCCTCAGGCTGGAGGGGAATTCCTGCAGTCTCAGCTGCTTCCTCCCACATGCCCTAAAGAAGGTGCTCTCCTTACCTAATTATAGGCAAGTATTTTTTTACTGAGTATTATATGAGAGGAAAACACATATTTAGTGATAAAGAGCCTTTCCACAAACTTTTATTAATTTTGTTATTTTGGGAGAGAAAAAGAAGAAGAAAACAAAGAAGGACTGAGAATGTTTTCAAACTGGAAATGTCGCCTAAAGAGTCCATCCTCAGGGAGTGATGGATATTTCATAATTCCCAATATCCTCCAAATCTCCATATTCAACCCCTGCAAAGCACCTGATCTCAGCCCTTACATTCTCTGTATCATCACCCTGCAGTGTTTCTCCTTGTCATCTCAGCAGTGTCCAGCATAGCCCTATCTATGGCCCCAGCAACATCAGCGGGTTACTGGTGCATCCTCCCTTCTGCAAAGCCTTTCTTGGGCACCCATAGCTGAGTCTGGGAGCTATGAGACCATGCTCTAATGCTAAATAAAGGGACAGGGCTGGAACACAGCTGACAGAACATGTCCTAACACTTACTTGTAGGAAGGGTGCAGCTGCATTCCCAGATTATCCTCAAGAGCTTGGAATGGCTGCCACCCCCTACACTGTGGGGACTCAACTGAGACTGTTTAACATCGCTTGGCTCTCCTATACCTTATTAAAATTGTAAAGGAATCCAGTAAGCTGCATTTTCCAGGAGCTGAGCATGGCTGTGACACACTGCGTTATTTTGGCTGAGTTATTCTTCAAGTTCTGCCCTGTAGGCATCCGCTCAGTGAGGACCTGGTGCAGTGACTCCCCCTAGCTCCATTTCTTCTGGGATGAAGGTGACACCCATTTTCATCCCAAATAATACAGCTGCATAAATGTGAGCTGGAGTCCTTGTTGGGATCCTTTTCCTCACTGCTTCTTGGGTTGGTTTCCCAGCACATGCACCAATGTCCATCAGTCTGAAGGAAGAGGAAACTTCTTTATAACACTGTCTGCACTGCAGTAAGTTTTGCTTTGTGTACCTCTGGTCTGGAGTGTGTGGAGGGACTGGGCTTAGCTTGCTGCAGGGAGAATGCACAGGTATACAGAAAGGGTTTCTTGTGTCATCCCTTTCACATCCTCCAGGAAAGCAGAAGGACCCAAAGGCAGCCTGTTCCATGCCTACCGCCCTCTGATGCAGAGCATGTCCCTAACCCCCATCTGTCCTTCCCTGACGCAGCTCCATCCTGTTCACCCAGGCCCTATATCTGTCACAGAGAGCAGAGCTCAGTGCTGCCCTTCCACTCCGTGCGAGGACCTGCAGCCTCTATAAGGGCTTTGCTCAGCCTCCTCTAGTCTCTTCCTTTTCTTCTACTTAAATCCAGTCCCCCAGGCACGTGATCTCATATGTCTTCTGCAGTGAAAGTGTTAAAGACTCAGCAAAGAAGGCTTTCTCCAGCAAGCACAACACAGCAAGGTCTTCTCATTGCCATGTTTTGGAGGTCACAGTTCTGCATGTGCAGGGACAAGCTCAAGCACCCCTCCTTTGGAGGCCACAGTGAAAGCTGTTTCTTGAATCGGCTTCCCAGAACATCCACCAGCAACCTAAAGGCTGAGGAAGGAGAAAACCTCTATCTAACTATTGTTTTTTTTATTACTATTATTTTGCTTTAATGTCTGCATGAGCTTGTTTGTTTGTTCTTTTGTTTTTTAATGAGTTTTATACTCGTGAGGTGGGGAGAAATTAGCAATGTAGCTGCACCAACAAAACTCAAAGATGACATAATTTAGCCTGCTTCTCAATGGTGATGTGATTATTGCACTTCTTGATGTTGTCATCTGGATACACTAAACGAAAAAATCCCATGGAGATGGCCATCCAGCCAACCTTCCAACAATGCAGCTTTTTGAGAACTTCAACTCCCACTGAGACAAAGAGACACAACTACAGATTTGCCTTAAAAGCTTCAGAAGCAATAAACATTTATTTAAGTAGTGTCAGGGACACTTCTTTGTATTATTCTGTCTCATTCAAGAATCTTCTGGGAAGTGCAGAGCATTCAATCCCTTGAGGTCAGCATCTATCAGCAGGTACTCAGCAAGCTACCGTAATCACCTATGCTACTTATTATACTTCTTAATGGGATTTGACACTTTTGCCTACTGGCTTCAGCTGCAGCCTACACTTATACTCTAAAATCACTGATTAAATTACTCACCTAGTAATTTTCAGGATCAGGCCGACATTTTGAAAAACACACACTGCAATTTGATCTTGTTGCATTATCTAAACCCGTTTGAAACTCAGGTTCAGCAAATCATTTAAGCTCCTGCTGAAGTATCATTGAGTGACCTCACAAAGAAATACTTTTTGCATATAATGTTTGCTCTATGACATTATCATGTAGCTTTCTGAAAGGAAAGTGGATTAACTTTAAAGTTGTTGCCATTTATTATTCGTTGAGTGCTGACAGTACACTTCAATGGAACTCGAGGAAGTGCTTAAAGTTAAGCACATTTTCAAGTACATTACTGATCTAAGGCCAAAAAGTTAATCTGAGACCTCCCTTGTTGGAAAGTGTAGACATGATATCAAGGAAGAATATTCTTCAATTTTCCTTTAAACATGAAACACTGGTTAACAATGTAGATGAATTTTATGAAAAAGAGAGTTGACTTTTCTCATTTTGATAGTCCAATGTAGATGAAAAAAGTGTATCTAAGTTGAACGCAAATTTAGAAAAGCAGAGACTACTTCTGTCCAACTGGATGCGCATATATCTTCCTAGAGTGAGATGAAAGCATAGAGTAGAAATAAACCATGTGGGGTTTGCAAGCCACACCCCAACTTGAGAAATATCACCTCCTCTCGGAGGGCTCTGCAATTTTCCAGAGTTTTTGTTCTGGGCAGATACAAGTGTATCAGCTAATAATACATGAAAGAATAGCTTCAATAAATAACAATTTTTCTCACAGAGTAATACTTGTTAAGTACACACACACTGCTAGATGTACATAAATATATACCATTCGGAAAGGGAAAATATGGATAAACTTAAATTGCTGTGTATGGCATGCGTCCTTGCCATTGCTGTGTAAGATGGTTCCTAATGTTCCAACTAACTAGAATGACTGCTCAGCACCTGCCAGGAGCAGTCCCTAAGGTCTGGAACTGTATGCTTGTCTTTTTTACTACACGTGAATGCAGAGTCTAGCACAACAGGACCTTATTCTTAGCTGTAGCCAAGAGGCTCAATAGGAACAACAGCAATAATTACTACATTTATGTGTTGCCTAAACACAATTCTGGAACATCTGTGGCTTGTCACTGTTATAGTCCAGAAGCTATAGCCTAAGTGAGGCTTTTTTTGGAGGCAATACAAGGAAACTCACTATGACTCCCGAAAACTCTCTTGGAATGTAATAATATAAATGAGGAGGAAATATTCTATGGGGAAAAAAGTGCTTAAGGCAACAGTAATTATATTGCCAAATATAGTATATAGAATCTGCAGAGTGAGAGTTTCATATAACAAGAAAAATGTAAAACTGTACTTGGGGTGTAACTAAAATGTAATATAAAGGCTGGGGGGAGCATTATCTGAATGAGTTCCCGTTTTATTCCTGACTAGCAGTTGAAGCACAAGATAGTGACTGTTTCCAAAATGATATCCTTTTTAAAATTTGTGTAGCAAACAACGGCTGTGTGTTTGGATGTTGGAACAATCACAAATAACAATCTATTATAACCCACACTGAAAATAACTGAAATAATGTAGCCCTTATCTCCATCTTCCCTTTTTTATGATATTTCTAAATCAATACTACAGAATCAAAAGTTCTGGCTTTGGAGAACTTCTCTGGGTAAAACTAAACAGAGCCTTCAGTTTCTTTGAAGGTCAGTCCTTCCTCCATGACAGTATGCTGTAATGGGAAGGGATTTGGAAAGCGTTCTCTACCACACAGCTGAGCAATACTCTTCTCTGTTAATTGCATTTGGTCTTAGTGTAGAACCACTGCAAAAAGCAGATTGTTTTATCATTCTGTCAGGAAGTTTGCATGTTTTCCATCTCTCTCACTACTGCTCCTGCCTTTTGTACTTTTCTGTTTTAGCATAAACATGCATTTATTCTCACTGCATCTCTCCTGGTCTTTTCTTCTCATATATTTCCTCTCTAAGCATTATCTCTCTATGATAGAAGAGGTTAGCCCCATCTTACGCCACAGCCAGTGCCACCCTACTAATAGTCCCATTCCCATCTGAGGTCAGGCCAAGGACAAGTAGCACAAACATGATTCCACAAGCAAGCCATGGCACTGAGCCAAAGACCACCGAAATCACAAGGGATTTTTCAATGCCTCCAAAATTTTTGGATCATAAAATGTACATGAAGGCTTTTAAACACAAAACAACATAAGCAATGTTTAATCCTTGTCTACACTTGGAAAATTTTTGTGCATTTCAGGGAAATCTTTTGGAGTAAAAATGGACTGTGACTGTGTGAGCCAGGTGAGGGAAACTTATCTACTCATCAAGAAAATCAAGTAATGTTTTTGGTATAATCAGATGCTGACTGAAACATCAGGATAGAGAGATTCACAAAATTTGTGATCAGAAAATTATATTGTTTGAACTTGTTTTAAATATTCGTAGTCTTCCTCAGTTCCATTGTCCCTATTGGGTGAAAATGTTCAAGTTTTGAAGTATGTATAGGGAAAGAAAACATTTATTTTCTTTCCTTATTAATACTTTGGTCTTAGCCGGCAGAGGAACAGATGACATTCATCATTAATTTTAGCTACACCTAATGACTAACAGAGGTTACCAAACCAACAAGGCTTTGCCACAAGCTTTAGAGTCCCCGCAGAAGGCAGACATTTTATGCAGATGGGTAGCACTGTGTGAGTGGCCAATGCAATTCAAATGCATTTCTGCTGACATAAGGAGCTACTCCTTTCAAATTGTTAAAGGTGTCTTTTGCCTTTTTTTTTTTTTTGTGTGCGTGATAATTTAAAATAAAATTACCATATCTTTTCAGTATAGATTGTGAATAACAGCATCTACAATCTGAAACCACTTTAAATTGAAAGCTGAAGTTCATGGTTAAACACCTGTTTGGAATTCAAAATCACATTTTAAAAACTCATCAAAGAAAACAACAACAACAAAGAAACAAGGCTCCTGTTTGCCAAGAAATATTTGTTGAGTGCAAGTGGCTTTAGAAGATGTTATTGTAAAGGCTGCTTTTTAAGAAAAATGAAAGCTAAATCAGGTCTGAAACAGAAACAATTATTACAGGTTGTCTGATTGGCTAAAAAATACTAATTCTTCTTAAGCCATGGAGCAGAAATGAATTGTGGGGGTAAATCTGTCATTCCATTAGTTTGCAGTTTGTGCCTTAGTGGAGATTTGGCAGAAAAAGTAAATTATTTTTCAGAGGCCTTAAAGTTTATGTTTTTCTTTATAATTTTGTAATACTTTGTGGTCTTTCAAATTCAGCAAAGCTGAATATATTTTTGAGCAATCATTTTATTACTGAGGGTGGTGCTGGCACTGACAGCACAGCTAGATAGCCTCTGTGGCCCTGCTGCCACACTTGTGTAGCTGCCTCCAGTAGAGGTTCTCTGTGCTGGACCTAAATTCCCATCTGCCTAGATGCTGTTATGGAAATGCAGTTTTCAGACACAGCACATATGTGAATGTCTTCCTTCATTTAAAGCACAGCTCTAATGTTTTCCCTATAGAAAGCAAAACTCAAGTTACTTTGTATAGGCATAGGATCTTCCGTGCACACTTTTAAACTCAGGTGCAAAGGTGATCTATTAAAGTCCAAATCATTCCCATCAAGAAGGTTTTAGAAACTCTTTATTGCTACTTCTCTATGTTGTTCCATGGTCAACACACTTTCTTAACAAAGCAGTACTCATTGAAAGCAGTAGGCTGTACAGCAGGAATCCTTGGAGTCATATAATTCCAATTTGCACATGGTATTTACCACAGAATACCTTGCAGAACTGAAGGAGAGAGAAATTAGTCATTTTAATCTTTCAAAACCCTAGCTGTTTTTATTTCCAATAGTTCTTTCTGAAATTTCCCCCAGAAATGTTTCAAGACCTCATTTCTCTATCTTTCTCTATCTGCCTTGCTTCTTATATAGAATAGAAACATTTAGGTTGGAAAAGACTTTCAGGATCATCAAGTTCAACCATTAACCTGAATTACCTTTGATTGTCAACCCATGGCAGTCCCTGAACTCTCCCTGGGCATCACCAGCAAAAGTGTGTTAGTAACTGAATGTTTTTATCTTACTCGACCAGACCCAGTGTCATATTCCTCACCACCAGCTGATACTAGTCATTTTTTGTCAGAGATTGGTCCACATTAAGTTCATATAACAAGAAGGAAATGTTCTCTATTTTACTCATTCTACCATTCTTTTACATTTGTAATTTAATCTAGGTTGTTAAAGTCCAACTTAACAAATGTTTGTTACACATATGATCCAGTTTCTTCTCAGCTCACACTGATGGGCAAGCAAGCTATTCTTCAAAAGACCTCCTTTAGTCTGCAAAGTTAGACTGCAAAATTGTTATTATTTTTTCTCTATGTTCTAAAATGTCTTTTGAAAATTTATTATGGTTTAATTGAAATTTTATTGTCAAAACCTTTATTGGAAGTATTCTTTTTTTCTAAATTAACTCAAGCCAAATAATTTTTGTTTCCCATCTCAGCATAGAATTTCAAATTATTCGTCTTTCTATTATTCTCATCATCCAAACTAACATCATCCTCTTACTGAATCCAGGGATAGGCTGTAGGATGCATGAATTTTTACTGTTCTAAACATTTATTTCTAAAACTTTTTATTGTTCTGAATAACATGTTTAAACAACTATGCAAGTTGGAGAAAAAAATGAATGTGCTTAACTTGGACGGTAATTAAGTGTTTATATTTCCCTGATCATTGGAAGATGTTTGCCTTATATACTTATTCTTTATGGCCAGAAACATGATTGCAAACTAAATCATGTTTGAACAGAGATGTCCTCATTTGCTTATGGATCTCTTCTAAAATTCACAACCATTTCATTTTAACTTTTGAGTTAGGTAGATGAAAAGTGGGACTGAACCAGGATGAGAAAACTAGATTGATAACTACAGCAGTGTAAAGTTAATGATGTTAGTAATAAATATCTAACAGACATCCCAGCTTTCATGGGCCTGCAGGACTATTGCCAGATTAACTGCCAATTATTTTTTAGAGCAGAAACAAATGGCTGCGTCTTCAAGCATCTACTAAAGAGCTTCCACCTCTGTATGCAGAATGATGTTTCACAGTAAACCTTGTGTTTTTGACATGTGAACCTTCTAAAAATGTACCACTTCAACATATTTTAGTTGATCAAACACTTCTATATTTCATATGGAAATGCATCTTTTACTCTTCTTTTTCACATTTTTGGAATAAAGTGTGGCTATATACCCAGAATGTAGCACAGAAAGCCTTTGGTGTAAATTGGAGTTAAAAGTAAGAAGAGTGGTAGCAGCATTTGTCTCTGTGATTGTTGCTGGGCACAAAAATTGCACAGTCCATATAAACCATGAGTACTCATTGATTTCAGTAAAATATTCAGTGGAAGAAAGTAAAAATTCAGTACTTTGACATTTTTATTTCATTCCAGGGATACCAATTTGAAAGACAAGGATGCAAATTACAGACGTTTTCAGAAATACTTGTTATTTTACATAAATTTGAACAACTTTTTACATACATCATTTAAAATAGCATTTTACAACTCCTAGTTGTCTATTTCTTGTACTTTAAAATTATCATTGTATTCATTTTGCTTTAGGTTATGTTTTAACAAATACAAGAGCTGCTCCAAAAGTAATGCCTCTTATTTTATTATGTTGGCCCGTGATATCAGAGTTGGTTGTTGGTGATGTCAGTAGAGGTGGAACCTTCCTGCCGACATTTTGTTATATTTTGTTGCTGTGTGACAGATGGTAGCAGAGAGGTAGTCTGACAAAATGACATCTGAGTGCATATGAAGCAAAAGCGTGCCACCGAATTCCTCTGTGCAGAAGAAATTGTACCCACTGACGTTTGTCGACTTTTGCAGAATGTTTATCGAGACCAAACAGTGAATGTGAGTACAGTGAGGTGGTGGGTAGTGCGTTTTGGCAGTAGTGACAATGTTAAGGACAAGCCATCCTGTGGATGGCCGTGCACTACTGTCACACCACAAAATGCAAAGCATCTTAATCAGCTTATATGCACAGATTGACAGATTAAGAAGAGGGGACTGTATACAGAGCTGAACATCAGTTTTAGTGCACTGGAAACAGTTGGAATATCACAAAATTTGCAACAGGTGGGTCCTATGAATGCTCACACAGGAACAGACAGATCACCATATGCAAGTTTGTCAGGATCTATTGAATAAGGCTGAAAAAAGTTCAAAACACAGCCAACTATTGGTAAAATTATGTGCACTGTCTTTTGGGATAGGAAAGGGGTGATCCTTATGGATTTCCTGGACCCCAGATAAACCATCAATGCTGACTGCTACATCACCACACTGACTAAGCTGAAGACTCGAACTTCCAAAGTGAGATCATGGAAGAGGACATCCTTTCTTGCAACATGATGACTCCAGGCCCCATACCAATTTGAAGACCACAATGCACATTGCCATTGTTGGCTGGAGTATCCTGCTACTTTTACCACATAATACAGATTCAGCACCTTCTGATTTACATCTGTTTGTGCTGAAGAAAGATGGACTGCATTAGCAACATTTTCCCAAAAACGATGCCGACAAAACAGCTGTGAAACAGTGGGTTACCTCCTCCAGTGCTGATTACTATGAATACATCATGCAGATTGTTCATCACTGGTGCAATGTATAACTAGTGGTGGTGACTATGTTGAAAAACAATATTTTGTAGCTGAGAACTTGCTCTATTAAATAGCATTATTGTGTTTTTTGTATCTGTTGTAGTTTCCATGGAAATAATTAGATGCACTACTTCTGGAGTAACCTACATATAAAGAGACACTCTCTTCTAAGAGCCTTGCAAACATTAGCTGATGCGTCATTGTATTTTGTTTGCCTAGTGAATAAGTACATTTTTAGTACTATAATTTGGAAGATTTCGACACAGATAGAAGAAGCATCTAGTTCACTTAAACACAAAGTTAGAAGTGCATCATATGAACTATGATTCTTGTTTCTGTCACCGTACCAGTAGGCTATTTTGGCTTTTCTTTCTCCACTTTGTTAATTTTTAAATTTTATTAATGCTTTTTGTTGTTGTTGTTACTTGTTGGTTGGTTAGTTTTGTTTTGGTTTTAGTTTAGTAATAACCATGACAGAATTAGTTATCCAGTCACCACACACCAAAGCTATGATGCCCTTGTTTGCAGCTGGTTGGAAATTGGTATTACCCGATAAGGCATGATTTTTGGTTGGATTTATGCAAATACAGAATGTGCAGTATCTCATTTTGACTTTGCAGTCATTAATCAATGTCACGTCGACAGTCACTCTGTGTTCCCCAACATGCTGAAGCACTCTTACATTTTACAATAGCATCATTTGGCACTTCTCTCATACTGTTCAGAAACAAAAGCACTGACAAGCTGCTGCACTGTTGAATAACATCAGAATCACTCACATTCATTGGAGACACTCCAGAGGGAATGGGGAAAGAGATGTGAAGCTCTACCAGCAATACTGACATAAATACTAGGAGCTCACCTGATAAACAGCCAGAGGTTCCATTGCATCAAACAACCGTTTGGCTGAATCACAGTCTTACTCACTTGGTACATTTAAATACAAAAGGAAATCGTGAGGCCCCTCATGATTGTTACCTTGTGTTGGATCTGACTTATTTCCAAGGCCTTTACTGTTGACAGGCCTGTTTGTTTACTAAAAACATGCCCATATGACATCCATCAATGTTAAAGGCATAATAACACAGTTTACTTGGTCCTTTTTAGCCAGGTAGGTGCATTTCCATTTTGGTGGTAGCGTAAAATATGGCCAACATCTCTCTTTTGTTTGCAGAAGCACCAAGTGTTCAACATCTGCTGCACCCAGATGAAGCTTCACTACACTAGAGCAAGGAAGTGCCATATTCTGAGGCAGATCTCTCCAGTGGAAGGAAAACTCTAAGTTTGTATATGGAATGCATGCAGGAAGAATTGAGAAAAACTTCTGTCATCGCCATAAGTCGGCAGGTCCCTCTGTAACGGTGGAAAATAATCTGACAATACAAAGCCAGAATAACGTTAATGAAGTTGATTTTTCCTCCACCATGGTGATTTACATATTATTTACCACATTTGCTTTTGATTTTAGAGATGAAATGACATTCTATGAATGTCATGATAGCAGACTTCTGCATGGACCTCTGTACAAACTGTCAGCTCTTCACTTCAATAATTTGATTTAGCCCAATAATTCAAATTCATACAAGAATCAGGCTAAAGCCTGAAAGCCTGTATCTCCCTCTCTCTAACTTTTACAGATCATCAACTTCCATTTCTGTGGTTTTGCAGGACAAGTTTTCTCTTTAGTTATTACACAAATCTAGAAAATTAGTGTCTCAGTTTGATAAAATATTCCAAGCTCAGTATCCTGAGAAAATCCTTTGTCTCTATCCTTATCCATGAGAAGCTGAAATTGATATAACATTCATGAAAATTATTGGCATTTTTTATAGACCAACTTCCCAAAAGGGCAGAGTGAGGCTGTTCTCTTCTCTTTGGGTATCTCCCAAAGGGAATTTCCCAACAAAATAGGGGGAAAAAAAGACCATAAGTGTAACTTATGTAGAGATTGGTGTAGAAATTATTAACT